>NC_055996.1:119484423-119849344 GCF_018446385.1 Zingiber officinale
ACTAGGACTTCCTGCCCCTCGGTCCACCCGACCTACTAGGACTTCCTGCCTGGTGTCTGGTCCTCTTGATCCGAACATAGGAGCCCTCACTTTCTTTGTTCGAGGTCAATATTGTACTCACATGGTTCAATCAGACCATAGCTCTTGTGCACAGTCGGCGGTTAAACCTTCTGGCAGTTCGGGCTCTGATACCAATTGTAGGATCGAAAAGAATTTAGATATCTCCACAATGACATGATATTGTCCACTTTGGGCCTAAGCCCTCATGGTTTTGCTCTTGGGCTCTACCCAAAAGGCCTCATGCCAATGGAGATATTTTTTTCTTATAAACTCATGATCTTTTCCATGTGTTTTCAATATGGGACTATGTTTGCAACCTTGCAACCTCAACATTATTTTCTTTGCTCGATGTTTGGTTGCTTTCTGAAGGTGTGGAATGCAACAATAGTTTCCCTTCAAAGTCTCCAAGAATTGACATTGAAATCCTCCATGAAACCCTTCTTTTATAGCCTTTAAGTCGGGTTGATTTTGCCTAACAGTCGACTGATAGCTTCCATTAGTTGATTGCTTCATTGAATTTGAATGTTGCAACTATAGAACGACTCTTTCCAGCTCAACTTTACTCACAATAGTTATTCATGACCAGCAATCAACTGGTACCTGAATAGTCGAGTCACATAGTTGAATTCAGAATATTGTGTTCGTTACAATAGTGGCAACAATTGACTATATTACACTAGCAATCGACTAATCTTCATCAATCAAATTAATCAGCTGAGTTTCAAACATTATGTTTGTTGCAACAGTTTCATCAATCGATTGCTTAAACTTAGCAATCAACCGATGTGCAACAAATCCCCTTAAACCTCTTTAACTACTGAATTTGAGATTTAGAGGTTCATCAGTCGATTGCTACTACCTAGCAGCAGATGAATACATCTATTTCAACCTTACCAAGGTTGAATTCTTGCCTTGCTTAGTATCGACTGATCTCAATCTACTAGGACTTCCTCTACTTAGCTTCCAGTCAATCTTAACTTGCCGAGACTTTTTTGTCCAACATTCAATCAACCTTGATTTGTTAGGACTTCCTCATTGCTTAGCATCAAGTCAACCTTGACTTGTTGAGACTACACAGTTCCCTAGCATTTAGTTAATATTAACTTGTCAGAACTTCACTATTGCCTAATAACCCATCGACCTTGACTCACTTAGACTTCATCATTTCCTAGCATTAGATCAATCTTGACTTGTTAGGACTTCACTACTATCAAACATCTGATCCTCCTTGACCTGTTTGAACTTCCCTTATACTAAGTGTTTAGTCAACCTTGACCCCCTTACACTTCACATCATATGCCAAGTGTTTAGTCCCTCCATAACCCACTTGAACTTGCCTTTACTAACTCCTTGTTAGACTTTTAACTGTAAAGTGTCTAGTTTTTCATAACCCACTTGAACTTTACCTCTTATGCTAACTCTCTATTGAAATTTTAATCGCTAAGTGTCTGATCAATCGTGACCACTTTGACTTCTCTCTTGATAACTCCCTATTGGATTTCTGATTGCTAAGTGTCTGGTCAATCATGCCCACTTGAACTTCTCTAATGTTAAGTATTCTGTCAACTATGATCTACTTAACCTTTCTCTTAACCATCTACATCCAAATCAATCTTAGTCAACATGATCCAAAGTCTATTGCATCGACAATCTTCCTCTCCAACAAACTGTCATTCTATTTGACGTCTCACTCTTCTTAACAAAAATATTGATCAAATATTGAAACTCAACTCGAGTTTGGTCAACCTGGCAACCTTGACTAGATGTCGACTACACCAACAACTTTAGCCACATCGGCAAGTAGGCAGGGTGCTTGCCATCCTAAGCACTTTGAATCAACAATTTAGGAACTTTGACTTATCAACCAAGGTAACTTGAATGCTTGAGCTCTTCATAGACTCATCATCTTGAATCTCCCATGTGATTCAACCACTTGGGGTCACCATGTAACATCAAGTTCTTTAAGTCAGTTTGAAGTCATTCGCCCAAGTTGAGATATTACCCTAATACTAATCATGGGGTTGCCTACGACCTATAAGATGGTCCCTCCATATCCTTGTTAGGAGATTGTTGATGCAATCGTCCTCGGATCAAAGTTGACTAGTTTGACTAACCTTGAGTGGATTCGAGATTGAGTTTTGATGTTTGGACAATATATTTGGAAAATATCTGAAAGACGTCAGATAGGTCAAGATTGACTGGATACTTGACGATATGTGAGAGGAAAGTCAAGTAGGTCGTGGAGGACCGGATACTTGACTGGTAAAATCCTAACTCGAGGATTACATAAGGGTAAAGTCCTAACTGGAGATTAGGTAAGACAATGTCCTAACTCGAGGGTTAGGTAAGAGTAAAATCCTAATTAGAGGTTAGGCAAGGTAAAATCCTAACTCGAGAGTTAGATAAGGGTAGAGTCCTAACTGGAGGATAGGTAAGGAAAAGTTATAATTGGAGGTTAGACAAGGTAAAGTCCAAATGGGTCAAGGAGGATCCCATATTAGTAAATAAAAGTCTTAACTGCAGTTAGACAAAATGAAGTCTAAGTTGGTTAAGGAGGACTACACATTGGCAAGGCAAGTTCTAACTTGAGGGTTAGACAAAGAAAATTTTAAGTGGGTCAAGGAGGACTGCATGTTGGCAAAGGAAAGTCCAAGTGGGTCGGGGAGGACTACACGTTTGCAAGGAAAAGTCTTAACTGAAGTTAGACAAGAGAAATATCCAAGTGGGTCAAGGAGGACCATACTTGGTGATTGGAAGTCTAACGGAAAGTTGACAAAGAAAAATTCCAAGTGGGTCAAAGGTTGACCAGACATTTGGCGGTCATAAATCCAATAGGAAATTGACATGAAACAAAGAAGTTCTGATATAGTAAACTTCTGAAGGCCGTAACTTTTGACTCGAATATCGGAATGAAGTGATCTTGGATGTAAAATGAAGCTTGTTTATGTTGGTGCAACCTTAGGTCAAGGTTGACTTGGTTGACCTGACTCGAGTTGACCTGACTCGAGTTGTGTTTTGATGTTTGACGATGTTTGACGAGGAGAGAGTTGTATTCTTGATGTTTGACAAGAATAGGTGTTCGGGAGATTGTAGGTGCAACCTTAGGTCAAGGTTGACCTGGTTGACCTGATTCGGGAAAAGTCCAAGCAGGGAGCTTGGCATTGGAAAAGTCCAAGTATGGAGACTTGACACTGGAAAAGTCCAAGCAGGGAGCTTGGCACGCGAAAAGTCCAAGCAGGGAGCTTGGCATTGGAAAAGTCCAAGTATGGAGACTTGGCACTGGAAAAGTCCAAGCAGGGAGCTTGGCACGCGAAAAGTCCAAGTATGGAGACTTGGCACGGGGAAAGTCCTGGTGAGTGAAGCCAGGCAGTGAGAAAGTCCTAACTGGGATGTTAGGCAGTGTGGAAAGTCCTGGTGAGTGAAACCAGGCAGTGGGAAAGTCCTAACTGGGATGTTAGGCAGTGGGAAAGTCCTAACTGGGATGTTAGGCAGTTGGAAAGTCCTAACTGGGATGTTAGGCAGTATGGAAAGTCCCGTGAGTGAAACCAGGCGGTGGGAAAGTCCTAACCGGGATGTTAGGCGGTGGGAAAGTCCTAACTAGGATGTTAGGCGGTTGGAAAGTCCCGTGAGTGAAACCAGGCAAGGGAAAATCCGGATGGATCGGGATGATCGGACTTGGTGTTGAAAAGTCTAAGTGGGTCAAAGGATTGACCGGACACTTAGCGGGAAGTGCTAGGTCAAGGGTGGCCGGATGCTAGGCATGATGTACCAACAGTCAAGGTTGACCGGATGTTGGTGTGGAAGCCTTAGGTTTAGGGTTGAAAAGTTTGGATCGGGCCGCAGACCGATCCATGCATGGCTCATCTGATCGGTCCGGTGACCGATCGGTGACCGATCGATATGCTGCGATGGTTATCGATCGGTGCCGAGACCGATCGAAGGAGATCGATGGCGGCGGAGAAAGAAGCCCGATCGGTCCGTAGACCGATCAGGAGGTTCTCTGATCGGACCGATCCGTTTCTGATCGGTCCATGGACCGATCGGGGAAACAAAGCATAGGCTTCTTCCACGATTGTACCACCGATCCGGATTACTGATCGGTCCACGGACCGATCGAGGCTTCGATCGCGACACCGATCGGTCGGGGACCGATCGGTGACAAACAAGCTTGCGCTAAGGCTGATCGGTGCGGACGATCGAGTTCTAGCTTCTGACGCAGCGGCTAGTTTCTTCATCTTCTTCGCAGTATAAAGGGGTCGAGGCTGCTGCGCGACAACTTCTTCCTCTTCTCTTCTGCTAAGCTGGTGTTGAGCTGTGTTGAGTTCCTTCCTCGCAAGCTTCGCGTGAGCTTCCCGACGCTGCTGTTAGGGTTTTTGAAGCTGCTGCTTCATCCGGACTCCAGTCGACGAGAAAGCAAGATTGGTAGAGTGCTTGTGTATTCTTACTGTATTTCTTGCTTATTCTTTGTACTTGTACTCTTTGTTTGCTGTTGCAAACGTTTGTAGCGAGGTTTCTCCACCCACAAGGAGTATATTGTATTAGCCAGTTTTCCGGGGACTCATCCACCGACGGATTGAGAGGCTTCGTCCACCTTACGGACACGCCGAGGAGTAGGAGTATCATCTCCGAACCTCGTTACATCGGTTTGTTTTTCTTCTCCTTAGTTTCTTCCTTGTATTTCCGCTGCGACTAACCCTAACTGTAGGAAGAACGCGAGAATTTGGGGCGGCTATTCACACCCCCCTCTCTAGCCGAGTACGAACGATCCCAACAAGTGGTATCAGAGCGAGGTTGCTCTTCGTCGGATCAACACCCGTGGGAGCAAAGCTAGAGATGGATCAATTCGGAGAAGACATCACGATTCCACCCTTCTACAACGACAACTTCACATATTGGAAGGTAAGGATGATGTATTTTCTTAGGACTAATATGTTGAACTGGTTTTGTGTACAAGAAGGTTTTTCTCCTCCAATGGATAAAGAAGGAGAGCCTCTAGAGAAGAACAAGTGGACGAAGGAACAAGTCCACCAATCCACGATCAACAATGAGGTAACTAAAACAATTGAATTTTCATTACCTACTAATATTTTGTGTAAGATAGGTAAATACAACAATGCCAAGGAATTGTGGGATAACTTGGCCAAGTACCATGAGGAGAGCTCCACTTCAAGCCATGAAGAGGAGCCTAGTGAGCCAAGTAGCTCACATCATGGAGGGAGCGAATTGGGAGTTGAGGGCTACTCAACATCCAAGGAAGAAGAGGAGGAGAGTTCCTCTTGCTCAAGTTCGGAGCAAGAAGAGGAAGTTTCCACCTCCGGAAGGGTTGAAGAAGAAAGCTCATCTCCATCCACAACCCTAGGTAACTCAAACACTGTGATTTCAAGCAAATTACACATAATGTGTTTTGAGTGTAGGAAATATGGGCACTACAAGAGTAAGTGTCCAAGGAGGGTTAGGAAGACTCCACCGGCACCAAAAGTCAAGGGAGCCGGAGTCCCAACACGCAAAGGCAAGAAGCACGTGGTGTGCTTTCAATGCAAGCGAAGGGGACATTATCGGAGTCAATGTCCAAGGAGGAGGCAACCTCACAAGGACAAGGGATGCACATCGATAGGGGGAGCTAAGGCAAACCCTAAGGTACCTTTTAAGGCACACTATTGCAATTCAAATAAGAAACATGCTAGTAGTTTTATTGCTATTGCAAATAATGATGAGCATGTTAACACTAGAAATCAACACATGTGCTTAGGTGCTAAACATGTTAGCCTAGGTAAGGATAACACTAGAAATACCAACCCTAGGTTTAACGCTTCTAAAATTAAGGAAAACCTAGGTAGAAATCCCAAGAAGACTAGACACATGCCTAGGAATATCTCAAGAGAAAATGACAAATTAAAACTTGAGGTATTAGAGAGGGAAAATCAAGTCTTGAGGTCAAGACTTGATAATTTAGAAAAGGCTCTTAAAAACATGGAGAAGTCATCTCTAGGGTTTAAGGGTCAAAAACCAATGTCCAAGGACAAAAAGGGTTTGGGTCACAAACCTAAGTCCCAAATGGTCAAGCCCACTTATCACAATGTTCCATTCGATTATGGAACAAAACCTAGGGCTAGGAAGACCATTACCAAGGTTACAAGGGGAGTCACCCCTATAGTTGACCTTGATGAGACCCAAATGACCAAGGCTTCAAAGCCTAAGAGGGTCATTAGGAGGGTTGCTAGGGAAGTTATCCCTAGTGAATATTTAGTGAACCCAATGAGCTCTAATAGGTATTGGGTTCCTAGGAGCATTTTCTCTACCCCATAGAAGGGTTAGAGAGTGTCAACTCCAATAAGAAGGGTAGTTAACCTAACTTTGAGGAAATTGACACTCAAGGAGCATTTTTAAGGTTTTTGGGAACCTTTGAAAATGAAATGGAATAATCTTTGTCATTCACTCCTTGGAAGAGTAAGTTGTGCCAAAGTGAGAATATATTAATCTTACTTTAAATTGACACAATTTGGAAAAACCTAGAGAAATATCAAATTGGGATTTTGATATTCTCTTAGGTAATCAAGGCAATCCGGGCCTTAACTTAGAAGTGCTACTCGTGTAGAATTTTAAATGGTATAAATCAAACAAGAGATCAAGAAATGTCAATTTGGGTTTTGACATTTTCTTGGAGCACTTTGGGCAATCTAGGATTAGAATTTAAGTTAGCTAAGTGATTAAGGATACTTAGATAGATAATCTAGGTATTTTATTTGTGTTAACTTACCATGGTTGTTTGCCATATGCCATGTCATGACATCATATTTAATTTATGATCATTTGAAATGCCATGATAATGCTTAGGTTATTATATGTCATGTGTTAGTTTAGTTTCAAACTTTATGCCATGACATCATGACATTGGCACATGTTTTTACTTATGATATCATTATATGCCATGTCATCATCTCTTGCATGATAATCAATAAAATTGATTTAAGGACAAGCATATAATTTGATATTGAGATCAAATTGATGTTTAGAAAATGCATGAGAACTTAGTCTAAGATAACCTAAACCCATATCTCACATCAAAATTGACTTGGATGTGTTTGATACACTTTAGATGTGTGTGAGATATTAGGATCATGAGTTAGGATCAAGGTACATAGGTCTTGTACCTAGATGAGCCTAATTCAAGAAATGAAGGATCATAGGGAAAGCTTGTGTACAAGTCATGTACATTTAGCCCTAAGATTATGGTCCTAAATTCAAATGGTTTTAAAAGCATTTTAAAATTGATTTGAAAAACCTTGATGAAGCTTTCATAGTGATAGCATTCATCATTGGACATTGTGATACAAAATTGACTTAACTTTGAACTATTTCAAAGTTTTCGAATTTTGTATCAAGATTTGAAAATAGAAACTATTTTCATAGAAAACTATTTTTCCATGATAGTGTATGTTATGAGAAATGTATCCTCAAAATTTCACGATTTTTGGAATTTTCTGGAATTTATTAGGAGTTTCTGAATTTCCGGAAGGGGAAATCAGAAATTCTGATTTCAGTGGCTGGATCGGTCCGGGGACCGATCCAGGGAAGATCTGATCGGTCTGCGGACCGATCCAGAGGATTGTGGATCGGTCTGCAGACCGATCCAGTGAGATCCAGGAGCTTGGTGCGATCTGGCGAAGGCCTGATCGGTCTGGTGACCGATCAGTGACGATCCAGAAAGCGTGGATCGGTCTGGGGACCGATCCATGGGGTTCCTGATCGGTCTGGGGACCGATCAATGCGTGCCAGTTTCTGATTTTCAGCTGTTGGTCTGAAATTTCAACTGGAAGTTGGGTTTTGTGGATTTCTAAAGGTTTGAAACTCTCCAAGACATTGTTGGTGCAATGGTCAAGGGGGAGTTGACCTTTAGGGGGAGTTTTTACCTAATTGTCAAGGGGAGTTGACTTTTAGGGGGAGTTTTTACTCCTAAAGACTTGAGTGATATGGAATTATCACTAAGTTGGTTGTTGAGTTTAGTATCAAGGGGGAAATTAAGAGTTTCAATGAAAGGTATGGGACTTTCATTAGGAAGAAACTCTTGACCCTGATATCCTCCTTTTCTTTTTGATGTGTGTCAAAAAGGGGAGAGTGTTCATTGGAGAATTATTGGAGGACCCAAGCTAGGTTATCGGGTTAACCTAAGCTAGGGAAAGAATGTCAAGGAATGTTCAAGGAAGAACATTGGAATTCTTTTTGATGTATGTCAAAAAGGGGGAGAATTATTGGAGAACCCAAGTTAGGTTATCGGGTTAACCTAAGGGGAGAATGTCCAGAGAATGTTCAAGGAAAGAACATTGGACATTGGAAGATGGTTGAAAAACCTAAGTTAGGTTATCGGGTTAACCTAACTTGATTTTGGATTTTGTCAAACATCAAAAAGGGGGAGATTGTTGGTGCAACCTTAGGTCAAGGTTGACTTGGTTGACCTGACTCGAGTTGACCTGACTCGAGTTGTGTTTTGATGTTTGACGATGTTTGACGAGGAGAGAGTTGTATTCTTGATGTTTGACAAGAATAGGTGTTCGGGAGATTGTAGGTGCAACCTTAGGTCAAGGTTGACCTGGTTGACCTGATTCGGGAAAAGTCCAAGCAGGGAGCTTGGCATTGGAAAAGTCCAAGTATGGAGACTTGGCACTGGAAAAGTCCAAGCAGGGAGCTTGGCACGCGAAAAGTCCAAGCAGGGAGCTTGGCATTGGAAAAGTCCAAGTATGGAGACTTGGCACTGGAAAAGTCCAAGCAGGGAGCTTGGCACGCGAAAAGTCCAAGTATGGAGACTTGGCACGGGGAAAGTCCTGGTGAGTGAAGCCAGGCAGTGAGAAAGTCCTAACTGGGATGTTAGGCAGTGTGGAAAGTCCTGGTGAGTGAAACCAGGCAGTGGGAAAGTCCTAACTGGGATGTTAGGCAGTGGGAAAGTCCTAACTGGGATGTTAGGGAGTTGGAAAGTCCTAACTGGGATGTTAGGCAGTGTGGAAAGTCCTGGTGAGTGAAACCAGGCAGTGGGAAAGTCCTAACTGGGATGTTAGGCAGTGGGAAAGTCCTAACTAGGATGTTAGGCAGTTGGAAAGTCCTGGTGAGTGAAACCAGGCAAGGGAAAATCCAGATGGATCAGGGATGATCGGACTTCTGGTGTTGAAAAGTCTAAGTGGGTCAAAGGGATTGACCGGACACTTAGCGGGGAGTGCTAGCAGGTCAAGGGAGTGACCGGATGCTAGGCATGATGTACCAACAGGTCAAGGTTGACCGGATGTTGGTGTGGGAGCCTTAGGTTTAGGGCTGAAAAGTTTGGATCGGCCGCATCGATCCAATGATATGGCTCATCGATCGGTGCGGTGACCGATCGGTGATCGATCGATATCGATGGTTATCTCGATCGGCCCGAGACCGATCGAAGGAGATCGATGGCGGCGGAGAAAAGCCTGATCGGTCCGTAGACCGATCAGAGGTCTAGCCGTGCATCCGATCCGATTCTGATCGGTCCATGGACCGATCGGGGAACAAGCATAGGCTTCTTCCCGATTGTGTCGGACCGATCAGATGTTACTGATCGGTCCACGCACCGATCGGGGCTTCGATCGCGACACCTGATCGGTCCGGGGACCGATCGGTGACAAACAAGCTTCATGCGCCAAGGCTCGATCGGTGCGGACCGATCAGGGTTCTAGCCGTTGCGACGCAACGGCTAGTTTCTTCGCTGTCTTCTTCGCAGGTATAAAGGGGTCGAGGGCTGCTGCTGCGCGACAACTTCTTCCTCTTCTCTTCAGCTACAGAGCTGCTGTTCTGGTGTTGAGCTGTGTTGAGTTCCTTCCTCGCAAGCTTCGCGTGAGCTTCCCCGACTGGAACAGCTGCTGCTGTTAGGGTTTTTGAAGCTGCTGCTTCATCCGGACTCCAGTCGACGAGAAAGCAAGATTGGTAGAGTGCTTGTGTATTCTTACTGTATTTCTTGCTTATTCTTTGTACTTGTACTCTTTGTTTGCTGTTGCAAACGTTTGTGGCGAGGTTTCTCCACCCACAAGGAGTATATTGTATTAGCCGGTTTTCCGGGGACTCATCCACCGACGGATTGAGAGGCTTCGTCCACCTTACGGACACGCCGAGGAGTAGGAGTATCATCTCCGAACCTCGTTACATCGGTTTGTTTTTCTTCTCCTTAGTTTCTTCCTTGTATTTCCGCTGCGACTAACCCTAACTGTAGGAAGAACGCGAGAATTTGGGGCGGCTATTCACACCCCCCTCTCTAGCCGAGTACGAACGATCCCAACAGTTTAGAGTTTTACACATTTTACTACTTACAATCAATTAGGTAACTGATTTTTTTTTTTTTTTTTTTGGGGGGGGGGGGGGGGGGGTAAATTGATTAAGTAATCGATTGGTCGATGAAGTACAGTACAGAAAGTGTCTTGATCGATTAGGTAATCAATCAAGATCTTTCCCAATCGATTGAGTATTATATTGGGAGAGTTTGTGAGTGAATAATGAGCTTCTAAATTGGTTAGGTGGTTGATTGAAGCTACCAATGATCAGGTGATCAATTGATAGCATTTCTTCACGACAAATAGTGAGTTTCCCAATTGATTAGGAGAAACTCATGACAAATAGTGAGCTTCTTAATTGATCATATGATCTATTGAAGCAACATAATTGATTGGCTAATCGATTGAGAGAAGAAGAAAATAATCGTTGTGAGGTTTGGATTGCTAGATTTGCTTGGATCTGACGTAGCAATCAATTGGGGGGTAAGGCCAATCGATTGGGAACCCTAATCCATGGGATATAAAGGCATTTGAAGATTCAAATTACTTCTTCTTCTCCACTCTTCACCACTGGTTCTTGGAAGACTCCGAGAGAAGTGCTGCTGCATTTTTAAGTCTACAAGAGCCATTTCAAGAAACAAGAGATCAAGAAAGTAAGGTTCTCATTTGTATTGACATCTTATTTTCATTGTATTCTTGTATGTGAGCTTGTATGAGGTTTCTCCACCTCCGAATTATTTTTGAGAATGAGTGTTTTTTATAGTGGAGTGTGTGCACCTCCGAATTATTTTTGAGAATGAGGTTTCTCCACCTCCGAATTGATACGAGTAATGATAGATCGACCTATTGAATGAAGAAGGAGTCAAGTTTGAGAAAGATAGGAGAGGTATATAGTTGGGCTAATGTATAAGATAATGAACGACCAAATAAAAGGTTTTTTTGTATGCGCTCGGTCATGCAAAACCCGACCGAGCGTAAAGACACTTAGCCTTATAGAAGCTTTAAGTATATTATCGACCGAGTGAAAGTTGAGTGAACACCAATGTACCTTCGTGCACTCGGTCAAGCAAAGCCCGACCGAGCGTAAAGGTACTTAGCCTTATAGAAGCTTTTAGTATATTACGGGCTGAATAAAGGCCGAGCAAGCACCAATATGCTTACACGCGCTCGGTCAGGCAAAGCCCGATTGAGCGTAGAGGCACTTAGCCTTACATATAATTTTCAGTACGTTACTGACCGAATGAAGACCGAGAGTAGAGGCACTTAGCCTTACATATAATTTTCAGTACGTTACTAGTCGAATGAAGGCCGAGCGAGCGCCAGTATGTGTATATGCTCTCGGCCGAACAAAGTCTGACCGAGCGTAAAGGTACTTAGCCTTATAGAAACTTTTAGTATATTACCGGCTGAGTGCAGGCTGAGTGAGCACCAATATGCTTACACGCGCTTGGTTAGGCAAAGTCCGATTGAGCGTAGATGCACTTAGCCTTACATATAGTTTTCAGTACGTTACTAGCCGAATGAAAGCCGAGCGAGTGCCAGTATATGTATATGTGTTCGCCCAGACAAAATCTGACCGAGCGTAAAGGCATTAAGTCTCATGCAGCTTATAGTATATTACCGTCCAAGTGAAGGCCAAGCAAACACTAGTGTGCGTATATGTGCTCGGTTGGATAGAGCCGAACCAAGCGTAGGGGCATTCAGCCTTATAAAGCTTATAGGTATTCTCGGCCAAAACGTGCTTAGCAGAAGGTATTCTCAAGGTATTATCAATATATACACGACCGACTTGAATGATCGGTCGAGACATGCTTAACAGAATTATATAAATATGACAGCCTGGTAAAATTGATGGGAAATATCTTCTAGAAGCTTCTTCAGTTATAATGACGTGTTCATATGCCTACCTCATTATAAATATAAGTCACAAACAACAAAAGAGGTATTCTTTAAGAGATTATTGCACGAAGCTTAGAAGATGACTTCTTCTCCTAACAAACTCTAACAAACCGGGGACCACTTCATGACTATGGAGGTTACATGAGATAGTATAAAAAGGGGGATCATCTCCGTTGGTAAGGTAAGCAAGTTCTAGCATCTAAACTCTATTTTAAAGTACTTCAGTTACTGTTCTTCTTCTTCTTCTTTCACTTTTGAGAGATAAACTGACTTGAGCGTCGGAGGGCCTAGCTAGGGATCTCCACCCGGTCTTAGATCACTAACGCTTTGTTGGTTTGTCTCATTGTGCGCAGGATCGTGGAGAAAGTTCTTCCAGATCTTTGGGAGGTCATCTTCATCAGGGATCATCATAAACTGCTGTTCACCGGAGTCAACACACCATCTCACAGATTTCAGACAAGATCAGTAATCATTGAGTAACTAACACCATGATTGAATGACAATTATGTCAGGGTGGACCATTATAACAAACAAATGGTGGTTTTGGATTTAAAGAGGATCGTAAACATAATTTCTATTGGTAACTCTTTGATAAATATTATGATATATGAACTTTTTTTTTCTTTTTTTTTGATCTATCTCACTCTCAAATTTATATAGATTCCTCGTTTTTCCCTTCTTTGATTTATTTGTTAAGTACCTTTGATTGTAGCAAAAAAAAATGTGATTATACTCACTCCAGGTAACCTGTCTTTAATTATGTGAAGAGAAATAAATCATGAGGTCAATTTATTGATGACCTTCAAGTGATTAAAGGGTAGAGGAGTTTTTCCTTAAGCCATGCTAAGTACCTTTGATGACTTCAGTATTCTAGGAGAGAGAGCCTTATCGAACAACTTTAATATCATCTGACATGTGTTGATCTACATAGAGGTATTGCCACTAAATTGTGTAGATTGATCGACGCAGGCAGTAGGTCCATTCGTGTTATCAGAAGAAGCTATATTATTGGTGTTCAACGAGAAGATAGATTTTGGACATATTATGTAACACTTGTTTTTAGTGGGGTCAACAAGAACAAAGGAAATTGAAAAGGATAGACATGGTTAGGCTTTTAATTTAATTGGTTTAGGGTTTTATTCGATTTTGGTCTAGGTCTTATTGATTCGAGTTTGGGCTTTATTTTTAATCAGGCTTGAGTTTTGTTTAGGCAAGGATTTCAGGTAGGAAGTTTTGCAATTGGGCATTCTACTAGATGGGTGCCATGTTACCTGAAAAATAGATGAAACTTTAATTTTTATGAGAATAATAATATTAATAATCGAATTAAATCAGTATAAATATTTTTATCAATTTTTTATTTTTATTTTTATTTTTTAAAAAATGATCTCATCTTAATTTGCGAATAAGGAGATTCTCCATCCGACCTTCCTTCCTTATTCCTTTCTACCCCTCCCAGGTCACCACCGATATGAATCCCAAAGAGGAGAAACAGGCGGCCACTTCTACTTCTCCCACTTCAACTACCAATGGTTCGCAGCAGGCGCGGCAATTGTCCTGCACCAAATGCTTTGATGCTCTGTGGTTTTGCTACTGTAATCTCCTTGCTCTTTTTCTCTCTTCCCAAAATCCTTTTTTCTCTCTCTCCAACGCATAGATGCTTCTCGTTGGTCGCTGTAGACCCATGTCAAATATTGTAAAGGCAGAGCTCAAGGTGTGACCATAGCTTTTGAAATTTCCTTAATAATTCTTCTTCAGAAAACGTGATCGTTCTAGTACATTGTTGTATTTGGCACACTACCATAATGGATGATTTCTAGTGCCTTCCAACTATTTGCATTAATTTCTGTGTGAATCCGCTGAATCATGTGGTGAACGATATTCTCCAAGCTCTTGGACAAGCTAGCCTGCATGATGCCCTTGGGATTATCTAGATTATTGTCCATCGAACTTGGTGAGGTTGCAATGGTATTGGTTGATTGATGCCTAAGCTTACTTTTTGTGAATAGCTTGTCTTCTATCTTCCGGACAAATGACATGTTGATATAAGATAACTTCTCTTCTTGTATCTTCCTAAGCTTAGATTCTTTTTGTGAATAATTTGTCTTCTATCTCCCGGACAATGACATGCTGATATAAGATAACTTCTCTTCTTGTGTCTTCCTATGTAATTGTCCGACGGGGGCCATACCATATTATGACCCATTGTTCTTCATAAACTTTTACAACAATTGATTCATTGATGTAACCTAGATATTGCTTTATAGTAGAATTAAAACAGATAATAAAATTGAATTAGAATCCTACTATTTTACGAGTATAACATAGATATATCACAAAATAGATTGGAAGCCATTTTGTAACAAGTTGATGTAGATATCAACAATCTTGATTGTTTAAATGCAACAATAGTATTTATCATGTTTGTGTTAAAATATGTGCAAAATGCTTGTTAAAAAGGATGATGAATTTGTAAGATGGGTTTATATACAATCATGAATTGTGTTATTTGGCTGAATGTGGGTGTTTGCTAAGTTATTTTTTTTTCATGTGTAAATTTTATTTATAATCACAACGACAATGCTAAGTCCTAGTTAATTGACGTATGTGACATGGATCTTTCATGACAAACGATGCATTTTCTAATTCTCTATTGGAGTTGAATATTAGAGAGAAAGGGGTAAAGGGTAGAGAGCGAGTTCAATGAATAAATTAGTCAATGTAATAAAAGAATAATTTAATTAATAGTATTCCAGGCATATTGTCATGCATATATAGTTAAATGGAGGGATATGATTATGAGCTGACCTCAAATAGTCAACACAAACAAGGCGTGATGATAATGATGATCAATTGTGATATTCTATAAATTAAATTTCATGGATTGAGTTTACATTTATGCTTTTGTTTGAAACCATTATATTCCAGCTGAAACTGTAAATGAAATTTGTATGTATGCCATAATTCTCTTAACTTTATTCAAGTCTACTATATCTTGTATGCATTCAGATAGAAATTTCTTTTTCTTTATTTTAATCCCACACTGGCTCTCATCTTAAGAGTATGCGATTTCACCTAGGTCTGGATTTATTTAATTATATGCCAGTTTAAACTGATGGTCTAATCAAAGATTTCATTGTTTGCACTGCAGCTCCATATCACCAGATGCAACAATATTACAGATATGGCGACTTTGATACTTGCTTTAGCAAATGGAATGCACTTTTGGATTGTTTTAGCCTGAAGACAAAAAGGTTATCCGAAGTGCAGGTTCGCTATTCCTAAATACAATTGAAATCAATCATACTTCTGACTCCTGATAGTTTCTTATGCTTAGTTCAGTAGTTATATTGTAATTTTCTTCCAAGGATAAATCATTTTTAGAGTTCTTTAGTATGCATGAAATTTTAACTACTGTAAATAGTCAAAGTATATACCATTTACTTTACAGAATGAACTAAAAATTATGTGACAAAGGTTGTCATATCATAGTAACTAGTAAGGATGATTTTACTGCTTATTCTTAAATATTTTTGAATTTGTAATTGTAAAACACTTGGACAGAAACCATGTGCATGACACAAAAGTAATTTGTTATGGGAGCCAGCATGTTGCAGATGAAAAGGTTAAACAATTTATTCATCAAATAGATCAACATTGTTTTTATGAAAGAGATTAACACTTATTTCAAGTTGTATCAGACAACTGTTGTTCCATCCGCAGATGTACTCTTTTCCAAGGAAAACTATTTGAATCAATCAATTTTCAAATTCAATGTTATGATGAATCCATATGCTGCACTTAACAATTGGGGCAAACAATGTGCCTAGTTAACTTGATTTCCAAAGATGCAAATTCTTCAAGAAAATTGATTGAATTAATCCATGTAAAATCTTGAAGTTCTGTGTAACGATTAAGGTTCTCAAGCAATTGCTTTAGTCAACTTGATTTTGACAATCAGAAATACTTTCTTTGGCAAGTATTAATATCATGATGCCACTATATATAAAAGACTATACTTTAGAAAAATGAGGTGTGAGCTAAATAACCTAATTCAAAGTATTTTTTTATTTGTTTATGCTTTTCTTGTTTCAATAGTCTCAATGAGATTGAATTATTATCAATATAAGGGATTCCACTCATTGTTCTCTCTCATTATGAGATTTTTGACTTCAAGTAGATTGATTGTAATGATAAATGTAACTTATAGCTAGAATTTGTTATTTCAGGAGCTTTATTATAGAATATAGAGAATGTTTGGAAGGTTGTCTTGAGATTTGGGGTTGACTTTGTGCTTTTGGTTGGTTGATCAAAAAGGCAATCCAGCACGAAGCTTTTGCCAATGTAGCATCCCGAGGAAGGGTTGAATCACATTGGGTCTATTATATACAACCTTATCATGCATTGCAAAAGACTGTTTTCGCGACTCAAACCTGTGACCACAAGGTCACATGATGACAATTTTACCGTTGCGCCAAGGCTCCCAATGTTTAGTGCAATCATGTCCTAAGTGGTTGTGCTCGACTAAGATGTTTTGATGTGTTAGGCAAATGACTTATGTTTGCATGTGATTCTAATATCTATATAAGATTAAGTTATGCAGAGACTTGGCTAGATGCACTCATGAAACTTGTGAAGCTTATGAGTTGACGAGATTGAGTTATGGTTCATGACTCAATGAGGCCAAGTTGGTGTTGCTCAATTGCTTCAAGGTCCGCTAGAGATGGGAGAAAGATGTATGAGACATTTGAGGGGTTGAAGGACGAGAAGCATTAGCGGTGTTGGTGAAATCATTGAGCTTGACTTGGTGTCGCCAAGTTAATGTTGGATTTATGACACAAAGATCCATTACAGAGAAGAATTACAATACATTATCACAGGACGAGGAACATCAAGGTGACAACTTTGGTCACAAGAGATGAACTATGTAAGTCAAAGAGTGAAGGATTACATGAGGATCGAGTTGAGGGATTAGTGCATCTAAGGAATTGAAGATCCAATGGGAGATAACCACTTAGGGAAAGTGAAGTTGAAATAGCTTTGATGGGAGCCAGAAAAGATGAACTATGTAGTTGAACAAGTGAAGGATGACACGTGGAATGAGCTAAGAACTTGGTGCATATAATGGATTGAGGACATGACTGGAGATGGCCTTGTAGGCAAAGTAAAGCTATAGGTAAATTTATAAGCGAGTTGTGAGAGTTGAGTGACTTGTATTTGGGATTTCAAGTAGTATTTTTCTTAGGCTATGACTAGACCAATAGTTTGAGTCATAGTTGTCGATCCAATCTATTAGAGGTTGATCTTAGGCGATTAGAAAGTCGACTTAAGATGGTCTACTAGTAAATAAAATATTTATGCTCAGAGTAGAATAAACTGGCAGTCAACTGACCAAATTGAGTCAGTTAAGCACTCGATTGACTGAATGAGTTCACTGCAATTGAATGATACCTTAGTAGAAGTCAGAGACAAGACTGTTGATAAGGCAGACTACAACCATCATAATGTTCACGTTTCATGTGATAATGCGGCTTAGACGATTAGAATTAAAGTGATTCAACTTAAGGAGCTGTTGCTTCATAAAGCACTTGACTAAAGTATAGGTGACTCGACTAAGAGATCAATTGCCAGGTAGAAGTTTGAAATAATCGTGAAAATAGTTGATTGGAAATGGTTGAATCAACTAGCCTACTATAGAAAAAAAAAAGTGCAACTTATTTGAAGATAACTTAGAGGCTATAATTAGTGGACCTTATTAAGCCTATCTAAACTCTAACATTCTTGTGCTTTCTTGTTCGATTTTATAGTATATAACATTATAATTATCTTACTTGCTTTACTTGTATTCTTTATTCTTATTCTTGTAAGACTTTTGTATAAGGTTTCTCCATCTTCATAAAGGAGAAAGCTAGTAGGATTTGGGAGTGACTCACCATAGGTCATGAAGGGGAAATTGAGGGTTTTGAATCATGCTTGTGTTAGTACTTATGTTTTTATGTCCTTTATTTTCATTAATTTGTTTGATTTACTTTAATACGCATTAGCAAAAGTAAGATCTCTTAATTTCAGGCAAAAGTAAGATCTCTTAATTTCAGGCAAAAGTAAGATCTCTTAATTTCAAGTTAAGTGCTATCTAAATAGGGTGTAAACAAGCTAAGTTGAGCTTAGTTATGTTCAAGCTTGTTTATTTACTTATATGAGCCTATTCAAGCTTACTTATTAAAAATTTTATCAAGTTTAAATCAAACTCAAGCTTTTTATCGAGCTAAACTAATAGTGTTGTTATCCTTAAAAATTGGGATAAACCTTTATCTAATATATAAACCTTTCTTATATGGAGTCGACGGGCTAGGTGCATCCGAGGGACGAGGTGCTGTGGAAGAGTACACCGGTGGATGAGAAGGACGTGCGTGGCGTTCGAGGGATGAGAAGTCGGGGAGAAAGTCTGCTCGAGGAGAAGGCTGGAAGATGGGTCCGGGTGAGCCCAATTCCGGATGGATGAAATCACCTAGGAGATCGGAGCACTAGAAGAGCCAACGGGGAGCTGCTAGAGGCACCCTCTGTTAAGGTCGATTTATAGCTAGGGGGGGGGGGGGGGGAATAGCTCGCTCGCTTCGTCGTTGTTGATCTTTTGCAGCGGAATACTCTCGAAGTAAGCTCCAATGCTAATAATATGGATTTACTTGGTATTCACCTCAAGAAGAGGTGATTAATTCAAGGATCCGACCCTCACTCACTCATCCACTATAAAAACACTCCTCAGTAACTACCAGAGGCGGAGAAGCCTCGTACAAGTTCTCACGCAGACAATACAACAAGAAAAAATATAAGCTAATACAATATCAAATCTTACAAGATTTACAATGAGGAAACCCTAGCTTGCTTCTCCTTCTTGTGTGGAACACCTCTTGACATTGGAAGTGCAGCAACACTTTGCTCCAAGAAACTTCAAGAACTGGTGAGATCACCTGAGAGAATCGTGAGAAGAGGAGGTGGAGAGTTGCGAACGAAGAAGGCCCGTCACGACTTTAAACTCGACGTTTCCTTCACAACGGTCATATCCCAATCGATTGATCAATCGATTGTGGAGGCTTGAATCAATCAGTCGATCAATTCAAAGCACCTCTGTGCTCTGCTGGAAAAGGCATGAATTGATCGCTTGATCGATTCAGCATTCCTCGCGTCGCGTCGCGCGAGATTTCCAGCCCCCAATTGATTGCCCGATCGATTGGCGGTGCCCGATCGATTGGCGGTGCCCAATCGATCGGTCGATCGATTGGGGACCCTTCTGTGCTCGCGACATTGCTTTCCAATCGATCCAGCGATCGATTGGGCCAACCTTCACTCGCAGCACACCTTTAATCAATCGGCTGATCAATTGGACTACGGTTCAATCGATCGGTTGATCGATTGACCTCCCTTTGACTTCCTTAACTAAAGTCCAAGATTCCCAAACCCAATATCCGGTTAACCGTGACCTGTTGGAACTTCTTATGCCTAGCATCCGGTCAACCTTAACTTGTTGGGACTTCTTCACCAAGTGTCCGGTCAATCCTTTGACCCACTTGGACTTTTCTCCTTGTGCCAAGTGTTCGGTCAACCTTGAACCACTTGGACTTACCGTCTCGTGCCGGTTCCCAAACCTTACATCCGGTCAACCGTGACTTGTTGGAACTTCTTATGCCTAGCATCCGGTCAACCTTGACTTGCTGAGACTTTCTTCACCAAGTGTCCGATCAATTCTTTGATCCACTAGGACTTTTCTCCTCGTACCAAGTGTCCGGTCAACTTTGACCCACTTGGACTTACCGTCTCATGCCAAGTGTCTGGTCCTCCATGACCCACTTGGACTTCCTTCTACCAGATGTCCGGTCACCCTTGACCCTTCTGGATTTTTTTGTGCCAAGTATCCGGTCACTCCTTTGACTTACTTCGGCTTTCCTAACACCAGGTGTCTGGTTAACCTTGACCCACCTAAATTTCCACGTACTTAGCTTCACTCACCAGGACTTTCCATCTATCTGACTTCACTCACCAAGACTTTCACTCTGCCTGGCTTCACTCACCAGGACTTTCCATCTGCTTGGCTTCACTCAGTAGGACTTTCCATCTGCCTAGCTTCACTCACCAGGACTTTCACCTAGCTTCACTCACTAGGATTTTCACCTGACTTCACTCACCAGGGTTTTCCCACTCTGGCTTCACTCGCCGAGACTTTCACCACTAAGTGTCGGGTTAATACTAACTCACTTGGATTTTTCTCCTACCAACCTTTCTGTTATACTTGCCTTTGCCTAATCTCAAATTAGGACTTTCCCAGTCAAGTATCCGGTCAACCTTGACCTACTTGACTCTTCTTCACATCAAACTGGCCAAACCTTGACCAGTGGAGAATTGCACCAACAATCTCCCCAATCAGACGATTGCATCTGCTAAACCCAAACATCAAGACTTAAACTTGAGCCCACTGAAGCTTAGTCAACCTGGTCAACCTTGACCTAGGGGATATTCCACCACCACCCTCAATTTGGTTGGAGGCGCCTCCGTGCCTTTCTGTGGGAAGGTGCCTTCAACCCTGTTGAGTTGAAGGCACTTTCAACTACCCATGGAAGGCACCTTCAACCCTTTAAAGGAGCCTTAGACTGGGTAAAATTAATTGTTAGTGAAGATAAAACCTTATCTTCGCTTGCCTCGTTGGAGGCGCCTTCCACCTTGTTGGAGACACCTTCTAGCCTCGGATAAGATTTTCCAGGGGCTATAAAAAGACCCCTGGACCTAGGAAATATTAAACGACTTAAAAGGCTTCTCCGCCTTCAACAAAGGAGATCTTTTAGTGAGTTTTTCAACGTCTTGGATTAACAACCACCTAGGTTGTAACCAAGTAAAACTCTGGCCTTTTACCTACTCTTTTTAAGTTGTTATTTCTTTTATTATTGTTATTGTGCTACTAATCAAAGTATCGAGAAAGAGTTTATTTTTTTTGTAGGCAATTCACCCCCCTCTTGCCGGTCTTGCTGCACCAACACATGGGAGGCTACTAGTGGTATCTGGATGGGCTTACATGGAGGATAGGCTGTGCACTTTCTGTCGGCATGATGAGGAGACGTTGGATTATGTCTTCTTCAAATGTGAGCCGATTCGACAACTATGGAGACGGATCAAAGTCTGGCTGCAGATGCAACTCCAGATGGCCACATGTTGGTGCATGTTGCGGAATTTTAGAGAGCAGTATTGGGGGACCTCTACCTTGACCAGAGCTTGCCACCTTGCTATGTCGGCGATGGTACATTATGTTTGGATGACAAGGAACCACAACATATTTGAGGGAAAGAGGTTTGATGGTGAACTGGTTCTTAGAAAGATACAGATATACGTCTTCAGGATGCTTGGCACACTCTCGGATCAAGTATTTAGGCTTTAGTAATATTGCTTACTAGCCTACTCCATACATTCCTTCGTATATGCATAGATAGACCCCACTTGGGGATATACCAGATAGCATGCATACAGATTAGCACAGTGAGGGCATGCATTTTGTTACCACTTGAGTGTAGGGATTGTGGAACACTTAGCGTGAGCATGCATTGTGAGGTCATACTCACCATCCATTTAGATAGGACACTAACAGACCCGCTATGACGTAGATAGTAGTCATCCTACATCTGCATTTTGAGGAGAGGTCTACACCCCCTGCCCATCTCGGGCATTTTGATTCAGTGCATCAGGGTCTGTCGGGCATACGTACATTCATGCGACAAATACAAAAGGGCATTACTTTAGCTAATGCCTTATCAAGCAAAGTATAGCCCTGGTCATCTTAGAGTACCTAATTTGGAGCGGATAACATGAACTGGAGCGGATAGCAACATGAGGCTACACATGGAGGGGTACATGCTTCAGCTTCCTCACTACATTACCATGGCGAAAGATACCTCTTCTTTTATATGCATTCGGCGACACACCCCCAGAGAGATACACACTGCAGCATGAAACTGGTTGGAGGAGATATATAGACAGCCTACTGGAGTAGGATGGGATGCAAGACATCTGGAGGAGCACTCTAACGCCATGGATGGAGCTTTCCAGAGGGCGCCATAGAGAGAGTGTAGTGAGGAGTGAGGAGTGAGGAGTGAGGGGCATTGAGAGGAGACTACAGCGGATGGAGTCATGTAGTAGGGCATGTAGGAGATGAGAGAGAGTGATGTATGTGAGGGGAGACCGCAGCAGAGGGAGTCATGTAGTAGAGCATGACGACTGCATGTGGGAGAGACTTCATGAGTTGATGGAGATGTACAGGTGAATAGATCCACCTTAGAATGATTTATCTAGTTCACAGCAAATGACTAGCGGTAAAGATACATCAAATCCGTTGATGGCTGAGACTTTGCCAAAAAGCCCAAGAGGGTGAATTGACCCACCATAAAGGTCTATCTAATCCGCAACAAACGACTCATGGTAAGAATAAAATCAAATTCATTTATGGCTAGGGCTTTGCCAAAAAGCCCATGAGGGTGCATAGGGCCACCATAAAGGCCTATATAGTCCATAGCAAATGGCTCGCAGTAAAGATACATCAAATCCGTTGACAGTTGGTCACTTGCTAAAAGTGACATCATGGGACTTAGAGACGACACCGGGTGACCAGGCCCATGACACAGGAGGAGGCTGATAGAAATTAGGGGAGACATTGATGGCTCCCAGACACATAATTGAGACACATGGTACAGAAGGTGCAAAGTCGCCCATGATGGAGGAGTCAGGATGGAGGACACAGGACAGAGCGTGACCAGTGGTGATGAGGAGACACGAGCAGTATGGACAGAGATCATGGGCGATGCTGATTGATACCTCAGCTTCGATATCTTATACTGAAGATGAGCAGACAACCAACATGCATAGTAGAGAGTGTGAGAGATGGAACACGAGTGAGCACATGTACGCGATCACGGTTCCCATTCCAAATCTGACAGTTCGTTAGACATGATATAAGGGGCTCCATGATCTTTTTTTGTATGTGCACTTTGATGATATATATTTGCCTTTTTATAAAAAAAAAAACGGAAAAAAAGAAATGTAGGTTGAGTAATATTAATATTTGGTTAACTAAACATCTGTAAACTTGAACATTTGAGTCTATTACAGTCAAATTATCAATATTAATTGACTCAAGTGAGTTGTTGGTAGACCAAAATGTCTAGAAATAATGATTACATTTATAAGCCATTTGCTGGATCTTTTGACATGAACACTTATAAGAAAACACACATCATCATCTTCTTTTTTACTCAATTAACAAAATGAACAATAAGGGGCGTCAAAAGCAAATGGAAGGATTTATCATTAGGTTTGAAACTCTTTAAGAGTGTGTTTGCTTCTAGAGTGTATCCAAAATCATTTAGATCAGATTGTATTGTTGTACTAATCTCTAGTGATGGTAGGAGCTTGTTGGAATAACATAGGCCATAGGAAGTGAGCAAGTAATTAAAAAGAGGATATCTAGTTTGGGCTTTTCCTATTGCACCTTAGCTTATTGTTGTGTGATGGTCTAGGGTCTTATTGTACGCAATATTGAGGTTTACTCTATTGCATTATATAAATGAGTATGAGTGATTTAATGGATTTGGAGGGCGCCGCATTAGAGATAGGTTGCGGAGTAAGAGAGGAGTCTCCAAACCACGATATATTGTATGTGTTAATATTGTGATTACTTGTCTTTTATATTTAATGCATATTTACACTCAGATTAAGATGTCGAATCGTGTCGCTCATTATAGGGTTTTTATTCTTTTGACACAGGACCGACATCGGAAGTGTATTGGCATGCATATGCTACCACCACCGACCATATTGCATGCGATTCCTAGTGGTCAGTCGCGGTCAACACGGAAAGAAAAGAGATCGCGAACAAAATGAATCGGCGAGGAGAAGAAATGGTCAAGGGCTTATGAAAAGGAGAAGAAATATATTTCCTTCTCATCGACAACAACGAGGAGAAGAAGACGAGCAACGATGAGCAAGCAGTAGCCGCGTGGAGCCTCAAAGGTAATTGGGATTTGAGAGGGGATTGAGAGGCAATCGCTGGATGCAATCATCGGATGCATCGTGATTGCTAGCGTCGTGGAAGGGAATCGAGATCGAGAGGGGAGGAAAGGAAGATAAATTATTTAATTAAATTAGTTTTAATTATATTGAAACTGAGATATACTATTATATAAAATAAACAATATATATAATAAAATTGATATAAAATAAATTTATATTTAGTTTTAAATTTTGAGAATTACTTATTTTTTGAAAATTAATTATTTTAAAAATTACTTTTATATCTTTTAAATATTTTTAAAAATTAATTATATATTTTAATAATTAAAAATAATTTTACATTTATATTTTCTATAGCTATTGCAAAAATTCAATAGGCATTAAACATCTTATGAGAAAATATTGAAATATGAACTCAATATCTTAACACTTGAAATATAACATCAATAGTGAGCATATATAGCAATCAAATATTTTGAAACTCCGACGTAACTCGAAATTTTAAACCATGTTTACACTTCGATATTGATTACAAAGCACACATTGTATTTAGTAGGTTGTTTAATTTTGCTCCCTCTAGCTGGACCACATCAATCCTAACAACATTTGAATGACATGAGTTCCAATTCCATCTTTCTCTGTTAAAAAACCATCAATTGGTTGCCATAGTTTTCTCCTACAATCACTTTTTTTTTGTGTTGTTGCCCTTTAATGCAACTGAGAGGGAAGCTCGCATTACATGCTTGTGTCCAAGGGCCATGAGCCCCTCTCTCATCACCAAGCAATTTCCCTCATTCACTACAAAAATTAACAGCGTTATCGACAAAATTTACCGACGGAATAATCATTGTATTTTCGATATTCTTGACGGAATATAACTTCTGTTGGTAATCCTATTAATTTCCTAAAAAAATAGGGATACCGATAGAATTTTTTGGGATTCCCGACGGAAATCATATCTCCATCGGTGATTACCAACGGAAATCATTTTTTGTTGGTAATGCCGACTCTAAAATTAGGGTACGCCCCACGCTTTTGGGATTACTGATAGAATACAATTTTCATCGAAAATTATTGACGGAATTTATATCATCGATGGAAATTATATTTCTTTTTGTAATGCAGAAATAAAATTAGGGCATGCCCTTCTCCTCTGATCACGCACTGGTCTCCGCAGATCCTTCTCTTCCTCTCCGATGATCTTCGGGTAAGTTCTCGAGTCTTTTCTCCCCTTCCTGAGTGATCTCCACCGGCTGCCAGCACGTGGCTGGCGGCTTTGCCGGCCGTTAGCACGCGACTGGTGACTTTGTCGCTCGCCAACACACCGCTGGTGGCTTTTCTGGCGGCTAGTCTCTTGCTGCCAGCTTTTCCGGCTACTGGCAGTGCCTGCTGGAAGCGCTTCCTTGCAGCACCTGCTGGAAGCGCTTGCTTGCAGCACCTGCTGGCAGCATGATCGACCGTTAGCTCGCAGTCGACTGCTTGGCCGGTTGCCACCCGACAGTGCGGCTGGCCGCATGCTCAGTAGGCCACTAAATCGAGCTTGCCCTGTCGCAAGCTCGCGGCTACAAGCTTGGTTTGCCGCATACTCTTTTGTTATGTTTTTTTGTGATTAAATTTGGCTATTTTTTTTTGTAATATACTACATTTGCTGCTCTTCTTCGGCTAGACTACTCTTCTTCATGTATAATTTCATCAACAGTTAATATGTGTTATTTTACATGATTGAATTTTGATGTAGGTTAAGTTAGTATTTTAATATATAACATGATATAATTATTTGGTGATTTTAGTGTTGGTATATTTATATTTATGTTAATTTTAGAGCTCATTATCTTTTGGTTGGAGCCCGAAAGATAACATTGTTTGTTATTTGTCTATCTAAAATTTAGGTTTTTTGTGATTTAGGTTGATGGATACTACAAGTTTAATATATGAAAAAACAATCTAGGTTTCTTTTGGTTTACTAAGTTGAATGTTCAATAGAAAGTGAACATTATGTCTGTTTAGCCTATTATGTTGTTAAATAGAAACTACCCACACTATATTATGTTTGATTGCTTTATTTAAGCTTAAAGCAAATTGTACAAGTTCAATAATGTTTTAAATTGTATTCTTATTAGGTGACAATGTCTATGAACAAAGTTTGGATGTACAATCGATTAGAAAATAGATTTATTAGAGATAATTTTATTGCTGAAGTTGAAGAGTTCGTGAACTTTGCTAAGAGTCATCTAGAATATATGAATGGTGCCGAGTTACGGTGTTTGTATAATCATTAGAAATGTAGAAATAAAGTCTTCCGTGATGAGGATACCGTGAAAATACATATATATAGAAATGGTTTTGTGCTAAATGATTACAATTGGTACTGTCATGGAGAGCCTATTTATATGAACAAATTGGACCTTTTGATGGTTCGTCATATGCAAGAGCGTGATCTTGCTTGACAACCCACATGTATAGAGGTCTTTCTTAAGACCCACAAGAAAAAAGATAGGACATTTGTCGATTCTCGATCCTGGACTCTAGACATAAGATTATTAACTTTATTACATTTGTTCGTTTCTACCTTGATTAACTTTAGTAATTGTGATCAAATTGGATATTAATCATATTATATTTTTGCATACAAGAGCAAATGACAGATAGAGTAGCTCAGGTATCTTAGCCATCATTAGAGGGGGGGGGGGGTTCACAATCTCTATCCACTGACGCGCTAAATGATATATATTATGATGTTGTCAGTGGAAGGACAAAAAACTCCACCCTCTTCAGCCTTGGCTCCCAGGTCAGAGTTGCATTTGATCGTTTGAGGATTCCTAGGGGCTGTGCTAGTTCCTCTTCTTCTACTAAGATGCAATCTTTAAGACCCGAAAATGAAGAAGTACGCATTCAACTGAAGCCAATGAATGAGAGGATGACTTTTATGGATCAGTGGAGGGTTCTGAGGAGTAGAGGAGGGTCGCTGAGGACCATAGGAGAGCCAAGGAGGATTGGAGGAGAGCCACACGTGACAAGGATAATGAAGCTTTCTTTGTCGATAAGTGAGCGGTCATGGCTAATTTTTCGACGGAAACCATAGTTTTCGTTGGTAATTTTCGATGGAAAAAGTAGTTTCCGTCGGTGTATTAATTTTTTACCGATGAAAAATACTATTTCACGGAAACAGTAGTTTCCGTCAGTAAATGATAGTTTGACAAACAATATTACCAACATAAACACTGTTTCCATCAGAAATATTAACGACGGAAGTTTAAATTCCGTCGGGAAAACTGTTTCCTACATATCATACCTCGACGGACCAATTTTCATAGGAACTCCGTTGGTAACCGAATATACCGACGGAATCCCGACGAAATATTCCATCGGTAAACCTGAATATTTTTATAATGATTGAGCCATCATTAGCCCATTTCTCTCTCACGTGATGAAAGCATTCATCAATACACATGATTGCTGCTACGCTAACCTTAAGCTGGTAAGCTTGAGCACTTGTAGCTGAGAAAAGGTCTTAATTCTTTTTGGTGAGACCCTTGTGTTAAATTTCATTATTTACAGAACTTAAGTCACCATGAAATTTGGACACGCTCACCTTTTGGAGTCCAATACTTGTGCATGAAATCATGTTTGCCTCCAAAGTAAGAATATACTAGTTAAAATCAATAGAGGTTTCAAGAAAACAGACATTCATCAACTAGAAATTTTGATAATCACCTACCTTATGTGCTCTACCTTTAATGATGAAATATTCTGAGCTTCTGTGGTTTGACTTGTTCTTCTATTCTTATTAATCAAGATCAAATGTTAAAGTTTGGGTTTCGGCACGTTCAATCAAACAATGTAAATACTACAGGCCCGAATAATATAATTTCTAAAAAAAGTAAATTCAAATATCATTGTCGATGATGGAATTGGTTGAGAACTGTATATACAAGCTAATACACTGAGGACAAGTTGGTGGAAAGATTTTGTAGAATAAGAATTGTATTGTGAAATCACGGACTGATAATGTACTCATGACATTTTTTGCTATAATTTAGTTCTAGAGCCAAATACGACATACTATGAAGTTTTGTGGTGTGCTAGGACTGGACAGCATCTTTACATCATTACATGTATATTATTAGGCATTTCATATATAAACCAAATATGTCAAATCCGACATTAAAAAAAAGAACATTGGAGAAACTATTGTGCCCTTTGCTATTCCATAGCATATGATAGTATGTATTGCGAGTGATCTATGGACTACATGCATACTGTCTATGTAAAGGCACACTTCATCAACAGGTGGCACCAACAATGATGCTGGCATGTACATGAAAATTTGCTAAGGGGAACTGCTGACGTTGTCATTTCTTGAGTTAGATTGGTGGGATTATTATTATTTGTGGTTGGGCATAACTAATTTGTTGGTGCTAGTCTACTCTGACTGTTGGATATCAAGTCCGATAGATATAAAACCTTGGGCTTGAGGAAATTCGTTTAAGCTTTACAGGAGGTGATTATTTGTTTGTTGAAGTATTTTGGATTAGGATAAGGTTTAGCAAACCTAGACTAGAATTATGACTACACTTGGAAATTTTCATCTATCCCCTGCATTCATCTTGAACAAGAATTTGGATGATTGAAAGTCAGAAGGTCACCTCGTATTGGATTTAGTTTCTGAAAGAAGTCCTATAGGTCAAATGATATGCTGCAATACCTAATACATGATGAGGCTTCTTGCTAATCTCCTGCTACAGAACAAATTTGCATTACCTGTGCTTTTGGTATAAAATTGCTCCACTTTGTCACCTTTAATCAGCCCTTTCAACTGTTGTTACCTGTGCTCGTGTAAAACATTTCCTGTAGATTCGTTCAGGTTCACTGACCATCTTTGTATATATTAATCTATGACTTAAATTTGTCTACTTGAGCTTTGCAAAATATGCATCAGTACCTTAGTTTGAGAAAAGAAGTGAAATGGCAGGGTAGATAACTGAAAAACCTAGAAACAGTCTTTTGTAAAAAGCATGGTAAGACTACGTACAATGGATCCTTCTCCGGGACTCCGCATGACGGGAGTTTCGTGCACCGGACTGTTTTTTTTTTTTTTTTTATCATTTTAATTCCATGTTTGTTAAGAAGCTCACAAATGTAGTTCTCAGAGCAGATAACTGAAAAAATGAGTAGACACTGGTTTGTTGTGTATTCAAGATTCATGTTTAAAATGGTTTACTTATCCATGCAGGAGATTTTAGAAGCTCGAGAGAAAGAGAAAGCAAAGCAGCATATCTGGACATACTGGACGGTCGAGGAAGCGTCTGTGAACTGGTGGATGATGTATGGTCACATGTTCAAGCTTCCTCCAAAGTCCAAAACTGATTCATAATTGCCATTTGACCACATTAATTATGTTTTTTGTAGTCACCTCAGAGGCAATAAATATCTCAATAAACTTTAAGTATTCATCCCAAAGTTTCCATATAATTTACCATTAGATTTGGATATTGTAACCTAATTGCACTTTATCTTTCCTGAAACTTGGTTTCATATATTATTTTTTTTGTTTTCTTCTTTAGAATAATTCTGGCATAAAAAATAGAATAAAAGATGGTCGAATGGGATCGACCATTTTGTTTTATGCAATAAACTAGTCCAATATTTGTCCACGGGAAAATATAATTCAATAATCTTTTAATGATCAAAAGAAAGTGATAATGCTTATAGAATAAAACTATTTTTATTCGATAATTTTAAAGATTGATAAATTAAGGTTAAGGGCTCGACGAAATCGGTAGTGTTAAGAAGATAATTAAGAGAAGAATAAAAGGAGTAAAAGTTAATGATGAATGAAGAATAAAATGATATTTAATTCAAGCATTATAGTTTATACATTATAATTATTTAAAGTTTTTTTAATAGGAGAATTTTTATACTTAACATAGTAATATTATATTACACATTCAAGGCATTTAAGTTAAATGCTATTTTATTGACTATTATATAATTAACGTAATTATTTATCTTAAACTTATATTTACATTTATTACTGGTTAATAATAAGTATAGTAAATGAAGAGTAGATTAGTTAAATTTTGCAACTTCAATCTTTATTAAAAGATGATCCACCGTTAAGTTGTAATTGTTAATGAAAATTATATAATTATAAAATAAAAAATATTTACTTGGTTGCATTTTATATATTCAATTATATTAAATTTTTTGGTGCAAAATATATGTATTTTGTTAGGTGGACGACTAAATTTTGTTATATCCATATTTTATGAAGATTAGTGATGCAGTAATAAGGAGAAGTTTACTTGGCACGAGTCAATTGTGACACTATAGGTCAAAGTCAAGGTGGTTAATATCAAGGTTTAAATAAGGCTTGACCGCACCCAAGCGGGAAGCGGTTTATCGATTGGTTGGAGACATCATTGTCTGGTCAACCACCTAAGTAAATCAGTGTCTGGTCAATCCGGTCGACAGGAGAGCAAGTTGAGCGGGCTAAGACCTCGAGCCGAGCGGGCCACTTATCTGGCTCGACGTATGGCGTTGGCATTGTACACATAATGAACCGATAAAATAATAAAAGAGAAAAAGACAGATAATTAATAAGAGAAAGAGAAAACAAAGAAGAACACTCCATCTATCATTAAATAAGAAGAAGCTTAGACAAAGATGTCTTCCGTCGGTAATTAATATCATTAAACAGGGGAAGATGGAAGGTCACTGAGAAAGGTATAAAAGAATATGCCAGGTATGAAGAAAAGCAAGCTGAATCTCTGTCCCTAGTACTTTCACTTTCTCTTCTTCTTCTATTCCTAACTTGAGCGTCGAAGGGTCAACGCCAGGGACCCCTTCCCTGGTTTTGGTTTTGTTTTGTAGAAAGGAACGAGGTCTTCATCCAGTCAGCGGAACTGCCACCTCCCTGGCTTTCCAGCTTCACGCCTTCGGACAGGATCATTTTGGCGTCGTATGTGGGAACGTAGTCTGCATTCGAACGGAAAAATGGAAGATGTTGGAGGACTCACAACAGTGACGCTGACGCAAGAGGATCTTAATGCACTAATATAGGCTCGAGTGACGAAGATATTGGAGCAACAACAACAATAGGCACTGGCTGATCGGTAAGCGCAGGAGCCTGCAACTTCTGTGGCAGGACGGCAGGCTGAGCGAGGGGACCGAACGGAACAACTTTCTATTCGGGACCTGAACAAGAGGCCAATCGACACGTATGGGGAAGCACCTCATGCGTCGGCCCCTTGCACCGAGCGCCGTTATGAACTCCAGTAGAAGAGAGGGCCCGAGCGGACAGAGACCGGGGATCTTCCTCGGATGAGGCACCCGCTCGAGATACAAGGAAAAGGAAGGCATCTAGAGAGGATAATTCGCCCGAGCGGGTCAGTCAACAGTTTTCGGAGGGGATTCTAAACGACCCTTTGCTGAAACATTACACCCTACTGGCGATCGGGGAATATAATGGAGTAATTGACCCCGATGACCACATGGATAAGTTTGATAATGCGGCCACACTTCACCAGTACACGGATGGGGTGAAATGTCGAGTCTTCCTCACCACGTTATCTGGATCGTCGCAACGTTGGTTTAATAGGTTGCCGAGCAACTCGATCCACAGCTTCAAGGACTTCCGAGCGGCCTTCCCGCATCACTTTGCTAGTAGTCGCTGTTATCAGAGGACGAGTGTAAATCTCTTCTCACTGAAGCAGGGGCCCCGAGAAGCATTAAAGGCCTATATTCAACGCTTCAATCAGGTGGCAATGGGCATCCCAACAGTCTCATCGGACGTGCTAGTGAACGCCTTCACCCAAGGGCTCATCGAAGGAGAGTTCTTCCGGTCGCTCATTCGGAGGTCGCCAAGGGACTTTGGACACCTACAAAAGAAGGCTAACAAATACATTAACGTAGAAGAAGCCTAGGCGACAAGGAAAAAGGAGACGCAAGCCGAATCCACAAGAGTATCTAAACAGTGGCAGCCGAGCAGCCATCAACCTCCCAAGGGGCCTCGATCAGGAGGAGTCCTGCCACACGAGTCTAGGACACATGTCGTGCAGCATGTGGCGGCCGCTCCTCCAAAGGTTGTAAAAGAAAAGGTGTGGATGTCGATGTTTTGCTCCTTCCACTAGTCGACGACGCACAACACTCGAGACTGCTATGACCTGGCAGCCAGCAGGCCAACCCCGCGGGGATATCACCATTGATCACCATCACCTGATCAGCGACAAAGGCGTCGATCAATCGTCCGAAGGGAGGGAGAGAGGACAACGCCTGAACCACGCCACCATCAGTCTCAGTGTGGGAACAATCTAAGTCCCGCCTGATGCTTCGCCGAGCGGAATGAATCGTCGGCATGGGAGGAAGAGAACTAGAGTAATGTCGCTCGAGGGGAGATAGGTATAATCGCAGGCGGTCCAACCGGCGGAGATTCTAACCGAGCAAGGAAGTCGCATGCTCTACGGCTCGAGATCTACACTGTCGACTGCAACAAGGAGAAAGCTGAAGGACCCGAAATCAGCTTCAACCCTAAAGACTTGGAGGGAATAGTGATCCCTCTCGACAATGCATTAATCATCCAAGTGGTAATTGCCAATTATACAATCAATCGAACTTTTGTTGATACAGGGAGCTCGGTGAATATCATATACAAAAAGACATTCGATTAGTTGCAAATCGACTAGAGAGAGCTGTTGCCAATGACGACCCTGCTCTATGGTTTCACGGACAATGAAGTGTTGCTGATCGGTTAGACCAAGCTGGACATTTCACTTAGCAAGGAGCCCTTGAAGAGGACAAGGACCATGAACTTCATTATGGTAGACACACAGTCAGCATAAACGTTATATTAGGCTGACCGACCCTAAACGAGTTCCGAGCGGTGGCGTCCACCTACTGTCAGAAGATTAAGTTCCTAGTGGACGACAAGGTGGGAGAAGTCAAAGGTGACCAATTGGCTGCTCGACGATGCTACATTGAGATGGTCAGATCAAAAGTAAGGACCGCTCGGAAAAACCCGCGCTTGGAGGTGAACGTCATCATTGAGAAGCCCCCTGTGATGGTTTATGAAGAAAAGGAGGAGGTCAAGATTCACCCTAACCTGTTGGAAGCGACCACCTTCATTGCCACCGATATGGAGAGCGAGAAAAAGGCGGAGCTGTCTGCTTGCCTCAGGCGGAATTATGACGTGTTCGCCTAGTCAACCCACTAGCTCCCCGGAATCTCTCCGAGCATCGTTCAACATGAGCTTTATATCCGGCCAGACATCCAGCCCATGAAGTAACAGAAAAGAGATTTTAGCGTGGATCAGAACCTGATCATCCGGGCAGAGATAGAGAAATTACTGGAGGCCGACCACATCCTGGAAGTCCAGTTCCCGAGCTAGCTCGCTAATGTCATATTGGTCTCGAAGACAGGCAACAAATGGCGAGTATGTATTGACTTCCGCGACTTAAATAAGGTGTGCCCAAAGGATTTCTATTCATTGCCTCGGATAGACCAAATGGTGGATTTTACGGCAGGCTGCGAGTTGATCTTCATGCTCGACTCGTATCAAGGCTACCACTAAGTGTCGCTCGCCAAAGAAGATCAGGAAAAAGTTAGTTTTATCACGGCTGATGGAACGTTCTGCTACAACGTCATGCCGTTCGGATTGAAGAACGTCGACACCACCTACCAGAGGCTTATGAACAAGGTGTTTTGGAAACAGATCGGTCGCAACTCGGAGGTATACGTCGATGACATATTAATAAATTCAGTTCGAGCTACTGATCTATGTGTAGATATTGAAGAAACATGACAAACCTTGAGGACATACGGGATGAAGCTGAAGACGCTAAGAGTGGATGCTTCCTCGGATATATCGTTACCGAACGGGGTATCGAGGTGAATCCGAGCAAGGTAAAGACATTGCAAGACATGCCTCTGCCTCGTAGCTTGAAGGAGGTCCAACGACTGACCGAACGGATCACAGCATTATCCAGATTCATATCCAGGTCATCTGATCGGAGTCTACCATTTTTCAAGGTGTTGCGACGAGCGACAAGATTCCAGTGGGATGCGGAGTGCGACTGGGCATTGGAAGAACTTAAGGAGTATCTTAACTCCTTACTTGTGTTAGCTAAGCCTAGTGTCAGGGAGTTGCTTTGGATCTATTTGTCATCCACTAATATGCAGTCAGCTCGGCAATTGTCAAGCAGAATGGCCATGAGCAGCAACCCATGTACTTTTTAAGCTATATATATTGAAAGACGCCGAATCTCGCTACACTGGTCTGAAAAAATTAGCTTACGCTTTGGTGCTTGCCGCTTAGAGACTCCACCCATACTTCCTCGCTCATCCGATCATCGTCATGACCAACAGTATCCTGGAAAGAGTCCTGCTCAACCCAGAGGCATCCGAATGGTTAATCAAATGGATAACTGAATTAAGCGATTGTGATATCCAATAACAACCTCGAATGATGATCAAAGCTCAGACCTTGGTTGATTTTGTTACAGAGGTCCATAACACCGAGCAGACAGCAAATTGGAGAATATATGTCAATGGTTCGTCTGCTCGATAAGGCAACGGGGTCGGCATTCTGCTCATTTCACCACAAGAAGACCGGGTGCAACTTTTCATTTGGATGGATTATCGGGCCACTAACAACGAAGCTGAGTATGAAGCTTTGATAGCCGTCTTACAAGCAACACGACATGTCGAAGCCACAAAAGTCCTCATTCACTCGGATTCTCAGTTGGCCGTCCAACAGCTATCAGGGACGTTCGAGATTAGCAGTTCTTGACTCAAGTTATATGCAGAATCCTTCGAGAAGCTAAAGGCAAATTTTCAAGAGGTCATTATACAGAAGATCCCCTGATCGAACAATCAAGCAGCAGATGAGCTGGCTAAGTTAGCCAATTCATTATCACCAGTCATGATCAGTCAACCGATCGAACAGGTCTCGTTGGTGGTGCACATCAACCAGACGGAGGGAGTGGTCTTCTCGAGCGACTGGAGATCGCCACTGATTGAATTCCTCCTATCAGGTAACACGTCGGCCGACCGAGAGGTAGCACAACTATTAAAGAAGAGGGTTGAATGGTTCACCTTGGTCGGAGATCAACTATATAAAAGAGCATTCTCCAGACCCCTACTCAAGTGTGTTGGACCAGAGGACGCAGAGTACATCCTGCAGGAAGTGCATCAAGGTTCCTGCGGAAGCCAACCGGGCAGTCGTTCATTGGCTCGAAAGATCCTCTTGGCTAGATATTTTTGGCCAACTCTCCAAGAGGATGCTGCTCGGACAGTAGCCACCTATCTGTCCTACCAAAGGTATCACAACATCTCGCATCGACCAACCAAGGAGATGAAGACATCCATGGTGTCTTGTCCATTCAACCAATGGGGCATGGATATCATGGGACTGTTTCCCATGGAGACTGGTCAACGGAGGTTCCTACTCATCGCGGTGGACTACTTCTCAAAGTAGGTGGAGGCCGAGCCGCTAGAAAGGATAAGTGAGCAAATGGTCATCAAATTCATCTGGCAAAACATCTTGTGTCGGTTCGGCATCCTCCACTGGCTCGTCTCGGATAACGGGAGGCAATTCGTGAGCCGGAGGCTCAGAGAGTGGTGCGAAGGCTATGACATCTGGTAGGCCTTCACCTCAATAGCCTACTCCCAGGGCAACGGTCAGGCGGAAGTCACAAATCGGGAGATCCTTAGAGGCTTATGAGCTTGGTTTGACCACGTAAGAGGTAGCTGGGTTGACGAGCTCCCAAGTGTCTTATGGGCACTTCACACGACTCCAAAAGAAGTGACCAACGTAACACCATTCCAGCTAGTGTATGGAGGGGAAGAAGTAGTCCCCATAAAGGTTGGAGTAGAATCCGACCGGTTGCAATTCTATGATGAGGGAAATACGAAGCGGAGGTTAATGGAGCTTGACTTGGTGGATGAATTGTAGGATAAAGTCGCCGTCCGACTAATGGCATACCAATAGCGGATGAGGTAGAACTACAACCGAAGGGTGATTTTGTAATGACCTGCCTTCTACTGACTAGGCTGTAAGGCCGATCGCTACATTATGCTGTGCTAAATTACTATTGCGGAAATCTGGATTGATTAAAATTTTACTAAACTGATTACTGTAAAATCTGAACTTAATATTTTAGGTGTACCTAGGAGTTGTACACATGCTAGGGAAGATAATCTATGCCTCTCGGATGTCCTGCTAGCTGTAATCAGGCATTTCAATCGATCCATGAATCGATTGGGCTGTCGGATCGATCCAGCTTGATACTGGCACGGAGAAAAACTCTGGATCGGTCGGCTGACCGATCCATAAGCTATATTGTTTCTGTATGCAGCTGGATCGGTCTACCGACCGATCCAGGAGTACACTGATCGGTCGGCTGACCGATCAGTGAGCTTCTGTACTCACTGTACGCATCTGGATCGGTCGGCTGACCGATCCACAACAGGCGCTAACTCTCTGTTCGCGACTGGATCGATCAGCTGATCGATCCAGTGGCACAACCCAATTCTGATCGATCTGTAGATCGATCTGGGTTTCTGATTTCGAATCAGAACCCCTGATTTCAGCACTTTTTCGTGCCTCAATCACCCACACAAGTTCTAAAATAACTGGAAACATTCTAATAGCAAACAACTAACATTCCAAACATGATCACTAACAACCTAAGCAAGTTTTCTATAATTCCATGCATTTAGACGATTAAGCAAACAAAAAGAACATAAAAAGAAATGCTAAGTTCTTAAATGTTCTAGTTCTCCCCAAGGTCTTTATTCCAAGCTCCATCCACACACATCTTCATCGTTGCATTGACCTCCAACCTCTGCTAGTCCATTTTTCCTTTACGTTTATCTGCAGTATAAGGAAAAAGTATCTGTAAGCTTTCGCTTAGTAAGAAACCATCTACCTCACTAAAACATGCATACGATGCAATTCATGATTTTAAAACATGCTATTTGACATGTGTACTGATTAAACTAAAATATGGCATGCTATCATACAGTACATGGAAACCAAAAGCTAGTCATGGCATACTATCATCTAAAGCATGTGTAACAAAAGCTGAACATAGAGCTATCATACATCATCATAAGAGTGAGCTGAACTGAAGCATAAACTGAGCTAATTCTAGCAAATTCTAAAGCTATACTGATTTCACCTAACTATTTTGTGCGAGTTTAAAACTACATATATAATAGATGAAAATACTAATCATACTGCTGTTTGGGCCCGACAACTGTACGTGCTGTGCGCGCATCCCTAACTAGACCCGGGTTTGCAAGTCCCGAATTTAGTAGGGTTACTAGGTTATCTGAACCTAGGGACGACTGTGGGAGCCCAACCCAATGGATATCTAATCCAGTACAGTGCCACTGAGAAAGTAAAATACTGAACATAAGCTAATAAATTCCTGCCTTGCTTTTACTAGGTTGTCTAAACCCAGAACTAGGTTATCTAAACCTAGAGGCGACTGTGGGAGCCCACCCATTGGACATCTAGTCCTGTAAAAGCTGTAGCAAGACTACATGAGCTGTGAAATGCTCCTATTGCATTTAACTAAGTTATTAAAATGCCTAAGTTGCATTTTAACTGTGCTAGTAATTTAATCGAACATTTGGTATGCGCTAATTCACATCCTTTGTGCCGAAAAGCTATATACTACTAACTAAAACATGGAATTCACACGGAAGCTACTTATACTGCAGGTGAGGGGTTTCTTACCTCGTGCTCGAAGTTTCTTATGATTCTAATCGCTAGTTTCCTGGTGGAGACGATACTCTCGACGATCTTCCCGCGTCTTCGCGTTCCTCTCTCGGAGGGGAGCGTCCTCGTGTCGAAGTCGTCGCCGGAAAGTGTCCTTGGAGCCCTAGGAGAGGAACCCTAGGCCTTCTTGTGGTTGGCGCCGAGAGAAGGAGAGGAGAAGGGAAGGTTCGGCGGTGAGGGTTTGAGGAGAGGAAAATCACGATCCAAATAACCCTTCACTCATTTATTTCCTATTTATATTAAGTGGTAATTTTCCGCCCAAACCTAACATAAATATTATTGAATCCCTTTCCTTTCAGCACGGCCCTGCTGGGTTCAACTGGTTACTAAAATTATCCGTAAACCATATGTCTCGGGTTCAATTCCCGCTTAGGCCATTTTCATTTTCTATTTGGTTTTGCTACCTCCGCTACTCTAATAATTCTGTAAAAAATATCCTAAAATTCTAGAAAAATCATAGAATATTTCTAAAATAGTTTTGAGAATTTTTCGGGTGTTACAATCCCCCATACCTTATAAAAAGTTCGTCCTCGAACTTAGAATAATTCTGGATACTTCTGTCTCATGCTGGCTTCTGTCTCCCATGTTGCCTCTTCTGCTGTGTGACTGTGCCAAATGACTTTGACTAATGGTACTTCCTTGTTCCACAATTTCTTAACTGCTCGGTCTATTATCTGAATAGGCCGACTGTCATAGCTGAGGTCTTCGTGGATCTGTACCGACAGGGGCTCAATCACCTGGGTGGCATCTGGGATATACTTCTTCAGCATAGAGACATGAAATACATTGTGGACAGCTGACATTTCCTGGGGTAGCTCTAGCTCATATGCTACCTTGCCCACTCTTCTGCTGATAAGGTATGGTCCCACATATCGGGGACTTAGCTTGCCCTTCTTCCCAAAACGCATTACTCCCTTCATGGGAGCTACTTTGAGGAACACTGAATCCCCAATTGTAAACTCCAAAGGTCTGCGCCGTATATCAGCATAGCTTTTCTGGCGGCTCTGAGTTGTCTCTATCCCCTGGCGGATCTGCTGTATAGCTGCTGTGGTATCTACCACTAGATCTGTCTGAAGTTCTAGCTCTTTCTGTTCACCACTCTCATACCAGCAGATTGGAGATCTACACCTCCGCCCATAGAGAGCCTCATAAGGTGCCATACCGATAGTGGTCTGATAGCTGTTGTTGTATGCAAATTCTGCTAAACTCAGATATTTGCACCAACTTCCCTTAAAATCTAGGGCACATGCTCGGAGCATATCCTCGAGTACCTGATTTACTCGCTCCATCTGTCCATCTGTCTGCGGATGGAAGGCTGTGCTAAACTTTAACTTCGTGCCCAAAGATGTCTGTACACACTCCCAGAAGTGTGACGTGAACCTGCTGTTTCTGTCTGAAATAATGGTTCGTGGGACTCCATGTAATCTAACGATCTCCTTGAGATACAACTGAGCTAGCTGTTCCATGGAATAGGATATCCTGATAGCTAAGAAGTGGGTTGATTTAGTCAATCTGTCGACTATTACCCAGATGGTATCAAAACCATTCGTGGTTCTGGGTAATCCCACTCTAAAATCCATAGAAATGTCTTCCCACTTCCATTCGGTATCATGTGCAAAACTCCCCGGTCTCGATGTTCCTTAACCCTCGGCAGGTTAGGCGGTCTTGATATATCGGCGATGTCTCTCTTATCCAGCCACCAAAAGCGTTTCTTCATGTCCTGGTACATTTTGGTGGAGCCGGATGCATCGCATAGGGAGTCTTGTGAGCCTCGTCTAGGATTTTCCTCTGTAGTTCCTCCCGATCCGGAACACATAGCTCGTCACCAAAATATAACACATCACTATCATCTTGAACTCATCAATAAATCGTTACTCACAGGCTCATGATCAAGCTATTGTCACAACAATGTGAGTGAAGATGAGGTCACTATGAGCTCGAGACCAAATTTCCTAAGTGATCGATTGTAAGCTCACTTCAGTTTCTTTTAATGAGGGCGTCTGCTACCCTATTCGCTTTCCTGGGTGGTAGAGGATATCTATGTCGTAGTCTTTGACCGGTTCTAGCCATCTGTGCTGTCGCATATTCAGATCCTTCTGAGTGAAGAAGTACTTCAGACTCTGATGATCTGTATACACTCTGCACTGAGCTCCATACAAGTAATGTCTCCAAATCTTGAGAGCGAACACCACTGCTGCAAGCTCAAGGTCATGAGTAGGATAGTTCTTCTCATAATCCTTGAGTTGTCTGGAGGCATAGGCGATCACCTTGCCATCTTGCATCAGCACTGCTCCTAGTCCCAACTTCGAGGCATCACTATATATGTCAAAGCTATCTGCGTTCTCGGTAGAGTCGAATAGGTGCACTGGTCAATCTCCTTTTCATTTCTCCTGATCCACCGAAATTTTCTGTTCTTTCTGGTAAGAGCTGTCAGTGGGGAGGCTATCCTGGAGAAGTCCTCTACGAATTTCCTGTAGTAACCTGCTAATCCCAGAAAGCTTCTGATCTCACTGGCGTTCTTGGGTCTTTTCCAGTTGCTCACAGCTTCTATCTTACTGGGGTCTACCATGATACCATCCTTTGAGATAATGTGACCCAGGAAGGACACCTGATCTAGCCAAAATTCACATTTGGTGAACTTGGCATACAGCTGATTCTGCTGAAGGGTCTGCAATACTGTTTTCAGGTGCTCTACGTGTTCTTCCTGAGTTCTGGAATAGATAAGGATGTCATCGATGAACACGATAACGAACCTATCTAAATATTCTCTGAATACCCGGTTCATAAGGTCCATGAAAGTAGCTGGAGCATTTGTCATGCCAAAGGGCATGACTACGAACTTGTAATGTCCGTATCTAGTCCTGAATGCTGTCTTGGGTATGCCCCCTTCTTTAACCTTCACCTGATGATAACCTGATCTGAGGTCTATTTTAGAGAACACTGCTGCTCCCTTTAGCTGATCAAACAGGTCATCTATTCTGGGAAGATGATACTTGTTCTTGATTGTGACTTGGTTCAGTGCCCGGTAGTCTATACACAGGCGCATGCTCCCGTCTTTCTTCTTCACGAACAATACAGGTGCTCCCCATGGTGAGTGACTAGGACGGATGAAGCCCTTGTCAAGCAGCTCCTGTAGTTGCTCATGAAGTTCCTTCAGTTCTGCTGGAGCCATGCGGTAAGTTACTTTGGAGATAGGATTTGTACCGGGAATGAGCTCTATCTCAAATTTGATCTCCCTGTTTGGTGCTAGGCCTGGTAACTCTTCAGGGAAGACTGCTGGGTAGTCACATACGACTCGGACCTCTGCTAGCTGTTGGTCCTTGTCCTGACTGGTGCTGACTACGTGTGCTAAGAACCCCGTACATCCTGAATCCATCAACCTCTGTGCCTTCATAGCTGAGAGAAACTTCTTGGCCTTTCTCCTGGGTTCTCCGACGAATTCGAACTGTGCTTCCGCTTCAGGTTGGAATATGACTTTCTGTTTACGGCACTCGATGGAGGCACCGTATTTGATCAAGAAGTCCATCCCGAAGATGACGTCGTAGTCGGTCATATTAATCACTATCAGATCGTAAAAGAGCTCTCTGTCTGCTATAGTGACCGGCACTGCTCTGAGCCAGTGCGTAGACGCCATGATTTCTCCTGAGGGTAACGTCGTAAGGAACTGGCTACTGAGTACCTCTGGAGGTACTGCTAACTTCTCAGCAAATGCCCTGGATATGTATGAATGGGTTGCCCCAGTATCGAATAAGACAGTTGTACTTTGCTGTAAAATACTAATCTGACCTGTAACAACTGTCGAGGCATTTGCTGCGTCCTCTCTGGTGAGTGAGTAGATCCTCGCATTGGTCGTAGCTGGAGGGGCTTCTAATCTGCCCTGGCTGATATGTGGACCATCTAAAGCGGCCTGCATCTGATGTAACTGAGCTGGCTGGCCTCCATACTGAATCGGCTGTGGCTGAGGAAGACTGGTCTTGTTTGGACACTGCTTGGCCATATGCCCTTCCTGTCCGCATTCAAAGCATCCTCGTGTGCCCTTACGACAAACTCTCGGATGGAATTTCCCACAAGTAGCACACTTTGGATAACTGGGCTGCTTGCTGGCTGGCCCTCCTTTTGGGTAACTCCCTGGTTTGCGCTTGTTGCTGGAGTTCCCTTTCCAGTTAGAGCCATGGGAGCTATGGCCCTGCTGTTTCTGAGTGCCTGAGCCTCCTTGACCTTTAGCTTCTGAGAGGACTTGCTTCTGCTGCTTGATGTTATTCTGGTAATGCTCAGTGATTAGAGCACTGCTCACTAATTCTTCTGTGGTTTGTGGCCTATGAACGCCACTAGCCACGTTCATTGCTATTTCCGGCCTCAGCATCTTGAGCATCAACCGGATTCGTTCCCTTTCTGTGCTGACTAATTCAGGGCATAGACGAGCCAACCTGTTGAATTTCTTCACGGCTTCCTCAACTGATAGGTTGCCTTGACGAAACTCAGTGAACTCGTCATAATGACGGTTGGTGACCCGCACGTGAAAGAACTCTTCAAAGAATTCCTTCTCGAAGTCAGCCCATGACATATGGTTCACTGGGCGCTTCACTCTGATTCTCTCCCACCACATACGTGCATCTCCTGTCAGACAGAAGGAGGCGCACTTCACCTTCTCATGTTCTGGCCAGTCCAGAAGCTCCATCGTACTTTCCAGTGTTTTGAACCATGCCTGAGCATCCCATGGTTCACTAGTGCCTGAGAAGTTCTCTGGCTTGACTCTCTGCCACTGGATCAGATAGGCTTCTCTCTTTGCCTCTACTGCTGCTGGGGCTACTGGAACCTCTAAGACCACTGGTGTCGCTAAGTTAGGCTCCGGGGTGACAGTGGGAGTGTTCTGCTGACTAGCCTTTAAGGTGGCTATTTCCTGTTGTTGTTCAGCTAGCTGCTGCTGTAACTGAGCCACTAGTGCTGTAAGGTCTGGGGGAGGCACTGAACTGCCTGCCTCATGCTGGGGCTCAGTGGCTGGTGCCCTTCTAGCTGGGCGTCCTCGTGCCATTTCTAAAGACATGCAGGACATACATGACTAACACAAGCATAATAGAGAAACTATTGTTATCATGTTAACTACTATCATTAACAAGCATGCTTTAGTTATCCATAACAGAAAAGCAATAAACATACAAAGTGAGAGGTATTCTTACTTGGAAGCTGCAGGTACAATGCTGATGTGTGTGTAGGAAGTATGGAAACTGCTCTGATACCACTCTATAACGACCCGCCTTCTACTGACTAGGCTGTAAGGCCGATCGCTACATTATGCTGTGCTAAATTACTATTGCGGAAATCTGGATTGATTAAAATTTTACTAAACTGATTACTGTAAAATCTGAACTTAATATTTTAGGTGTACCTAGGAGTTGTACACATGCTAGGGAAGATAATCTATGCCTCTCGGATGTCCTGCTAGTTGTAATCAGGCATTTCAATCGATCCATGAATCGATTGGGCTGTCGGATCGATCCAGTGATCGATCCAGCTTGATACTGGCACGGAGAAAAACTCTGGATCGGTCGGCTGACCGATCCATAAGCTATATTGTTTCTGTATGCAGCTGGATCGGTCTACCGACCGATCCAGGAGTACACTGATCGGTCGGTAGACCGATCCAGTGGCTCACTGATCGGTCGGCTGACCGATCAGTGAGCTTCTGTACTCACTGTTCGCATCTGGATCAGTTGGCTGACCAATCCACAACAGGCGCTAACTCTCTGTTCGCGACTGGATCGGTCAGCTGACCGATCCAATGGCACAACCCAATTCTGATCGATCTGGGTTTCTGATTTCGAATCAGAACCCCTGATTTCAGCACTTTTTCGTGCCTCAATCACCCACACAAGTTGTAAAATAACTGGAAACATTCTAATAGCAAACAACTAACATTCCAAACATGATCACTAACAACCTAAGCAGGTTTTCTATAATTCCATGCATTTAGACGATTAAGCAAACAAAAAGAACATAAAAAGAAATGCTAAGTTCTTAAATGTTCTAGTTCTCCCCAAGGTCTTTATTCCAAGCTCCATCTACACACATCTTCATCGTTGCATTGACCTCCAGCCTCCGCTAGTCCATTTTTCCTTTACCTTTATCTGCAATATAAGGAAAAAATATCTGTAAGCTTTCGCTTAGTAAGAAACCATCTACCTCACTAAAACATGCATACGATGCAATTCATGATTTTAAAACATGCTATTTGAAATGTGTACTGATTAAACTAAAACATGGCATGCTATCATACAGTACATGGAAACCAAAAGCTAGTCATGGCATACTATCATCTAAAGCATGTGTAACAAAAGCTGAACATAGAGCTATCATACATCATCATAAGAGTGAGCTGAACTGAAGCATAAACTGAACTAATTCTAGCAAATTCTAAAGCTATACTGATTTCACCTAACTATTTTGTGCGAGTTTAAAACTACATATATAATAGATGAAAATACTAATCATACTGCTGTTTGGGTCCGGCAACTGTACGTGCTGTGCGCGCATCCCTAACTAGACCCGGGTTTGCAAGTCCCGAATTTAGTAGGGTTACTAGGTTATCTGAACCTAGGGACGACTGTGGGAGCCCAACCCAATGGATATCTAATCCAGTACAGTGCCACTGAGAAAGTAAAATACTGAACATAAGCTAATAAATTCCTGTCTTGCTTTTACTAGGTTGTCTAAACCCAGAACTAGGTTATCTAAACCTAGAGGCGACTGTGGGAGCCCACCCATTGGACATCTAGTCCTGTAAAAGCTGTAGCAAGACTACATGAGCTGTGAAATGCTCCTATTGCATTTAACTAAGTTATTAAAATGCCTAAGTTGCATTTTAACTGTGCTAGTAATTTAATCGAACACTTGGTATGCGCTAATTCGCATCCTTTGTGCCGAAAAGCTATATACTACTAACTAAAACATGGAATTCACACGGAAGCTACTTATACTGCAGGTGAGGGGTTTCTTACCTTGTGCTTGAAGTTTCTTACGATTCTAATCGCTAGTTTCCCGGTGGAGACGATCCTCTCGACGATCTTCCCGCATCTTCGCGTTCCTCTCTCGGAGGGGAGCGTCCTCGTGTCGAAGTCGTCGCCGGAAAGTGTCCTTGGAGCCCTAGGAGAGGAACCCTAGGCCTTCTTGTGGTTGGCGCCAAGAGAAGGAGAGGAGAAGGGAAGGTTCGGCGGTGAGGGTTTGAGGAGAGGAAAATCACGATCCAAATAACCCTTCACTCATTTATTTCCTATTTATATTAAGTGGTAATTTTCCGCCCAAACCTAACATAAATATTATTGAATCCCTTTCCTTTCAGCACGGCCCTGCTGGGTTCAACTGGTTACTAAAATTATCCGTAAACCATAGGTCTCGGGTTCAATTCCCGCTTAGGTCGTTTTCGTTTTCTATTTGTTTTTGCTACCTCCGCTACTCTAATAATTCTGTAAAAAATATCCTAAAATTCCAGAAAAATCATAGAATATTTCTAAAATAGTTTTGAGAATTTTTCGGGCGTTACAGATTTCGAGGTCTTTCCAGGTCGGACATCTGGTGTGGAAGAAAATCAAACCGGTCGGCGACATCACCAAGCTCGAGGCGCCCTGGGGTGGACCTTACAAGGTCGTACAGAAACTACGCTGGGGGGCCTACTACTTGGAGGATGAAGATGGAAGGTAGCTCGAGCGACTATGGAGCGCGAATCATCTTCAACCCTATAGGGCTGGATGAGAGATGTGTAAGTAAATATAGATGTATTTGTGCATATGCCTTCTGGATGCAGGACATACATGAATAAAAAATAAGCTTTCCTGACTCTTGAGCTGATTGGCCAAATTAAAAGTCAAGCGGTGACCTTAAACCCTTGTCGCCATCAAAGGTCAAGCGACGACCTTAATCCCTTGTCGCCATCAACAGTCTAGCGACGACTTTAAACTCTTGTTTCCATCAACAGTCGAGCGGCGACCTTAAACCCTTATCACCATCAACGGTTGAGCAGCGACCTTAAACCCTTGTCACCATCAATGGTCGAGCGGCGACCTTAAACCCTAGTCTCCATCAATGGTCAAGCGGCGACCTTAAATCCATGCCACCATCAACAGTCGAGCGGTGACCTTAAACCCTTGTCGCCATCAACGGTCAAGCGGCGACCTTAAACTCGAGTCTCCATCAATGGTCGAGCGACGACCTTAAATCTCAGTCTTCATCGACGGTCAAGCGCGACCTTAAACCCTTGTCTCCGTCAACGGTCGAATGACGACCTTAAACCCATGTCTGTTAGCATTAGCCCTAGTACCAATTATGAGATGATTGTAAAGGACACATTATTGTATCATATATCATTATTAATAAAACGTAAAGTTGGTTATTATATTTATTTCAGTTCAGTGCCAATTGAATAAGTATAATAATATCCTTGGGTAGTAGGTTTTTATCTACAATATATTAATTGGTTGAATTGATAGTGAGATATTGTAGAGAACACTACTCTTAACTATTCCTAGTCGAGCATTAATATACAAGAACAATATTAATGCGTTGAGACTAGTATGTAGGTCAACGGATGACTTGATCTTACAAGTCATGGATATGAGATATCATGTTGACACATGAGTATATATTAGAGATTATCTACTAAATGACCCACCATGAGAATGTTTCATAGATCGTTATATGAGTATCATAAACATTCTCATGTGACTATTGGTATGAATAGTCCTTTGACCTGAAGTCACTACGGTTCCTTACATAAGGAGTTGTGTACTTTGGTATCGGCAAACGCCACCTGTAACAAGGTGGACAATAAAGTCGATCATTGGGTATGCAATGAATTATGCAGAGGGATGTGAGTGATGTAGATGGGATTTATCCCTTCCATATGATGGAAGCGATATCTGTGGGCCGACCCCTTGATTAGTAGGACACAAGAAAACATGGTCATGCGCAAATGAGTCAATATGAGAAATTGAGTTTATTTGATTGAGTGTGTCTACTTAGAGATCAAGAAACACAAAGGTTGATAAGAGGATGACACGGTCTATGCCTCATTGATCAATCTAGATATCAAGGATAGAGAGACCAAGTCATACAAGATAATAGCCACAGACAAGTTAGGTCAGATCTTGACCTTCTCGTCACTTGGGTAGTAATGATGCCTTGTTAGATGCCACTCATTACTTATGTATCGAAATATTGATTTGGGTACATTGCCAACGTTTTGAGAACCTATTGGGTCACACACAAAGAACAAGTAGATTAGAGATGGGTTCATATGATGAATCATTGGATTAAGTCTAATCCGAATTGGATTTATTGAGTTAGACTCAATTGGATCTAATTGTTGGATTAAGTCCAATTCATAATAGACTCAAGGAGTCAATTCGAATTAATGAAATAGTGATTCATTGAATTTGAATTACATGAGATCAATTGAGTAAAACTCGATTGAATTAGACTTGAGTTAGACTCGAGTGGATTAGACTTGAGTTAGACTCAAGTGAGGAGACTTGAGTTAGACTCAAGTGAAGATTAATGGAAATAATCATTGAATTTCGAAATTCAATGATTATTTATCCCATTCAATTTTTGAAATTGAAATGAGGAGTTACACTCATTCAAAATGAAGAGTTACAAGTTTGGTCCTTAATGGAGTGTAAATGCTCATTAAGGCCATTAATGCTAATTAAGTGTTTCATTGAATGAAAATACTTAAGATTTTTGCTCTTCATTTTGGGATTATTATTCATTCTTCTTGCTCCTCTCCTCCTTGGCCGAAATCCACCTTCAAGATTGTTAGCACAACCTTTCTCCTTTGGTGAGTTTGTGAGACAAACAAACGCTTGTTCGTGTGGATACCGTAGAGGCGCGAACGCGAGATCGTGTTGTCATCCGAGCTGTTGGGAGTCCATGAGCACGCTACAAAGGTATAATATCATGCTCTTTAGATCAAACTTAGTATATGTAAGAAATTTTCTTTTCCCTTCGCATGGATCTTCTGGAGGAAATAGGTTTTTCCGCTGCGCGTTTGCGTGTTCAGCAACCTATTTCCTTACAATGTCTATGTCATTAAATGGTCGAGCGGCGACCATAAATCCGGAACTGATCGACCAGCTAAGAAAATAGATAGCTCGTTGCCGATCAGAAGAGCACGAGGCCACACTTTAGGGAATAAGCAACTCAGTTTCGATCGAGTTTGCGCGACAAACACGTGAACTAAATGCAAGCCGAAAACTAAAAATGTCGAATGATGAGAAGGGATATAAGGGTTCACCGGATGAGCGAGCATTCATTGATACTTCAAAAAATTACAAAAGCAAAAAACTCACACAAACATGCTCACTCCAAAAAATCCAAAACATCGTCGGGCAGCGACTCGGTCGGCTTATCCCAACTGATGACCTTACTTGTCAGAGTGGAGGGAAGGTATTCACCTTCCTTCAGTTGAGTGAGCGTCTCGTTCAAAGCAAGGTCGAACAGACGAAGTGCCCGATCAGCGACTTTGTCATTAAAAGCATCCGAGCGAATGTAGGTTTGCTTCATGAGATCAAACCTGCTCGACTCAGCTTCCTGATAAGTTTCTAAGGCCGCTTGAGAGGCCTTCAACTCTTCCTTCAACTTGGCCAGCTCTTCATCTTTGGCGTCGATCTAGATCTTCGCTGTGGTCTGCTCGGCCGATCGTCCATCCCGCTCAGCCTTCAAAGTGGCCTCAACCTCCTTTAGGTTTTGGGCCAACACCCAGGACTCCTTATTTTTGATCTCCAAGTCATCGATGGCCCTAAGCTTCTTGGTGTTGGCCAAATTGAGCTTGGACTTGAAGGAGTTGACCTGTTTATCAAGACGAGCCAATTGTACAGCCTGATTGGCGCCTTTGCTCTTCTCTGCCTCTAGTTGCTCGGAGCTCTTTCTTAGATCGACCCTTAATTGAGCCATCTCAGCACTCATTTGCTCCAGCTGTGCCTGAGAAGTTGTTGCCTGGCCGCTCGAGACGCGCAGTTTTGGCTTCTTGTTCTAAAAAGGTGAGTCGTTGGCACATGGCCAGACTTTCTACCTAATACTACAAGTAAAACAATTTTTAGGCCCGAGCGACAATCAATAGGAACATGCAAGTAAAGAGCTCACCCCAGTGGATATCTGGGTATGACTGTCGGCAAGCGCCCCTGGAGGCATGATCGTCGTATAGGCTCGAGGGTTGGCCCATATCTGTGCTAGCAGTCCCTGGATAATTATCTGGTGCTTCGAGGCTCAGGAATCAACACTGTTAGAATAGCGCTACTAATCCATAGGAAGATGGATGACCATCGTTATGTGGTGTTGGACACTTGGAGCGGACGGGGTTGAGGTTGCTCTGCTAGCTGACTGAGAAGTTGATGCCAGCCGGATGCGAGACTTCTGAGTCTTCGGTGGTGGAGGCGGTATGAAAGCGATTGGTGGTGCACAGATTGTTCCTTGTGGCAGCTCGGACAAAGACGACGTCCGATCGGATGAAAGCGAAGTATGTGGGGCAATCGTCACTTGCTCGGGAGTAGGTGTGGAGTTTCTCCCCGCTCGGATGAAAGACGTGGGCTGGTCCTGGTTGAAGTCTGTGTAGCTGAGGTAGTAGATCGGGTGGCTAGTTCGGGCGGTTAAAAGCCGAAGGAAGACCGATTTGATAATCGGAGGGAATTTCAAAGGCAGCTCTCAAACTCTCAGCATTGCCTCCGTCGAACCTGGATTCGATGGACATGTATCAGAGCCCAGGGATGGAAATAGGAGGTTGAGAGGAGCTTACCATTGAAAATAAATGACGACAAGAAACAACGAAGAAGTTCGATTGAAAGGATGCTAAGAACAATGAACAGAGCTGGTTGAAGGGTATAGAAAGCTTACTAGAGAGATCGCTATGACCGCCAGAAAAGAAGAAGAACATAGTGTCGCCGAAAAGTTCAAAGACGGAGACGCAGAGTGAGGGAGACGAAAAACACAGAGTGAGGAAGACGACGACGCACGTGAGGTTTATAAACCTCGCGTCTGATTGACCTTAGCCATCTGATCCAAAGCTATGGAAACCTAGAAGCAGATCCCATCGTTGATTTTGAAAAGGTGCACACCTCGTTACAAGGGAATATCCTCTTGTCACGTCGAGCGTGCGGTGGCAGTGAGAGACACATGTCCTTCGGTCACCAGGTAGCATTTAATGAGCTTAATTAAAAAGGTATAGTCGCATGTTTGGCCATAATCATCAGGGATTTGCACGGTCTTCAAAAAATTTAGATGACGTCAATCACGATCGAGCTCGCCCGAGGGCGTGTAGGGAAAAAGAAAAACATGTGCCAAGTGTTGTTGCGCATCGTCCTGATCGGCGCAAAGAATGAGTCACAGGGATGAACCTGGCAATGATAGAATGAAGCTAAAGTGGCGTGGGCTTGTAGGCCGATTAGCGATTAAAGACCAAGCACAGGCCAATCGGCATATGGGCTGATGGACCTCGAAATCGCCGAAGACACATCTTCTTTTCCAGTCAGTCAGAGTTGCAACCTCCTTTGACTAGACTTGAAGGGGAGACTTGTGATGCGATGATAAAGAGGAGCCTACCTGGCACGAGTCAATTGCGACGGTGTAGGTCAATGTCAAGACGGTTAATGCCAGGCCTTAAGTAAGGCTCGGCCGCATGCGAGTGGGAAGCGATTCATCGTTCAGTCGGAGGGATCATTGTCCGGTCGGTCACTTGAGTAAATCAGTGTCTGGTCACCCGGTCGATAGGATAGCAAGCTGAGCGGGCTAAGACCTTGAGCTGAGCGAGCCACTCGTCCGACTCGAGGTATGGTGTTGGCATTGTACATATAATGAACTGATAAAATAATAAAAGAGGAAAATATAGATAATTAATAAGGGAAAGAGAAAACAAATGAGAACACTCCATCTATCATTAAATGAGAAGAAACCAAGATAAAGATGTCTTCCGTCGGTAATTAATATCATTAAACAGAAGAAGATGGAGGGTCACTGAGAAAGGTATAAAAGAGTATGCCGGTATGAAGAAAGGGAAGTTGAATCTATGTCTCTAGTACTTTCACTTTTTTTTTCTTCTTCTATTCCTAACTTGAGCGTTGGAGGGTCAACGTCAGGGACTCCTTCCCTAATTTTGGTTTTGTTTTACAGAAAGGAGCAAGATCTTCATCCAGTTAGCGGAGCTGTCAACTTTTCGACTTTATAACTTCACGCATTCAGACAGAATCAATTAGTATTACTACTTTTAAATATAAATTTTAAACTAAAAAAAATATTTTAAAAAATCATAACAACTTCATTTTTTCGGTGTTAAAAAATTATCCTACAAAAATTTTAAAAAGCATATGTATTTTGTTAGGTGGACGACTAAATTTTGTTATATCCATATTTATGAAGACTAGTATTACTACTTTTAAATATAAATTTTAAACTAAAAAAACTATTTAAAAAAAATCATAACAACTTCATTTTTCGATGTTAAAAAAAATTATCCTACAAAAATTTTAAAAAGTAAATCACCGTAGTTATGATTTTGTCAGACATATCATTCATTTTATAAACATAATTATTCTTAAAATATCATCACACACTCACTCACTCACTCTCTCTCTTTTATATATATATAATCCAATTTTTTTGATTTATTATTATTATTTTTATTATTGCTGCTACTACTATCACTTAATACTATAATCTAACTGTTAAACCCTAAAAATAAAATCTTATTAGCACAAGTTCAAAAGCTTAAAAAAATAAAAAAGAAACACCGTAAGCACCTCCCGTGAGAGCCGCTCACCTGCATGCCCAAATTGGCCGCTCAGGATAGTCAACCACCATATCAAATCTATATATCGAATATGGACCTTTTACTAAGTAATTTTGGTGAAGCCTAAAATTAAATTACATTAATATCCTTTTTTTTCATACTGAAAATAAATTTAAGACTTATTAGTAATTTTTTCTAATTATTTTTTATATAAAAAATATACAAGTTCTCTTTAGTCTCACATCTTAGAATTGATAATACCGTGAGCGAAGAAGGTTCTATAAATATCTTAGGCCAACGATGTTAGAAAGAATATCTTTCTCGGTCTTTTAGCTAAGATCAAATAAGTTTATGTTATTATTAGTTTAATATCTGATATAAAAATAAAATTAATTTTTTATGAGAGAGTGTCAGTTATGGTAGTATACTGTTGGGGTTCTCGAGCGCCTCCCTTATATATATATATATATATATTACAGTTGCTTGCTGTTGGGGTTATATTCATTTTAGTTTTAATTTTTACTAAGGTGCTTGGATCAAAGTAATTTTAGGTGCTCACGGGGTATAGGTATAGTATTTAGGATGCGTATTTTTTTTTAATTTGTTTTAAGCTTTAGGATTTAGGTTTAGGGTGTTTAGTGTCTAGGATATAGTATCTAGGGTGAGTAATTTTTTTTAGGATTTAGATATTACAATCTGAGATAAAATATTTAGGTCGGTAGGATTTAAGGAATTTAAGATTTAAAAAAAAAATCAAAAAAGCAAAAATTATGCTAAACTAAAGCTCGAGGTGCCTAGATCAATTCTAGACGCCTCGAGCATCTATAGGGCACAAACAAGGATACACCGTCGCGCAGGAGATCAATAATATATATATTTTTATTTTTAGATAGTATTTTTTTTATTTTTTTAAAACAATAAGTAAAATAGTAAAAATAGTACAGTAGTGAAATAACAATAATAGTAAGCAAAATAAAGTAACAATAGTAAAAAGTAATAGAACAATACGGTAAATTTTTAAGTTTTTTACTTTTTTTTTATGAGTCCAAATTAGTGGTTTGTTTTACTTTGAAGAAAGACTTGGTCAGATCGGAGAATACTCTGTTATTCTTATCTCTTGCCTTTCTTGTTTGTTTTTCCCAAGAACCTCACCTGTTCCGGGCCTCATCGTTGAACCGTTGCCCCAACTTATGTGTAAGACTTAGGGTAGGAAAGCCTTATTACTTAGCCTGCACAGGTCTTATAAGTTATTTTTTTCGATTATTCCTAATACAATTACTGTTCATTGATTGGTTACTAAGAAAAGGACTAAGGAAGAGAAACAAGAAAATATAGACAGAATATCAGAGTATAGTCCTTCCTAACCAAGTCGCGGAGTTTTTAGTTCATCATAAAAACAAACACGACTTTGTATTTAATAGAGAATTTTTACAAGAAGATGGAATTTTACAAATAAAAACTTAGAGCAAATTTTACAAAGGTTTACATATTACACATTTTTACAAGGAGCTTATAAAGAAAACTGAGCACACTTGAGAACTTGCTCAGAAGGAACACTTGCATTGGAGATTGGAGAGGATGGGAGATGCCCTTAAGTTGAGAGGGTGGTGGCTTTTTATAGGCATAAGAGAAGGAGATTGCTTAGGGAGGAAGGAAAGAAATCATGCATACTAGAAGGAGGGGGGGGGGGGGGGTCTGTCCATAGAGCATTAAGGAGAGACGCGGTGAGAGAGAGGAGAGGGGTCTGGATAGAAAGTATGTACGAGAGATAGGTGGTAGTCGAAAAATGTCATGGTTGATGTTTTGGCTATAGTATTTTTTGTGGGGGTGTTGTTGTGGTGGAGAAAACGTCATGACTGGGGTTTAGGGGAGGTTTAGTGGAGTTAATATTGGAATGATGTTTAGTGAAGTTTCTATTGTAATAGAGGTGAGTTATTGTGTAATTTGTTAGGATGATTTAGGATTCCATCATGTCATCCAAATTATTTTCGCTTGTGAAATCTAAAGAAAGAGTCTAAGAGCTACCAGCTAGATCTGGATTCATGCTTTTGTATAGAACTGCTCTGTATGCTCTAGTGGAGAGAGCTGAACTAGCTAGTCTCTTGTTGTAGAACCTTTCAGTTTCCACTGATAATGTTGGAATAAGGTTATATGTTGTGTCTTAAAAGAGAAAGGAAAAAAAATCTTATGCCCATATCTTGGGCAAATAGATTTTTTCAGTATATGTTTCTCCTACCAATAGGTAATTGTCAAGGTCTGTCAAGTGGTCTCAAGATCAATTGGTTCCTTGCACTGAAGCTTGCCAGTGTTTTAGTTGATCACCAAAAGTAGGAGGAGCTTCCCAATCAAGTTCTGGATCAGAAGGTAATCTTCAATTTCAGTTTGATATCCTCCAGCTTCATTTATATCGATTTTGACCAGATGTTTAGCTTGTTCTATTTTAAGATCAATCCATTTAGGAGAAGAACTGTTAAAAGTATAGACTATGAAAGTTTCTTCTCCTTCTAGGGAAAGAGAAATAATAGTTCCATGTTTCTTAGGAAAATCCTTAACAGAGTCTGGGTCATGTATCCAGACTTTATAGAGAAGTCCGTAGTCCATTAAAGTGAAAGGAGTGATTAACTTTCCTTTATATAAGATTTCTGTATACTTTTTATAATCTAGATTAACTTTGTAGAAAGAGTATAGAAGTTGACACAGACATTCATATCTAGCAGAATCTTCACAGGTTAGGCTAAACTTTTGGCATTGAGTTTTGGGCTAAATTCTGCTTCATAAATAATAGTTATCCCGAGAGGGGGATTTTTATGGAAAGCATTCAAAGCTTCACATAGTTCAATGAAAGTTTGTAATGTCGACCTCTTTTCTAGATTTCTGATGTAAGAATTAGTGTCATCTGGTATAGTGTTAGGAAGACTCAATAAATGAGCTTCTGAAGTTCTTTAGGATGATGTTATAATAGCTTATTCCTTTAATTGAGCCAATGTTAAATAAGTAGGCCATGGGCCTCTTCGATAATTTGTTTATATGTTTGAGGGGGAATCAAAAAATAATGAGTTTGTAAAATAGTTGGGCTTGTAACCAAAGTTGTTATCTTTAATAAGGTACCAATAAAAAAATTAGGACCAAGTTGGGTCCTGACGACATTGAAAGTCTCTTCAAGAGAATAGTACCCTTTAAAGAAGGGATGTTCTAAACCTTGTATTGTCATATTTGTTTCTTCCCAAGTAGCATAAACACTAGCTTGTGTTCCAGAGAAAACCACATAGCAATAAAATTTCTTGCCAGCTGATTTCTATATGGTTGTCAAAAAATAATTGATAAAGCATTAATAACTGTAATCTCATGTCCAGAACTATCAAGAATAGTTAGAATGTGCCAAATGTTATCAATAAGGCAATGTTGAATGTGATTTAAGTTGTCTCTAAATGTAGAATATAACTGATCTTCATATTGTATAAACTGTTGTATTTCTTGGTTTCCAAACCTTAGTGTCTTAGTAGCAAAATTACGTAGATCCATAGTCTAGAAAAGAAAAAAAAATAGTATAATAAACAAGATAATGTATCTGCTACAGAATTGTTAATTCCTTTGATGTGTTCCCAGTGGATGCGTAAACCTTTATTGATAATAGTATTTGTAAATTTAATTCATCTTTTATGTCCTAAACCTTTTCATAAGCCTTTTATTTGTTGACTATATTTTACAATAGCTTCACATTTAGTTTTGAGAGCAATTTCTTATTTATTACATATAAATAGTCTAAATGCTTCTAGGTAGTAGATAACAGCAAATATTTCGTAATCCAGAGAAGTAAGGTGTCCCTTTTCTTGGTATTTCCGAGAGGCATAACGACATAAGATTTCAGAGTTTTTAGGTTCACACTTAGAAGTTTTGTGGAATAAAATACCATTCCATCCATATTCGTAGTCGTCTAACTTAATAACTAAATAATCTGAATCTAATGGTAAAGCCAACATTGGATTTCTTTAACTAGTTGTTTTATTTGTCGAACAAGACTACACCTTGTTGATTACAGTGTTTTTTTCCTGTTAAGGAAGTTTTATTTTACAAAGGGCTACTAATTTTTCCAATGTCTTTTAAATAAGGGCGTGCATAATTAAGAAGGCCAAAAAAAGAGCGTAGAGTTTTAGTATCTTTCATTTTATCAAGAAAATTGAGAAGCTTGGTTGAAATATGTGGTTGAAGTGCTATTGTTCCCTGACCAATTTCAGTACCAAGGAAAGATATGTGGGTAGTTGCTAATTATATTTTTTTTGCGAGAAATAATAAGACTATGGGTTTCAAAAAGATTAAAAATTATGTGTAGATAAGCATAATGTTCTTGCTTAGTTTTAGAAAAGATTAAGACATCATCAATGTAAAAAAATAAATTATAAACTCAGTTAACCTCATTGACTACACTTAGGGGGTGATTAGCCCGATCCCACGAAAATTTTCCACCGACCACCCAGATAAATCAGGAAGCGCTCGTAGTGGGTAACCAGAAGCTCAACATCCTTTGGTTGTACACCCCATTTGGAAGAAAAAATTCCTACAAATAAGTCATAGCTAGGGATCAAACCTAGTGAACATGGATACATTTCTAAAATTATCATCCATTTTTCTTTGAAATATTTGAGGGGACACCTTTAGACCAAATGACATGGCGAGCCATTCAAAATATCCTTTTGGGCATGAAAAATTGTCTATTCAATAGACATAGGGTGCATTTTTACGTGCCAAAATTCTAATTTCATGTCAAACTTAGAGTACTATTTAGAGTTCTAAATTTTATTCAAGAGTTGACCCTTGTTAGGAATTTTTTAACCGTCTTCTTGACAATTATCATTAAGTCTTTTGTAATTAAATAACATCCTTGATTGGCCCTATTTTTATTCTTCTCCCTTATTAACTATAGAAGCTGGACTTCTGTGTCTAAATGTTAATCTTTAGATGACTCGTATAGTTAGTAGTTAGTTTATATGTGATACGAGTTATAATGAGTGAGTTTAGGAGATGACATGGATATTAAAATCGGGGGGGTGTGGCAGTCAAGGTTAGGATAGGGTGATGTTTGTCACCTAGTTCTATTGATTACCCCGTATCAAAATTCGGGAAGTGTGCCCGAGCGTTTCCTAAGTAAGATGCTTGGATGGGACCGACCGGATATAAACCTGATTGAATATAAGACTTCCTGTGTGCGCTCAACCGGGCAAAGCCTGGGCAAACTTAAGGGTACTCAGCCTTATAAAACTCTTAGCATATGACCGATCGGGTGAAAGCCAAGCAAACATAAGGCTGCCTGTATGCATAAGATTTGGGGGTGAATATTGCTCATTTCAAAAACTTTTTTTTTCTAAGAACAAAAAAGATATAGATATATAGTAAAAAAATAAAATGAAATAAGAAAGACTCAGTCAATTTACTTAGTTGTAGTGACTACTACTCTAAGGCCCATAATTCCTTGGACAATTTCTGAATAGACAATACACTATAGTTTCTCCTTTTTGAAAAACTTTCGGAGAAAGAGGAAATCTTGTTACAGTGTTGGAGGATAGTAACAACTTTTACTATACGTCTATTGAAATTAAATGCAAATACAATGTTATCGACAATGGGAAGATGCAAAACTTTGACATTGGTTGTCGGAATGATTCATCTTGTCAACAACACTTTCTTTCATGAAAAGAAGAGCAGGAGAAGGAGGTGGATTAAGAAATAATTGAATTGAACTTGTCTGGTCTTGGGCTTCTTTTATAAACTTTTGTTCGATCGATCAAACCTTTTCCGATCGGCCAATCATTAGAAATTACTAGGTTTTGCATCCAGATTCATGATGTGCTTAGATTATATCTTCTCCAAAATCATCCTTATTGGTCGATCGACTCCCTGTTCGGTCGATTGAATATCTGAATTTCATTTTGTTGCTCTCTCTGATCTTATCTGATCTTTGCTTACCATATGTATTTGATCGACAACATATGAATTTCTTTTTATTGCTCGATCTGATTTTATTTGATCTGCGCTTGCTATATGTATTCGTTCAACCAATTCCATATTCGGTTGATTGAATACTTATTTCCTTCTTTTCCTAGATCTTGATTTGATCTGTGCTTATCTGCTAGGATCGGTCAACCAAATCCTTTGGTCAACCCAAACCCTTCAGTCAGCTCGAACCCTTCGGTTAGCCCAAACTTTATTTTTCTGTAAAATAAAGTTAACACAATATAATAATAAAGATCCTATAAAACAGAGTTAGAAATAGATAGTTATGCACAAATGAGTCTGATAGTTAGGACTGTCTAATCTCGACTTAGAAACCTTTGTTGGTTTTTTAGTCGGATCAATGCCTAAGGTTGTCTCGACTAGGACGTGTCCTCTCTGTCTTCCAAAATGGAAAATCTCTCATTGACTTACCTTACTTACTTGCCAAATATCTAGTTTGACTGACCTGTTTAAACTTCTTCATTTGCTCTGTGTCCAATTGACTCACCAAAACTTTCCTTACTTGATGTCTGGTCTAACTGACCCATCAAGTGCTCTGCTAGATCAACTTGTTGGTGCAATATCCCTAGGTCAAGGTTAACCTGATTGACCAGGCTTGAGTTGGGTCAAGCCTTAGTCTAGATGTTTAGATTTCGATATTTGACAATACGTGAAGATTACAGGTGCAATCATCCGATTGAGGAGATTGCTAGTGCAATTCCCTTATGGTCAGGGTTTGACTAGATTGATATGAAGAAGAGTCAAGTAGGTCAAAGGATTAACCGTATACTTGACTGCGAAAGTCTTAACTGGAGGTTAGGCAGTTGAAAGTCCTGGTGAGTGAAGTCATGTAGTTGGAAAGTCCTAATGAGTGAAGCCAGGTGAAAGTCCTGGTGAGTGAAGTCAAGCAGAAGGGAAATCTTGGTGAGTGAAGCCAAGCAGTGGAAAGACCTGGTGAGTGAAGTCAGACACAAGAAAATCCAAGTGGATCAAGGTTGACCGGACACCTGGTGTGGGAAGTCTAAGTAGGTCAAAGGGTTGACTAGATACTTGGCACAAAGAAATCCAGATGTGTCAATGATGACCGAGCATATGGTAAAAGAAAGTCCAAATGGGTTACGTCGATGTAACATGGTTCGGAGATGATGCTCCTACTCCACGGCTGTCCGTAAGGTGGACGATCCCTCAATCCGTCGGTGGATTAGTCCCCGGAAACTCCGGCTAGCTCAAGCCGCTTCTTGTGGGTGGAGAAACCTCACCACAACTTCAACCAAGAACACTTGGACACAAGAGATCCTTGAGCACTTTAGTGACTACTAATTAGGCTTTAACCAAGTCTAATTTCGTCACCTTGGCCGGCCATACCAAGCTCCTTCTTATAGAGCTTGGAACAAATCAGAACCTGATTTGCCCGTTACCAGTCGACTGGTCAATGCACCAGTCAACTGGTGCCAACGGTTATCTCAACGGCTCTCTGCTACAGTGCATCAGTCGACTGCTACAATCATCAGTCGACTGCTACAGTACTGCTACAGTAACTCTGCATTACTGCTACAGTGAACCCTAATTTTAGGATTTTGCCTCGAGTACATTCACTCAGCACTCGTTCTCGCCCGACCAACCTAGACCTAGCCTTCTAGCCTCCTCCATCAGCCTCGCGTCCCTCGGATGTCTCCCCATCCTTCACGTCTTGCCTTCTGGAGCTTCCTTCGGCCTTGTCCATATTGCCGGGTCTTCCTTTGCCAAGAGGCTCCTCACCTCCGGGGCTTCATCCATTGCCAAGTCACACTTGGACTTACGTTGCCAAGACTACATGCTTGGACTTACACCGCCAAGACTCATTCTTGGACTTTCCTCCTTTGCCCAGATCACACTTGGACTTTCCTTGTTGTACCTGTATCCTGCACACTCACAATGCATATCAAATACAACAATAAACCTAACTTAAACCTTTGCCCAAACATCAAAACCTAGGGCACCTAGATTGCTTCAACAGTTTCACCTATTCGAAGCGACCCCGCTCTGATACCAATTGTTGGATCGAGACGCGCTAGAGGGGGGGTGAATAGCGCTCGTGGCTTTCACAATTTTCGAATTCGTACGAGTAAAAACAAATGCAGCGAAATTAAAGAACAAGCAGATGAACACAGTGGATTTACTTCGTTCGGAGCCTGTGACGACTCCTACTCGAAGGCCCGCGATCCTTGATCGCTTTCCGTGGACAACAACTATAAGCACGAGAATTATTACAATCTACGTACAAATTAAAACAGTAATTAAAAATACCGACAACACTTAGAGAATATGAATTCTGGAGCTCAGGGTCGTCGAAAAGTAGTTGCAGCACTTCGGGAACCTTTCGTTAGCAACTAATCGCGTATAGGGATCGCTTGGAATTCTTGTCTTGAGCTGCTGGTCGAGTTCCCTTATAAAGGGTGTTCAAGGCGCCTTCCATTGTTCACCAAGGCGCCTTGAATGAGCTGAGTCAGCCGCGGAGATAAGGGCTGAACTGGTCGAACCTTATCAGGTTCAAGGCGCCTTCAGCCTTTCCAAGGCGCCTTCATCAAGCTGTCCAAGGCGCCTTGGCTTCCTTCAAGGCGCCTCCAAGCTTGCTTCGCAACCAGTTCAGGTTTTGCACCCGAGGCGCCTCCAATCTCCATGGAGGCGCCTCAGTACTGTTCATCCGAGGCCAATTTTATACTTTGGTCCCTGCAAGATATGTTAAACACAAAAAAACCCTGCAGCACAAAGTTAGCTCATAACACATAAGTGATAGTATAAAAGTGAAAATTTGACAGTCTCCGGACTGTCGGAGTCTGACTTCGGGTTTCCAACTGGAAACCCTAGGTCGACCCGACGCCTACTGTTCCCTCTGCGGGGAACGCGTCCTCACCTACTCCACTCAGGAGATTTACCTGCTGCCAGTGCGATCCTCCAGATCGACTGGACTTTTGCTCAACACTCGAAGCTTCCGGACTTTCTGCTGGGCATCCGCTTCCCGGCTAGTCCAGTCTTTCACCTGGTTCGCGACACCAGGACTTTCCACCTAGGGTTACCACCCCCTAGGACTTTTGCCTGAAGCCTTCAACCTGCCAAGACTTTCCGCATAGGGTTACCACCCCCTATGACCTAGGGTTACCGCCCCCTAGGGTTTTCTCTTTGCCTAACCGCAGCTAGGACTTTTCTCCACCTAGGGTTACCACCCCCTAGGACCTAAGGTTACCACCCCCTAGGGTTTTCACCTGCCTAACTGCAGTTAGGACTTTCCTGCAATCTCATTCAGACTGTTAGATCACCACACACCTTAACTTTGAATCCTTTGCCATTATCAAAACTCATGTTCGATCGTCGGATGCTTCCCGCACCAACAATACATACATCATGTAGTTATAGCATATTTTCTTTTAAAAATGATTTTCATTTTGACGTATGCCATAAAAATCATCATGCATTATTTTTGGATTCTTTCAATTAAGGACAAATGACATTTACTAATAAGTAACATCCTAGGTAGATGTTAATAATCTAAAATGCCTAGATAGATATGCATGATCCCTAGCTTAGGGCAAAACCAAACTTTACATCTCACAAAGAACTATAAGGTGACTTGTATGTGTTTTAGTATACATTAGATACAAGTGAGATGTTAGGATGATGAACAAAACTCAAGATGTTGATTTAGTACATTCTTATTGAGTTTTAGGTTCATCAAAACACAAGTTATGTGTTTTCCAATCATTGGAAAAACTAATATACAAGTCATGTGCATTGAGCCCAAGAAATATTATTTGACATTGGTTTTGAAAATAATTTTGGAAAACCTTGGTGAAGACTATCTTTTGATAGTAATTTTCATTGAAAAGTTAGATACAAACTAGAAGAAAAACACTCAAGTTTTTACAAATTTTCAAGTTTGTGTCAATATTTGAAAATAGGAAGTATTTTTATAGAAAACTATTTTTCCATGATAGTATATACCCTAAGTAAAGTCTACATGAATTTTCATGATTTTTAGAATTTTATAAAATTTTTGGGGAGTTTCTGAATTTCGCTGAAAAAACACTTCAAGAAATCAGAAGCTCCAATCGATCAGCCGATCGATTAAAGGCCTCCAATCGATCGCCCGATCGATTGGGAGGTATTTCCCGTGAGCAGCAACTCACGGAATCGATCAATGGATCAATTGAAGTAATTTCAATCGATTGGGACCCTACCCCAATCGATCGGGAATGTTGATTTTAGCTGGGAAAGTTTGATTTCAGCATTTTAAACCATTTTTAGTCTAGGTAACCATTCTTAATCCCTTAAAACACATTTGTATACAGTTAGGGGGAGTTTTCTTGATGAAAGCACGACTGGATTGGTTAAGGGAGACTAAGTAGATGTTTAGGTTGAGGTTTGGTTTCAATATTGAAGTTTTGATCCTCAAAACATCAAAATTTGGGTTTCCTAACGATTTAGGAACTCCAAGTCATTGTTGGTGCAATGACAGAAGTTTGCATCATGTCTTTAAGGGGAGTTACTCTTTAAGGACATGGAAATTATTTTTCGAAACCTTTGAAGGTGGTTAAACCCTCGTTTAGAAAAATAATGCTCAAGGTTGAGCGTTGAAAAATAATGGAGAGTGGATATCTTCATTGTGGAGTTATGGATGCTCTAGGATGAGTGTCATAACATGGAATCATGCTCAAGGGTGAGCATTTAGTACAGTGAAGGATATGAGACCTTCATTATTGAAATGATGAATGCTTAAGGATAAGCATTGTTGCTCAAGGTTGAGCATTTGGATACAGTGAAGGTTATGGTACTTTTATTGTGGTGTTGTGAATAACTAGTAAAGTTGTAAACAACTATGAGTAACTCTTCAGGAGGAGAGTTCCTTTTGATGTGTGACAATAGGGGGATAATGTAGAGTTTAAGTTAGGTCTTCATTACCTAAAGAGGGAGGTTGCCTTCTAGGAAAGGGGGAAAATGAAGGAAACCCTCATTCATACTTTGGCATGAAAGGAAGTTGAGGCTATGCGATTAGCCTAACTTAAAGGTATTGTCAAACATCAAAAATGGGGAGATTATTGGTGCAATATCCCTAGGTCAAGGTTGACCTGATTGACCAGGCTTGAGTTGGCTCAAGCTTGAGTCTAGATGTTTGAGTTTCGATATTTGGCAATACGTGAAGATTGCAGGTGCAATCATCCAATTGAGGAGATTGTTGATGCAATTCTCCTCTGGTCAGGGTTTGACCAGATTGATGTGAAGAATGGTCAAGTAGGTCAAAGGATTGACCGGATACTTGACTGGGAAAGTCCTAACTGGAGGTTAGGCACTTGAAATTCCTGGTGAGTGAAGCCAGGCAGTTGGAAAGTCCTAGTGAGTGAAGCTAGGTGAGAGTTCTGGTGAGTGAAGTCAGACAGAAGGGAAATCCTAGTGAGTGAAGCCAGGTAAAAGTCCCGGTGACTGAAGTCGGGCAGTGGAAAGACCTAGTGAGTGAAGCCAGGTACAAGGAAATCCAGGTGAGTCAAGGTTGACCAAACACTTGGTGTGGGAAGTCTAATTAGGTCAAAGGATTGACTGGATACTTGGCATAAAGAAATCTAGATGGGTCAAGGATGACTAGACATCTGGTATAAGGAAGTCCAAATGGGTCAAGGTTGACCGGACATTTGGCACGAGAAGAAAACTCCAAGTGGGTCAAAGGGATTGACCGGACACTTAGTGAAGAAGTTCTAGCAGGTCAAGGTTGACCAGATGCTAGACAAAATGTTCCAACAGGTCATGATTAACCGAATGTTGAAATTGGAGACTTTGGACTTGAGTTTAGCCAAGTCAAAGTTGGGTCAATCGATCAACCGATCGATTAAACCGAAGTCCAATCGATCAGTTGATCGATTGGATGTGCGCTGTGACAAGCAGATGTCCCAATAGATTGATGGATCGATTGGGAGCTTAAATTGCATGCACAGAACCTCTCCCAATCGATCAGTCGATCGATTGAGCACCTCCAATAGATCGATCGATCGATTAGGGAACTAAAAATCGCACGATTGAGCTGAATTGATCGGTCGATCAATTCAGGAGATTTCCAGAGAGCACAGAGGTGCTCTGAATCAATCGACCGATCGATTCAAAGCCTCCCCAATCGATTGAGAGTCATTCAATCAATTGGGATTTGACCGTTGCGCAGGTTATAGCCATTGGCGTGCGTTTTCCTTCGCACTTCTTCGCCCGATTCTTCTCCGATCTCTACAGCGATCTTCTCCATAGAGCTCACAGACACACACTAGATCTTGGAGGCTTAGAGAGAAGTGTTGGTGCACTTCCAAACAAGTCAAGAGGTGTATTCAAGCAGGATGAAGCAAGCTAGGGTTTTGTAAATATTATAAGATTTTATTTGTATAAGCTTGTCCTTCCTTCTTGTTGTATTGTGAGTGTGTACAGGCTTCTCCACCTTTAGTAGTTACCGTAAAGAAGTATTTTCTTAGTGGAGAGTGCTCGTGTGTGTGGATCCTTGGATTAGTCACCTCTTCTTGAGGTGGATACTAAGTAAATCCTTGTGTTAGAATTGTAGAGTGTGTTTCGTGTTGTTTATTCCGCTGCACATTATCGAAGAAGCACATCAACAAGTACGACGAGCTATTCACCCCCCCCCCCCTCCTCTAGCACATTTCGACCCTAACACAACTCATCTGGTTTTCTGTATGTGTTTGGTTCTTCTGATCCACTAAGACTCCTTGCCTAATGATTGGACCTCCCGACTCACTAAGTCTTTCCAATATCTAATGTCCGGTCTTCCTGATCCATTAAGACTTTTCATGTTAAGTGATTTGCACACTTAAATAACATATCAAATATATAATGTCTAACTTTAAACCCTTTGCCAGATATAAAAATACAAGTTTGATTATCGATACTGACTGCACCAATAATCTCATCTTTTTTAATATTTGGCAACACAATTTAAAGTTAGCAAAAAATACACCTTTTCTTTAATATTTAACATGCTTTAACAAAATTTCAAACTTAATTTAAAGCAGCTAAACTTAAATCAAAAGCTAATTTAAATGTAGATCAGAGTTTAAAGTTTAAGTAAAAAAAAAATTACAAAGAAAATTATAATTTTGAATCCTTGAAAATTAATTCTAATTATTAAAAGAGATAAAAGTTGAGTTTTAATTATTTAGGAATTGGTTTGTAGGATTTATTTAAAAATTGATCTTGTAGAAATTTAGGTTAACAATTCCCATGTTATAAAAAACTGAGATGATAAGAAATCCATTAGGAAACTATGATCACAAGCAACCGAGCCTAGATGATTGATAGATAAAATGTTCCATTATCTTGGCTATTAGCTATTCTGTGAATGTGAATTTTTTCCCTCCCCATTTCTTAGAGTAAAGCTTTCTTATATATATATATATATATATATATATATATATATATATATAGATATATATATATATGGCTACCAGGATAAATCTAGAAGTGTGTGTGACGGATAACCTAGAAGTCTAACTTTCTTTGATTGCGCGCCCTATTAAACCAAAGCTTTCTATGTGGCACATAGTCAGAAGTTTTCTAACAAGCTTATCTAAGAAGCTCTTGATGTGATTAAATAAAATGGTAGACACATAGGTGATGACTCACTTCAGATATAATGCAGGTGGAGATCCAAATTAATTTTTTAAGTATTTATTCGTTAATTTTTATTTTTTTATTATATTTAATTTTGTTCTAAATCTTACAAACTAAGTTTGTTAGTTAATTTATCCTAAATCTTAGGGAATAAGTCTAGTTGATTATTTTTTTCATTTATATTTTTTGAGGATTTTGAGAGCTATATAAACATATGCTTAGATGATGTTTAATACAAGTTATTTTGATATTGAATCAATTGGTTTCACTTAAGACATGTTACGACTACATCTCTTTTATTCTTCTATTCCTGCTCTTATTTTTTTCGAGAAGTTTTTTTTTAAAACCTAGCTTGGGCTACTTCTTATTTCTTTATTTCTCTCTTATTTTCTCGTTAATTCCTCTGAAACATCACACCCCAGAATAATCTATATTCTGCTCGGCGTCAGTTGATATCAAAGTTCATTAATATCCAATGGAGGGTCATCGTGGATGTGGTTGTAGTCGCAACAGGCAAGTTCTGAATGAGGAAGCCCAGCACCGTGATCGTAATATCCAGGATGTAATGATGATTGAGGATTTGCAGAAGCAAGTTGTGAAATTAACCCAATGTCTGGTAACACGGGATTTTGAAGATCATGAGATTTCTGATCATAACTCTGAGTATACTTTTGAAAATCCATATCATCGTCGTACTACGTACCGAGAACACCTTAGTCGAGAGGCACAATATGGGGACTTTGGTTTTCGAGTTGATCTTCCTGATTTTTTTAGCACATTGCAAGCGGAAGGCTTCATTGATTGGCTCAATGAAGTAGAGAGGATTTTTTAGTACAAGGAAGTATCTAATCACGTCAAAGTAAAATTGGTCGTTATCAAGTTCAAAGGCCGAGCCTTAGCATGGTGGGAGCAGCTTCGGCGATCATGAGAGAGACAAGGTAAATCTAAAATTACTGATTGGGAAAAATTGAAAAACCTTATGAGAACCCACTTTCTTCCCTTTAACTATGTGCAAACGTTGTTTCAACGACTCCATACATTGAGGCAAGGGGCTAGAATGGTCGATAACTATACAGAGGAATTTTATCAGCTTATTACTAGAAACGATCTATCTGAAATAGAGGAGCAAACAATAGTGCGATATTTAGGAGGATTACGACAACTCTTATAAGATTCTTTGAGCCTCCACTCACTCTGAACTGTTTTAGAGCCTAATCAGTGAGCTTTGACGGTTGAAAAATGGTTAAACCATAGACCAATAAATAAAAGCAATCAAAACAATCGAGTTGTTCCCCCTCAAGAGTTGCTCCCTTCCCAGCAGTCGCCACAAGATAATTCTAAGACCTCTATCAAGTGTTTTCGATATCGTGAATAGGGGCATCGAGCTTCAGATTATAAAAGATTCCTAAATTAAAAAAATAAAACTCTACTGGTTGAGGAAGACATGGAGGATGAATCCGAACAAATTGATGAGCCAATTTACGATGATGATATCGATGATGAGATTCTTTATGGAGATGGTCATGAGACTCTTGTCGTACGCAAGAGCATACTGGTCCCCAAAGAAGAATTGGAATAGGATTGGCTAAGAACTAGCATCTTTCACACAACTTGCACAGTTATAGACAGTTTGCAAGATGATTATTGATAGTGGAAGCTGTGAAAATATTGTATCTAAAGAAGCTGTGCAAAAGCTGCAGTTGAAGACGAATCATCATCTAAAACCCTACAAGTTATCATGGCTGAGAAAATGGAGTGAGGTAACCGCAAATAGAAGGATAGAAGGTGTCTTTTAACTTTTTCTATTGGCAACAAATATTACGATCGGGCATGGTGTGATGTGTGTCAATGGACTCATGTCATGTATTGTTAGGATGACCTTGACAATATGATCGTAGCGTCATCCACAATGGACAGAAGAACATCTATACCCTTAGCATCAAAGGGAGGAATATCGTATTGGCTCCTCGACGAGAGGGAACCCTTTCAAATTTGGTAACCAATAACTCTACACTACTTTCTATGTCCATATTTTTGAACAAGATGAAGCACGAAGACATGATCTATGCTTTGCTTCCTTATAAAAGCGATGAAATAGACCTAGACTCAGATCTACTAACTAAGGTGCAACAACTTCTATCCGACTTTACTGATTTAGTGGCTGAAGACCTTGCTCCGAGACTTCCCCCTATGAGAGGCATTCAACACTAGATTGACCTTGTTCCAGGGTCAAGCTTACCTAACCGGCCGACATACCATCTTAGCCCTAAGGATACCGAAGAACTACAATGACAAGTTGTGGAGCTATTGAGACGAGGCTATATTCGTGAGAGTATGAGCCGTTGTGTAGTCCCTACCCTACTTGTGCCAAAGAAAGACGGTTCGTGGCACATGTGTATTGATAGCAGAGTCATCAATAAAATCATGGTGAAATATAGATTTTTGATTTCTCGCTTAGATGACATGTTGGATCAACTTTTCGGTTCAAAGATCTTCTCCAAGATCGATCTTAGGAGTGGATACTGTTGGACCGTTGGGCCGGCTAGAAGGGGGGTTGAATAGCCCTGAATAAAACACAACCCTTTCTCGGACAATTAAGCTAACACTTGAAAAATAGATTAAGCAGAAAATAAAGCATAAAAACGAGGCACCGGATTTGACTTGGTTACAACCGGGGAGGTTGTTAATCCAAGGAAGATGGTTGCACTAAGAACTCCTTCAGGCGGAGAAGCCTCGTTTACAGCAGTGTAGGCACAAAAAGAATGAAGCTAATCAAAACAGTGGAAGCACACAAGTGTTGTTACAATTTTTTTTTTTAACTGATGAAAAGCTTCTGGACCAAGGCTATATTTATAGCCTTGGTCGGGGCGCCTGGAAGGGCTCCGGGCGCCCTGGGGGGATAAAGTTTTATCCCCCAATGTTCAGATCGCGTAAATCGCGATCTTGGTCAAAATCAGGGTCCGGGCGCCCGGATAGCTCCGGCCGCCCGGAAGCAAAAAAGTCAACTGCGGTTGACTTTTTGTCCGGGACCACTTCTCCGTTAAGTCCCCGTCTCGGTCCGGGTCTTCTGCTCCGGATCTGCTTGATTGGGTGATCTCTGACATCCGGAATAGGGCTCACCCGAACCCATCTTCCGGTCTTCTCGAGCATGCTTCCCTCCGGCTTCTCGTCCCTCGGAATTGCCGCGTGTCCCTTCTCGTCCACCAGCGTACTCATCCGCAGACTTCGTCCCTCGATCGCACCCCGTGCCGACCTTCGCGCTAGCTGCGTCTCTTGCTCCCCGAGCAATCTTCCGCTCCGGCTTTCGTACCTCGGAACCATCGTGCGCACTTCCTTCTCGTCTGCCGGTGTACTCTTCCGCAGCGCCTCGTCCCTCGGACGCACCGCGTGCCGTCCTTCTCGCTAGCTGCGTCTTCCGCTCGAGTACCTGTGCTCCTAAGCTCCTGCACACTTAGACACAAGGTTAAATACAACGCATGACCTAACTTAACTTGTTGATCACACCAAAACAACCTTGGGGTTCCAACAATCTCCCCCTTTTTGGTGTGATCAACCCAAGTTAAGCTAGGGTCAACAATAGATATGAAATTAATTGCAATAATATGCAACATGATAGAAAAAATTAAAATTTCAAATTTTAATTTACAATTTTTTCTACCTCCCCCTAGACTTATAATTTCCCTTCTCCCCCTTTGATCACAAAAAAATGGGGTTCCAAAAAAAAGAATCTAAGGGTAAAAGACTTAAAAAATATTTCAATAAATTTCTAAGTTTTTAAGAAATTTAGAAAGTTTTTCTAAGTAATTTAAGCTAAGATTTCTTGTTTAAAAAGATTCTTAACAAAAAAATAATTTTTGAGAATAAAGAGATTCTAAGCAAGTAAATTTCTAATTTGAAATAAAATGTTTTGAATAACCTTTTTCAAGCACTAATTAATTCTTGTATTAATGCTTCATTAGTAAGTTAATTAAACATTTATTTCAATATTTTGGCTTCCAGGTCGTGGCGAGGCACTAGGCCTTCTTGGTTATTGGAACAACAACCACTTCCTTAGACAAAGCCTCATAAAGAAATTCTTTGTTTAATTTTCTCACTTAAAGTGCAAATTTTAATTTTAAAATTAATTTAAGCATGATTTAGGAACCCAATATAGGTTCCAACTTACTGGATTAACTAAAAAGTTTTTAGGAACATATTTTCTTGAAATGTTCCTAATTTGTCCAGGGTGATATTTAAAGTACCAATTTAAATTATTAAATCTTCTAACATTGGTTTTAGATGAACATGCATGGTTTTTCAAGTTGTCTACTTGAATTTTCAAATCATCATTTTCAAGTTTCAATTTTTCATTTGCTAGTTTTAATTTATCTAATTCTTCTAAGGGACAAGACTTAGCTAGAATTACTTTTAAATTTTTATTTTCACTTTCTAATTTGCAGCAATCTTTTGTTAAAAGTTTAATAAACTTAAACATTTTATCAGGAGGAAGAGATCGTACCTGACTTACCTTGTCGATCTCGTTGTCTGTTTCTCCCCCTGAGCTGCTGCTTTCTTCCGACGTGTCTCCCCCTTCATCGATGCTCTCAATGCTCATTTCGGAAGAGCTTGAATCACAGTCGTCGTCTTGATGACTCGCTATCAGTGCGAGTCTGGAGAATGCTTCGACTTCCGATTCGGACGACGTATCGTCCCACGTCGCCTTCAGGGCCTTTCATTTTGGGATAGGCTTCTTACCCTTTTCCTTGTCTTTGTTCTTCAGCTTGGGGCAGTTGTCCTTGACATGCCCTTCTTCGTCGCAATAGTAGCAGCGGATCGTTCTTTTCTTTCTACCCTGTGGATGGTTAGTTTTTCTAGAATTATATAACTTCTTAAATCGTCTTACCATCATTACCATTTCCTCATCGTCGAGAGAAGATTCCGATTCAGGTTCGTCTCTCGAAGCTTTGAGGGCGACGTTGTTCTTTGGCTCTCTCATTCCTGCACATCTTGACTCATGCACTTCAAATGTTGAAAAAAATTCTTCTAATGAAATTTTTTCTAAGTCCTTCGAAATGTAAAAGGCATCTACTAATGATGCCCATTTTGAATTTCTAGGGAAGGAATTTAAAGCGTACCTGAGCGAATCTCGGTTACTTACCTCTTCTCCGAGATTCGAAAGTCTGGTGATGAGCTCCTGTATCCTCGAGTGTAGATGTGCAATTGTTTCACCTTCTTCAAGACGGAGGTTGGTGAGCTGGTTGCGAAGTAAGTCCCGTCTCGCAAGCTTGGCTTCGGCTGTTCCTTCGTGTAATTCAAGGAACTTCTCCCAAAGCTCCTTTGCCGAATTGTAGGTGCCGACACGGTTGACTTCTTGTGGAGGAAGTACGGTTAGCAGATGGAATTCTGCTTTCTTGTTTGCCACGTACTCGGCCTGCTCTTTCTTTGTCCATTGACTTTTTGTTTTGCCCTCGGGAGATTCAAAACCGAGTTCCATTATTAATAATAAATCAAAATCGGTACCGAAAAATACCTCCATGTGCTTCTTCCGACTTGCAAAGTCCCCTCGAATTTTGGCGGGTGGATGTTAGATCCGGCCATCTCGTTGCTTCGTTCTCCTGAAGCGTCTCGGCTCTGATACCACTTGTTGGACCGTTGGGCCGGCTAGAAGGGGGGTTGAATAGCCCTGAATAAAACACAACCCTTTCTCGGACAATTAAGCTAACACTTGAAAAATAGATTAAGCAGAAAATAAAGCATAAAAACGAGGCACCGGATTTGACTTGGTTACAACCGGGGAGGTTGTTAATCCAAGGAAGATGGTTGCACTAAGAACTCCTTCAGGCGGAGAAGCCTCGTTTACAGCAGTGTAGGCACAAAAAGAATGAAGCTAATCAAAGCAGTGGAAGCACACAAGTGTTGTTACAATTTTTTAACTGATGAAAAGCTTCTGGACCAAGGCTATATTTATAGCCTTGGTCGGGGCGCCTGGAAGGGCTCCGGGCGCCCTGGGGGGATAAAGTTTTATCCCCCAACGTTCAGATCGCGTAAATCGCGATCTTGGTCAAAATCAGGGTCCGGGCGCCCGGAAGCATTCCGGGCGCCCCGGACAGCTCCGGCCGCCCCGGACAGCTCCGGGCACCCGGATTGGTTTCGGGCGCCCCGAAGCAAAAAAGTCAATTGTGGTTGACTTTTTGTCCGGGACCACTTCTCCGTTAAGTCCCCGTCTCGGTCCGGGTCTTCTGCTCCGGATCCGCTTGATTGGGTGATCTCTGACATCCGGAATAGGGCTCACCCGAACCCATCTTCCGGTCTTCTCGAGCATGCTTCCCTCCGGCTTCTCGTCCCTCGGAATTGCCGCGTGTCCCTTCTCGTCCACCAGCGTACTCATCCGCAGACTTCGTCCCTCGATCGCACCCCGTGCCGACCTTCGCGCTAGCTGCGTCTCTTGCTCCCCGAGCAATCTTCCGCTCCGGCTTTCGTACCTCGGAACCATCGCGCGCACTTCCTTCTCGTCTGTCGGTGTACTCTTCCGCAGCGCCTCGTCCCTCGGACGCACCGCGTGTCGTCCTTCTCGCTAGCTGCGTCTTCCGCTCGAGTACCTGTGCTCCTAAGCTCCTGCACACTTAGACACAAGGTTAAATACAACGCAGGACCTAACTTAACTTGTTGATCACACCAAAACAACCTTGGGGTTCCAACAGATACCACCAGATTCAAATTAAGCCCAGAGATGAATGGAAGATCGCCTTCAAGACACAACATGGGTTGTACGAGTTGATGGTCATGTCTTCCAGACTATCCAATGCACCCAACACGCTTATGAGATTCATGCATCAGGTCTTACGAACTTTCATGGGAAGATTCATGGTTGTATACTTTAATGACATCCTCATTTATAGCCCGACATGAGCTTTGCACCTTGATCACCTCCGCACTATTTTTGAGAAGCTAAACGCGGAACACTTGTTCATCAACAACTAGAAGTATTCCTTCTGCACAATCTCAATTTTTTTCTTGGATTTATAGTATCTACCAATTGTGTTAGTGCAGATCCATCAAAGATAAACATAATCTTAGAGTGGTCGTAGCCAAAAACCATTCACGACGTTAGAAGTTTTCATGGATTAGCCACTTTTTACCACAACTTCAATCAGAATTTCAACTCCTTAATTGCTCCTATCACTGAGTGTTTCAAGGGGTGCAAGTTTAAGTGGACTAAAGCGGCTACTACTAGTTTTCAACTAGTGAAGCAAAAGATGATAGAAGCACCCGTTCTAGCACTTCCAGATTTCGACAAACTATTCAAAGTAAATTGTGATGCATCTAGCATTAACATTGGTGGTGTTCTAAGTCAATCAGGATGCCCTATTGCTTTCTTCAGCAAGAAACTATTTGTTGTTAAGAAAAATTACACTATCTATGACCTAGAATTTTATGCTATTGTGCAATCCTTGAAGCATTAGCATCATTATCTTATGCAAAAAGAATTTATCTTGTTCACTGATCATGAGGCTTTAAAGTACATCAATAGCCCACACAAGCTGAGTAGTTGACACGCCAAGTGGGTAAACTACTTGCAGGAGTTCACCTTCACTCTGAAGCATCAATCCGAGAGTCTCAATTGTGTTGCAGATGCTCTAAGCCGTCGTTCTTCCCTGCTTACTACCATGAGCATTAGGGTTGCCGCTTTGGATCTTTCTCAGATATGTATATTGATGATCCCTCTTTTGGCAAGATATTTCAGGAGGTAAATAATGATCTTCACAATGATTTTATTTTTCACAATGGTTATCTATTTCATGAACTACGATTATGCATTTCGGACTATTCCTTAAGGTAGCACATTATCAGTGAATTGCATAATGAAGGACACTTTGGCCGAGATAAGACATTAGCCCTCATCTCTTCCGACTTCTATTGGCCCAAGCTAACCAGTGACGTAGCTCATTTCGTGGACTGTTGCTTTGTCTGTCAGCAATCTAAGGGAACTCTCACCAATGCTGGTTTGTATACTCCTTTACCAATTCTCGAAGCCCCTTGGTGCGAGGTTAGCATGGATTAATATTGGGTTTACCTTGCACCCAACGAACTACAGATTCTATTCTAGTTGTAATGGACTGATTCTCCAAGATGACTCACTTTGTGGCATGTAGAATAACCATGGATGTTGTTTGGATTGCCACCCTCTTCTTCAAAGAGATTGTGTTTACACGGTATTTCGTAAACTATTACTTGAGATCATGATACTAAATGTGTCAGTCAATTTTGGAAGACTTTATGATGAAAGCTAGGGATGAAACTAAACTTCAGCAGCGCTTATCATCCTCAGATGGATGGTCAGACCGAGGTAGTGAATCGGAGCTTAGGAAATCTTCTGAGATGTCTCACAAGAACCAAACTGAAGCAATGAGATCTAGTTTTACCTCAAGCAAAATTTGCATACAACAGATCAAAGAACAGGACCACTGGTTGAGTCCTTTTGAAGTTGTTTATGGACGACACCCATCTGGGGTACTAGATTTAGTCCCTATTTTGTGTCCAGAACAAGCTAACCCTAAGGCTGAGGAGATGGCCGAGCATCTGCAAGTTATTCATGAGCAAGTTAAGTAGGCTATTCAAGAAAGCAACACTGAATACAAGATTGGGGCAGATCAGCATCGATGTCAGGTTCTTTTTGACATTGGTGATATGATTTAGGTTGTATTAGCTCATGACCGTTTCCTTGTTGGTGAATACAACAAGCTCAAAGATCGAAAGATTGGACCTTGCGAGATACTAGAAAAGATTAATGACAATGTCTATAGGTTGCGTCTTCCTAGTCATTTAAAAACTTCTGATGTTTTAATATAAAACACCTAAGTTATTGTGCTCTGGAGCCGGATACACCAACCCTAAACTCGAGGATGAGTTCTTTTCAACTCCATGCGACTGATGCAGGAGGAGATCCAAATTGGATTCTTTTAAAGTAGTTATTCATTAATTTTTATTTTTTAATTATATTTAATTTTGTTCTAAATCTTAGGAACCAAGTCTTGTTAGTTAATTTATCCTAAATCTTAGGGAATAAGTCTAGTTGGTTATTTTTCTATTTAGATTTTTTGAGGATTTTGAGAGCTATATAAACCTATGCTTAGATGATATTTAGGACAATTTATTTTGATATTGAATAAATTGGTTTCGCTTAAGCCACGTTACGACTACATCTCTTTTATTCTTCTATTCCCGCTCTTATTTTTTTCGAGAAGTTTTTTTTTAAAACTAGCTTGGGATACTTCTTATTTCGTTATTTCTCTCTTGTTTTCTCGTTAATTCCTCTAAAATATCACGCCTCAGAATAATCTATATTCTGCTCAACGTCAAGATCTCAACTAGCCTCTGCATGCTTACTTCTAGTCTCTTTGTGTGTCTCATTAGGCTAATTGATAAGCAAGATGCTCTTTCATTTTTTTCCCTATTGTATCTCTCGAGGTTTCCCTGTAGGCTGTTATTAATACATATATATTTGATATATAGCAGAAAACTTTCATTGATTCATTCATGAATACTATAACCCATCTTCTAAATCATGTTAATTCCATAGAATGTCAGGAGATAGACAACTAAACTTGATGTTTGGGAAGAAACGATGTGACCATAAATTCTTATTAATCCAAAACTAAACTCTTTAAAAAAACTAAACATATGTTTAAATAGACTCAAACCTTGACCCTGTAAAAGATAAAAACTAAACTCGATGTTTAGGAAGAAGGGACATGACCGTAAATTCTTATTAATCCAAAACTAAACTCTTTAAAAAAAACTAAACATATGTTTAAATAGACTCAAACCTTGACCCTGTGAAAGATAAAAATACCCTTAAACTCTAGACTCAAATAATAATAATAAATGATAAAAATATTCAAAGCAAAACAAACTTCAATTTGGTTGGTAGATCGTCTCATGGTTTATCCCTAGTCACAAATTATAGGCTCCAGTTTGCTTTGTTATCCCACATCATTCTCCCCATGGAAGAGAAAATTAGTCCTAAAATTGTTGGCCACATCGTTGTTAGAAGAATCACTATGGAAAGTTTGTACCAACAATCCTTATGCTCACGTGGGCTTATTATGTAATGTAATTTGTTCGGTGGTGTCGCTCGCCACTCCAAATCAATATGATGTTGAATATCACGTAAGGGAGACAATTCATCTCGTAAATCTTCAGGAAACAATATCTTGTCTTTGTTAAGATATCTGGAGGTTTCAACTTTAGAAACATCATATTTTACAGGATGCAAAGAATTCTATAATTGCATTTGTTGTTTCTCATCTACAAGCAAATAACCAATAGCATGGGCAGTAGAAACAAACACCTTTTCACCATTGTCATCCTCGTCAGTATCCACCTCGATCATCATTGTCATAAACTAGATCACCGACTATTTCAATTTCGTCATCTACGTCTTCCTTATAATAAAACTTTTTTCCACCTCATAAACTTTGGTGCCCTCCTCATAAAAGTCCTTCACATCCGAGGTTGCATAGTTGTTGCGTTGAACTAGATTTCCGCTATTTCGATTTCCTAACAATGCTTCCATCCTCTCTGTTACCTCATCCACGAACAGGGTATATCGTTCGTCGATCATCTCTCAAAACTGTTGCTCCATCTCATGATCAAAAGCGTAGTCAACATGTTACTGTCTTTTCGACGACATGATTCCGCAAGATCAACTTAACACTGATACCAACTGATGCAACGGAAAACTACTAGTTCCGTTGATTCATGCACAAATATCGGAAGCAATCTTCTAAACCTCTTTGAATTCGCAAAATGCCAGGAGATTGCAACTAAACTCGACATTTGGGAAGAAATGATGTGGACGTAAATTCTTATTAATCCAAAACTAAACTCCCTAAAAACAAAAATATATGTTTAAATAGATTTAAACCCTAACCCTTCGAAAGACAAAACACCCTTAAACCCTAGACTAGAAAAATAAAAAAAATAGCAAAAAATGAATAAAAATATTCAGAGTCAAACCAAGCTTCGATTTAGTTGGTAGACTCTCACATGGTTCATCCCGAGTTATAAATTATGGGCTTTGTCAGTTTACTCTGTCGTCCTAATATTGAATGGGATATTTGATTATTCAAAATCCTTCTTTTAAAAAAATATGTAACCATTTTATTTGTGTACCCACTATATTAATTCTTTTTTCACTAAGCAACAATAAGTCTAAACAGGCACAACTCACTCAGCCAACGTAGAGTTAAACTGAACATTGCGAGCTTACTTGCAAAAACACTAAAACAAATACCAAACTAACTTCTGAAGATTATTTCAACTCATTCAAGTTTCTTTGAAGCATAACCATATAAAGAGAAGAAAAAAAAACATTTGGAGAATTCACATCATATATCACTTTCGATCTTACAAATATTTAACTTTTGCTTTTGTTCTCAATTCATAGCATATATCATTTTGAGAATTCAAGATAACAAAAGTGTTAACGTATTGTATATTAAAACAATTAAGGAAATCAAACACTCTACATATTAACTAAGTTTTTCTTAGAAAGATGAGATTACATCAAACATCAACTCAGAGTCCTTATCTTTTTTATATTAATCATAGATGAATTACTGAATACATCAAAAAACACATTACCACGATACATGTTATTTACAGATAATATTATTTTGATAGATGAGACACATAAAATAGTAAATGCTAAATTTGAATCTTGACGAGACATACAGAAATGAAAGATTTTAGACTTAGAGTAAATATAAAATATATAAAATTTAAGTTTAGTAATATTAAATGTAATAGAAAATTATTAATATACGAGATGATAAGTTGTCTGTAACTGAGAGTTTTATGTTTTTAGAATTATTTTTACAAAATAATAGAGTAGTTGAGATGTTTTAAATATAAGCACAGTGTTTGAAATGAATGAGAGCGTCAAACGTCATTTATGATCATAAAGTACTTCTATAATTTAAAAGGAAATTCTATAAGACGACAATTAAACTTGTTATGTTATATGGAATTAAATGTTGAGATATGACTCGAGCACAGAGTAAAAAATGAGACTCACAGATATGAGGATGCTAAGTTTGATGTGCAATCATACAAGGATGAACACATTAGAAATGAAAACATTAGTATGAAAATGAGATTTGTGTCTATTAAAAAAAACTCTAAAAAATACATTTAAGATGATGCAAATATATACTTAGACAACTAATAAATATTTCAGTTAGGCGATGTAAAACTATAACAAATATGTATATTAAACAAAGAAGATGAAGACTAAAGAAAACTACATTAACAATCATAAAACAACTTAAAATTTATTTAAATATAGATAATGATAGTAGATAAAATTCATTAACATACAAGAATTTATATAATCAATCCCACTTAGTGGGATATGACTAGTTGATTGTTTCATTCTCTCAATTTAACTAAAGAAAGTCTTCGCACGTATGCTGAAAAATTCCCTGTATCTGTCACAAACACTTACACTTAACTATTATATATATATTCACACAAGAATAGTAGATGGTAGTGGAGGTCTTCTATGAATGAATTCTTTCTTTGAAGCAGCTGACTCGCAACAATTACTTTATATATGATATTTTAGGTAGAAGAGTCATGACAAGCCTTTGGCAACAGACTATTATGAACCAGGGATGGATGTGCCGACATAGTCAAAACCGACTATAAAGAAGGCAAATGCTTGGAGGAAGAGGTAGATGAAGTAATGGTTGTTCCCAAAGGTCATGTCATAGCACCCACAAAAGAAGAGGTAAGCCCCTGTTCCCAGCTCCAACAAGTGTACTCTGTATGCAATTGTCAAGTTAATTATGTTTGTTCTTGTTCCTGTTCGGGAACAAGCCATAGAAGAAGCAAAATCATTACTAATAGAATTACCGATCACCAATCGCGATTCGTGGCTTCTTTGCTGCTTTGCTGGCCATTTTAAGTTTAGCAGTATCTCCTTGCTTCTCAGTGACCACCCACTCGTTCACTCTTCTTGCCTCTAACAAGCCAACAAAGGTAGCTTTTGTTCTGTGGAGAGACATGACATTCTCGAACAGGATCCAGAATACAATCAAGTGGAGAGATCTGCCGTAGAATCGAACAAATTGTTTAGTTTGGACGAGTAAGAAATTATCACGAATTGAAAGGAAAATAGATTCAGACCTCGGTGTTCCGATAGCATTGAGAAGAGTAATGATGGAGGGTATGTAGACAGCTCCCCACTTGGGTATTTGCACCTCAGGAACAAAGACTGTTGCAGGAATCACGATGCAGTAGAACACAAAGGTTACAACGTGAGCAACCACCTTGCGGACAAAGAAGAAGCTGTAGATTACATGGAATTTCTTCCTCCAAGTTACTTTCTGCATTCCACGAACAAGAGAATATTAACTTTGAGCAAATATAGAATTAATGTACTCTGATATATAAATTGTGAGCTGACCTTGTTATTTATAATTTCCATGAACATTTTCTTGAAAAGATTTGCCGGACCACAAGACCATCTATGTTGCTGATATCGGTAAGCCTTGAAGCTACTTGGTAGTTCATTTTTAACCTGAAATAATAAAGCCAGAAGTTTCTTTGGGATATGAAACACTGTCTGTTCGATATAGTAAGTAAACAAACTCAGTTATGGACCACTAATAACTGTAATAAGTGATCACCTTGAGATCTCTAAGGAATACAAACTTCCAGCCCTTGAGGCTAGCTCGGACCGCCAAATCCATGTCCTCGACCGTGGTTCGGTCTTTCCAACTACCGGCTTCATTGAGAGCAGCAATCCGCCACACCCCGGCGGTTCCTGCATTTGACTCCATCTCAGTTCTTGAGAACTTAAAGAATTGAGTTTTCCTCGTTCATAAAATGAGGAGATTTAAATAGAAATTCAAAAGATATCAATCTGGATTTTTTTTTTTTACAGATTAAAGAGCAGCAGCAGCTCACCATTGAAGCCAAAGAAAGCGTAAGTGGATGATCCTACTTCCTGCTCCACTGAGAAGTGGTAATCAAGGGACATCTCCTGCATCCTTGTCAGTAAACATTCATCCGAATTCACTGCAAATTTCAATTCAGAGTCAGCATTATTCTTTTTGGCGATTAAGTTACCATCCAAACCATAGGCCAGAGTTAATTAATGAAAAAGTTACTCTATCTCTTCACTAAGTGGGAGATGAACCAATTTGCATACAAACTGAGTTGGGTGTTTCAAAACAATATGTATATGTAATTAATTGACGGCCCAAGGCGTTGGAGTCGATGCGACGGCGCCAGTAAAACGTAAAGTTCAAGTGTCGGTGAATGCCGGGAATAGATCTAGCTATGTGGCTGTGAAGGACCACTGTCAACCTCAAATTAAATAGAGGGGGCTTCGAGCATTAACACTAGAAGAAATGTTTCGCATAGAAGATGATAAATATTTCTAGAAAATGATATGCAACATAATGACATGACTCAAAATCAAATTTTCAATATTGCTTCTCTTTTAACACGAACTGATGATCATGCAGTTTTGAGCTGGCGTTGATTCGTCAGTTGCGTGTTCTATTCCTCTGGTAATTTTCACAGGGACGACTCCCGTGGTGGGCCTCTCCGGTCTCCATCGAGTGTCGGTCGAGGCATGATGGACTCCAAAATCAGGATGCATCACATGCAAATCTAACTTATGTATCACGACGATAGTAGGTAAGGTAGATCGAGTGCGACATAAAGACCGAGATAAGCAGAGATTTAACGCGCAAATTAATCGACGGTGATTGGCCACTCGATCTTCCTAGCAATCGTACTCGACTCCATGCTTAAAGATAAAGCCCCAAGATGGCAACACTTTTAACGTGGAAGGCATGAGACCCTACAACTGCACGTTAATTATTCGGGGCACTAGAGGGAGCGGGAAGTAACCGGCCACGGATATGATGATATACACCGACACTCGAAAGACATAATGAAGCACAACAGAGGATCGAATTAACTTAAATTTGATGATCGATTATATTAATGGCCGAATTAATCAAAGTGATTACCGTATTTCCAGCGAGCTTGGACTAGCCCGAGGTCGGAGTTGTGGAGGAGGAAGGGAACGGTGTGCCACAGGAAGTCGGGCTCCGGCTGGAAGTCAGCGTCGAAGATGACAACGTAGTCGCAGTGTTTGACGTAGCTCAGCTCCATGCCTTCCTTGAGCGCGCCGGCCTTGTACCCGTTCCGGTTGTCCCTCACCTCGTACTTGATGTTTACGCCCTTGCTCGCCCACCTCTTGCACTCCATTTCCACCAAATCCTGCACGCGACCAACCAGCACATAGGCAGGCCACTTACCAAGCATCCTCATCTAATACACCTTAATTCATACTTTTGATTGAAATCGTTAGAAAGGCACTCGGTGATGCTGACAGTGGATGGAATTTGTCGATACCTTGGTCACTGGATCGGTCGAGTCGTCGAGCACTTGGATTATAATCCTGTCCGACGGCCATGACAGGCCGCACGCAGCTCCGATGGAGAGTTGGTACACCTGCGCAGTTCAAATTGCTCGAAATTAATTTATTATTGCAGATGGAGCGAAGCGCATTGGGGAGGTTACATTTCACGTTAACTGACGGTCGTACCTCTTTCTCGTTGAACATGGGGATTTGGACGAGGACCATGGGATAGGCGGAGCTTCCGAGCTCGAGGTCGTCGCTCATAGGCTCCCACTTGTACACTTTCTCCGGCCTGCGACCGCGGAGCTTGATGAAGGTGATGACGGCGGCCATGTAGATCTTCTCCGCCACCAGCATGATGGACATCGCCAGACAGAGGAAGACGGCGACGCGGAGCAAGGGCACTATCAGCGGCGCCTTAATCTGCCACCAAATTGTGGCCATCTGCCCTGCGATGTCGTCACGCGCTCCGTTGAACGATTCCGGCAGAAGCGGAGTCGAACTGAGCTTTTCCATCTTTGCTGCAGTCGCTTCCTCTGCTTTGCCTCCGCGCTCAAAAGCCGCACTCGAGAGTAAAGACTGTCTTTTTTTTTTCTTCCTTATATGTGAATTCTGCTGTAAATCATAATTGCTGCTGGATTACGCAATGCAATGCATTGGAGCCGAACTGTCAACCTGTCAGAGTTTTGTTCCTCACAACTCACAGATTTAGGAATAACATGAATGAAAAGAAGATAAAATTGTGACGAAATCTAGAAGAACACCTACAAAGCTTTCATTTTGGTCTCTGTACCTTTCTCAACGCCAGATTAATGTAATGGAGTAGAGAAAGGTTGTAAGGGAAACAGAGATCCTCCTCTTTTGCTATTCCGGAGGTGGAAGAGAACAACAGTACTGTAACAAAATCCCTGAAGCTCCAACCGTAATGGGGGGAAGGAGAGCTCATTAAATAAGCTTGAGTTAGTTGGACAAATAATAATGAAAGAAGAACAATGTCTATTAATTACCACGTAAAAATTGAGCCTTAATCCGGCGGCCCCCATCAATTATCGAAGTCATTATTTCTATCTCCTTTTTTTTTTTTAATCCTTCGTCATTTCAATTAATCGTGGGCTTGGCGCGCAGTAGAAAAGTAAACCATGGCTGACGCGTCCGCTGCTTCCTCCTCACACCCGTCAACCCACGCAGTGCAGCAACATTACTGCACCGTCGAACTCTAGTAAGCTCCTAGTGTCTCTTCTGTCCGTGTCACACGTGTCACTCATGCGTCCCTCTCCTCCATTGTTCCGGTGGCAAACAGTCGAAGCTCGTCCCAGCAACCCCATAGTCGATAAATTATAATAATTGAGGAGGTAAATGGAGGAGAGGTGAATGATAGGGGTATGAATTTACACCCTGCTAGTTCTGAAATTAAACCCCGACCTCAAATATAATGGTAAATCTATTTATTTACCATCTCAACTATATCCATGGGTGCACCTCCTCTACCTCCATTGTTCTTGTGCTAGTTTGTGCGTGTCAGGTGACGGAAACAGAAATAAGAGAGAGGGGGGAGAGGAGGAGGGCGATGTGGATGGATAGACATGTTTAGAAGGTTGTGAGATCTTCTTCTATGGCTTTCCTCGTGATTCTTTCTGAGTGAAGAAAATGGAGCACATGGTGGGGGTCCATATGCTTGGTAGTAGTATTTTGTCTGGGTTAATTGCATTGAAAGTGTTTATAATAGATATGGTGTGTATTTATTTGCAGTTAGTGAGCTGAAATTTCCATCGTGAAGAAATCTAATTGAATCAATTCAGGTCAATGTCCAAATTAGTATTTAAAATTATTTAAGAAATTATGAACTTGATTTTATAATTTGAATCTGAATTGATTGCTAGCGACGTCAATAGTAATGCGAGGGGAATCAATATCATAAAAATCTAGCTAGATACAATTTTTCATAATATTGTTTCAACGAATAAAGTAATTTTGATATTTTATTGAAACACGTATTTAATTTGTTTAACATCTATATCACTACTTTTATATTTACCAACTCACATAATTCTTTTCTAAAACATCTCTATGTACACGCGCTTATTTGACCGAACACATTTAAAATCATATTGTAATGAGTTTTAAAAGTACTATTTTTTATTCTCTTAAAAAAGTTAAAATTTATTAAAATCTTATCACCGACTAAAATGAGGCAGAATGGAGATGGTCGAATATGGTCACACTGAATACAATCAAATAAGTCGAAGATCAACGGTGAGTTTTATCTAAAATTTATCGATGACTGTAGATTCATCTGCATCAATTCAAATCAGAAGCAAAACACTTCGAAAAACCTCTTGAATCTTATTATGCTCTCAAACTTTAATTCTACAACCTAAATAGTATGTTGTGGACTTCTATAATTTTGATAATTTAGGTGGCGTTTGATTAAATGATGAGAATGACTATGGGTATGAGTTTGATAGTAAAATATAATAGGAATGAGAATAGAAATGAAACTCACCTAGTTATATGAGTTTGGTTGATTCCCATAAATCTAGTAATCATTCTCAAATTATTATTTCCAAACCCACAATCATAGTCAACTTAGTCTAATTTGCATGATCATCTCATTTATCATATACTCATCATAAATACTTTTTTTAACCACAATCATAGTCAAATTAAATTAAATGATTAAATGGTTTAGTAATCATTTGTCAACTAAGAGGTGTTTAGACTAACATTACCTCATTTGGTTTATGCGTATATATTCTTTGCATGATCGTCTCTTTTATCATATACTCATCATAAATACTCTTTTGTTTGGAGATCTGCTCTTTCTTTGGTTTTGTGTTAACAGGGACAACTTTTGAAGCAAAAACAGCGATTGTCGACGTATCAGAATGAGGCAGAGAACACGGTCGTGCAACCTCGCACGACCGTGTGGCCAAACAGAGGAAGAACAGTGCACGATCGTGCAACTCTTGCGCGGTTGTGCGGCCAAACAGAGATGGATCTGTGCATGGCCGTGAAAACTTGCACGGCCGTGCCCCCCACGACCAGCAGCCAAGTCATACACGGTCATGCGATCCTACATGGTCGTGTCCCAGGAGCAGTGCTCTAGATCCATACGGTCGTGCCAATTGGCACGGCCGTGCAGCTCTGCCAGAGGCAAAAGAAGGCACAACCGTGCCACATCTGCACGGTTGTGCCGCGACGCCGTGCCCCTAGCCTATAAAAAGGATTCTAACCCTTCTCCTCGGGGGAGCGAGCCGTTAAAGGAAGAATTGCCTTGGTGTCGTTCCACGCCGTTCAGGACCTCCGTCCAGCGATCCTTCATCATCACATCAAATCCAGAAGTAAAGGATTGGATCCAAAGATCACTCGTTGTCGTTGGATAAGCATCCTTTCTCTCTTCTTGTTTGAGGATTGTATGCTTAATTACATTATGTCTTCGGGTTTTTCTCCGACGTCTATGGAGTAGATTCCTTGTTCTAGGATTAGGGAGTAGTTGTGGATTGGTTTTGATGTAAGACTTATATTTATGCCTTTATTTATTGGATGATTTCGCTTGCTTTGTTTCAACTACTATGCATGAGACTTGTTGCTAGATTTCCATATCGTATTAATTGATTGTGTAGGAATTGCTAACCTCATAGAGAGAGTATCTCAGATCGTATACCCGAGGGGCCCTAGTGACAGGGGTAACCCATTCACAGACATCTAGGGTATTTCCTTAAAAGGAAAGGCAACTTCTCCGCAAGGAAGTAAGAGACCAAATAAAGCCCTTATTTCTATCCTTAATAACACCCATTAGAGTTGCGTTCTTGTGATCTACCGAGGCGCTCTAGTGACAAGGGTTAACCGTAACAGGATTTCATAGGGATCTTCTCTATTTAGTGCTTAAGGATAGTTGCTTTAGCTTCCGGCGAATACATGTTGATGGACAATGAGTAAAGGATAGGACATAATTGTAGGACCGTTAGATTCGATAGAGGGGGGGGTGAATATCGTTTCGAAAATATCGAGTATAAGCGCAGTGGAAAAGTAAAGTAGACACAGGGTTTTTTACTTTGTTCGGAGCCTGTGACGACTCCTACTCGAAGGCCCGTACTCCTTGAGTACTTTCGTTGGGCAATTCACTAGCAATTCGGATAATTACAATTTAAGTACAAAAAGATGCTAATGAAAAGAAAAAACAAAGCTGTACCGACAGACAAGGAATTTAAAAGAGCGGGATCGTGTCGTCGGAGCTTTGTGAGCGTCGTTGGAGCGCAGAGCAGCAGAGCGAGTAATCTCAGAGTTCTCAGATGTGAAAAGTTGATTCTGAAGCTCCTGCCTGGGGCTTCTTTTATATGTTGCTCCGGGCGCCTGGATTCCTTCCGGGCGCCTAGAATGTGACGTAGCTGCTCAAACTGAGATGTTCCACGCGGCGACGACTTGGCCTGGATATAATTTGCTTTCCGGGCGCCCGGACCACCTTATTCCAGAAAACTCCCTTTTCCTACAAAACAAAGTTAGTCCGAGGTAATATATATCCTGCAAAATAGATTGTTAGCACATTTTATAATAGTATGAATTAGCACAAATAGTATGACTTAGATTCCGTCTTTCCGAGACCGGAATCTAGTCACGATCTCGACTTAGACATCCGAAATGGATCTAAGCCGGATCGACGCCTAATGTTCCCTTCCCGGGAACGCGTCCTCGCAGTCACTCCCTTCCAGTGACTTACCTTTACTCACCTGTCAGACGTCCGGTCAGCCCTTCGACCCGTCTGGACTTCTCGCCAGCTATCCGGTCAGCCCATCGACCTAGCTGGACTTCTCGCCAAGCATCCGGTCAGCCTGTCGACCTGCTTGGACTTCTCGCCAGCTATCCGGTCAGCCCGTCGACCTAGCTGGGCTTCGTGCCAGACATCCGGTCAGCCCGTCGACCTGTCTGGACTTCTCCTGCACACTCGATCAAAGTGTCAGACAACAACAAAACTAACTTAACCCATTTGTCATTCATCAAAACCTAGGTTAGACCGTTAGTGCTACCCGCACCAACAATCTCCCCCTTTTTGATGGAATGACAACCTGGTTAAGTTAGTGAAAAGACGCAAAAAAATAAATAAAACAGGTACATGGTTTTTTAAAGTTAGTTTTGGTGTTTTCAATTTGGTTTAGCTAACTTAACCACCTAACCCTCCCCCTTTGGCATTCATCAAAAATAGGCAATGGTAAATAAGCATAGTGTAGAGTTACTGTAAAAATTTGTAAATTTAAGAGACAACTAAAAAAAATACTGATAAAAGTACAATTTTTTTTTTAAAACCAAGTTAAAAATAGTTAAGTTGACTTGGGGGAGTCTAGATTAAAAAAAAATTGCTTTAAGTTATGAAAAACTTAGATTGCAGAGTAATTTTCAAAAGATAATATTTTAAAGTTGATAATCTTTTCAAACGTTTAAAATTTTTCAAATCAGGTTTTTCAAATTTAGAATTTAAGTAACATATACTTTTCAAAAGGTAAAATCTAATGTTCAAATTCCAATTGTCAAACACTAAGTTGAATCTAGTTTTAAGTAAGTAAAATTTTACCCAAAATAAATTTGTTAAAGCTAATTTGATAAAAACTAAGTTTGGAAAGTTTAATTTTCAAGCATATGTTACAAAACTAAATAAGTTTAAATTTGTTACAAATTTTAACTTTAAAATCAAGTTTTAAAAATTAGGTGGGATTTTTAAACTTCCAATTTTTCAAACACTCAGTTAAATTTAACTTCTTGAAAACTAGTGTTCAAAGATAAGTTAGTTTTAAAATAGATGTACAAAAGCATTTTTCAAATATACAAAATTTTAATTAATTTCTCCCCTGAATTTGACACTTAAAATTAAACAGCTGTCTAACCAATTAGGTACTAACTAACTATCAGAAGATAGTAGCTTTCACTTGGTTAGTCAGATTAAGTTGATTATAAGCAGCCAGTGTTTGTCTTGACTGATGAACTTAATCTGATTAATGTCTGATTTGTATTTAACGTCCAGACTTATGTTGATGCACTGAAATAAGCATCTTAAGTCCAGACAGTTGGCCTATGCATCTCACCCATTTCTATGTTTGTCAAACACAAGCAAGGTAAACCTAAGGTGTTGGTGAGATGCTCAAAGACTAGTCCTATGGGTACATGCTTTCTAAGGATTCAAAACTAGTCTAAGGCCAAAACTGTTTTTGAAAATCTAAAAATGGAAAGTTTTGAAAACAAGCAAGTTTAACTTATGATTTGAAAACAATTATTTTTTAAAACAATTTTGAAAAATCCTAGTCTATTAAGCACATCCCTAATTTTCGACGTAAGTTGCTAAATTCACTTTCAGGGAGTGGTTTTGTGAAAATGTCAGCTAAATTTGATTTGGACTCAATGTAATTGAGTTCAATATCACCTTTAGTAACATGATCCCTGATAAAGTGGTGCCTAATTTCAATATGTTTGGTTCTTGAATGATGCACAGGGTTCTTGGTTAAGTTAATTGAACTTATATTGTCAATTAATACTTTTACATTTGTGATATTTAAGTTGAAATCTTTTAGAGTATGCATCATCCATAATAATTGTGCAACACATTTGCCTATAGCTATATATTCTGACTCAGTTGTAGATAGAGCAACACAATGTTGCTTTCTACTAAACCAGCTGACAAGTGATGAACCTAATAATTGGCATCCACCACTTGTGCTTTTGCGGTCTAATTTACATCCAGCATAATCTGAGTCAGAATACCCTATTAGTTCAAAATTATTTGTCCTAGGATACCAAATTCCTACATTTGTTGTTCCCTTAAGGTATCTAAAAATTCTTTTAACTTGTGTCAAATGGGATTCCTTAGCACAAGTTTGGTATCTAGCACACATACTAACTGCAAATAAAATATCAGGTCGGCTTGCAGTTAAGTACAGTAGGCTACCTATTGCACTCCTATAATATTTTAAGTCAACTGGTTTTCCACTTGGGTCATTGTCTAAGATTGTGTTTACTGCCATAGGTGTTTTTATTTCTTTTGTATTTTCCATTCCGAATTTTTTAAGTAAGTCTTTAGTGTATTTATGTTGATAAATATAATTTCCTTCATTTGTTTGTTTGATTTGTAATCCTAAGAAATAAGTTAATTTTCCTACTAAGCTCATTTCAAATTCTTTTTCCATTAGATTAATAAATTCTTCTAAAAATTCTGAATTTGTTGAACCAAATATTATATCATCGACGTATATTTGTGCAATAAATATGTCTGTATTTAATGATTTAACAAACAAGGTTGGGTCAATTTGACCTTGGTTGAATCCTTTAGATGTTAAGTACGATGTTAGCCTTTCATACCATGCCCTGGGTGCTTGTTTAAGTCCATATAATGCTTTCTTTAACTTAAAAACGTAATCAGGGTGTTCTAGACTTTCAAACCCAGGAGGCTGACCTACATAAACTTCTTCTTTAATTAGTCCATTAAGAAAGGCAGACTTAACATCCATTTGGTATAGTTTGAATCCCTTATGGGCTGCATAACTTAGTAACATTCTAATGGATTCTAATCTGGCTACTGGGGCATAGGTCTCATCATAGTCAAGTCCTTCAACCTGACTAAACCCTTTGGTAACTAGCCTAGCCTTATTTCTAGTAATTTCCCCAGTTTCACTTAATTTGTTTCTGAATACCCATTTTGTTTCTATTATTTTCTTATTCTTAGGTGGTGGTACTAGGTCCCAAACTTCATTACGTTCAAATTGGGCTAGTTCTTCTTGTTAGGACCAAAAGAAGCTAGAGGGGGGGTGAATAGCTCGTCGCGTGCTCGTCGTGCTTCGTTGCTTGTTTCTTCGAAGATGTGCAGCGGAAAATACAGAAACAAATCACACAACGCTAACACGGTTGGTTTATTTGGTATCCACCTCCAAGGGAGGTGACTAATCCAAGGATCCACACAACTCACGCACCCTCCACTAATGAAACTCTCCTTTATGTTAACTACCAAGGGCGGAGAAGCCCTACAAGACTCAATACAAGAAGAAGAAAGGGCAGTAAAGAAATACAAGCTTACAAGCTTACAATGAGTGCACAAACCCTAACCCTAGTTTCTTCTTCTTGCTTTGATCCGCCTCTTGACTTGGAAGAGCCTCCAAGAACCTTCAAGAACTGGCGATCTCGAGCTTGAGAAGAGCTGTGGAGGAGCTGGTGAAAATCTGAAATGAATCGGTGAAGAAGTGCAGAAGACAACGCTCGCCTGCGGCTCAAATACGACTCAACGGTCGGATCCCAATCGATTCGATTATTCCCAATCGATCGGGGAGGCTTTGGATCGATCCATGGATCGATCTAGAGCGCCTCTGTGCTCTGGAAAAATGCCTGGATCGATCCACGGATCGATCCAGCGCTTATCGTGCGAAGCAGCAGCGTCCCAATCGATCCACTGATCGATTGAGACCTCTGGATCGATCCACTGATCGATCCAGAGGCTTTCTGTTCGCTGGGAAAGGTCTGGATCGATCCAGAGCCTGGATCGATCCACTGATCGATCCAGAGCCTGGATCGATCCACTGATCGATCCAGAGCCTGGATTGATCCACTGATCGATCCAGAGCCTGGATCGATCTACTGATCGATCCAACACTTGGTTTTTGCCCAAAACCAATTCCCAAACCTCCCAAACCAACATCCGGTCAACCTTAACCTGTTGGTACGTCATGCCTAGCATCTAGTCACTCCTTTGACCTGCTAGGACTCCCTCACCAAGTGTCCGGTCAATCCCTTTGACCCACTTGGACTTTTCTTTCATGCCAAGTATCCGATCACTCTCTTGACCTACTTGGACTTTCACCTAGCTTCACTCACTAGGGTTTTTAATCTGGCTTCACTCACCAGGATTTCCATCTGCCTAACTTCACTCACTAGGACTTTCACCTGGCTTCACTCACCAGGATTTCCATCTGCCTAGCTTCACTCACTAGGACTTTCACCTGGCTTCACTCACTAGGATTTCCATCTGCCTAGCTTCACTCACTAGGACTTTCACCTGGCTTCACTCACCAGGATTTCCATCTGCCTAGCTTCACTCACTAGGACTTTCACCTGGCTTCACTCACTAGGATTTCCATCTGCCTAGCTTCACTCACTAGGACTTTCACCTGGCTTCACTCACCAGGGTTTCCTTCCAGTCAGGTATACCTACTTGACTCTTCTCCATTCACACTGATCAGTCCCTGATCAGAATCTCCCCATATGAACAACTGCACCTGCATTGTCCATGTGTCTACATGTATTGTCAAACATCGAAACTATGACCAAGACTCAAGCTTGGTCAAACCAGTCAACCTTGACCTAAGGGATATTGCACCAACAATCTCCCCCTTTTTGATGTTTGACAATACCTTTAAGTTTGGACCATTCTGAGTTAAGCTAATCCCATAGCCTTAACTCCATTCATGCCAAAGTATGAATGTTGGTTCCCTTCATTCTCCCCCTATGACCTCCCCCATAGGTAATGAAGGCCTAACTTAAACCACACATTCTCCCCCTATTGGCACACATCAACCCATCTTTGAGCACACATCAACCTGTGCCTCAATTTTGGGCACACTTCAACAAATGCCCCATTGTTGAAAACTCTCCCCCTGAAGAGTTGCTCATCGTTGTTCACAACTTCACTCGTTGTGACCAACACGATAATGTGTTGGATCGAGACGCGCTAGAGGGGGGGTGAATAGCGCTCGTGACTATTTTGTACGTATCGGAATCGAAAACAGCGTTAGAGTAATTAAAGCAGTGGAATTAAAAACAAACAAACACAAACAGAAGGACACAGAGATTTACTTCGTTCGGAGCCTGTGACGACTCCTACTCGAAGGCCCGCGATCCTTGATCGCTTCCGGTGGGCAATAACTATAAGCTCGTTAAAAGATTACAATTATGAGTACAATTAAAAGCTATAAGTATTATACCGACAGCAAGAAATACTAAATCTGAAGCTTCGGGTCGTCGGACACTTGTAGCAGCACTTCGGAGTGTCTTTTGGAGCAGCACGTTGATGAGAGATCACTTGATATTCGTTGTTCTGAAGTGCTGGTCGAAACCCCCTTATAAAGGGTGTTCAAGGCGCCTTGAAGGCTGTTCAAGGCGCCTCCATGCTGCCTGGTCTTCCGCGTGGATCAAATCTGATCTGGTCGAACTTCATCCATTCAAGGCGCCTTAAACCTCACTCAAGGCGCCTTCTGCCTTCTTCAAGGCGCCTCCAATGGTGCTTCGCAGCCAGCTCATCCTTTGCACCCGAGGCGCCTCCAAGCTCTATAGAGGCGCCTCGGACACTGTTCATCCGAGGGAAAACTACCTTATTTTGTACCTGCAAGACTTGTTAGTCCCAAACAATATCCTGCAACACAAAATTAGCACAAAATAACAGTATGAATAATAAAAGAATGTTTATGACAGTCTCCGGACTGTCCGGGTCTGACTTCGGGTTTCCAACCGGAAACCCTAGGTCGACCCGACGCCTACTGTTCCCTCTATGGGGAACGCGTCCTCACCTACTCCCCTCAGGAGAGATTACCTGATGCCAGTCCGATCCTCCAGACCGACTGGACTTTCCGCCTAGGGTTACCACCCCCTAGGACCTAGGGTTACCGCCCCCTAGGGTTTTTCTCCACATAGGGTTACCACCCCCTAGGACCTAAGGTTGCCGCCCCTTAGGGTTTTCCTCCACCTAGGGTTACCGCCCCCTAGGACCTAAGGTTGCCGCCCCTTAGGGTTTTCCTCCACCTAGGGTTACCGCCCCCTAGGACCTAAGGTTGCCGCCCCTTAGGGTTTTCCTCCACCTAGGGTTACCGCCCCCTAGGACCTAAGGTTGCCCCCCCTTAGGATTTTCCTTCACCTAGGGTTACCGCCCCCTAGGACCTAAGGTTACCCCCCCTTAGGATTTTCCCTTGCCTAACCGCAGTTAGGACTTTCCTAAAACCTTATTTAACCACGTTAGATAACAAGGAATCTTAACTTTGAATCCCTTTGCCATTATCAAAACTGAGGTTCGATCATCGGATGCTTACTGCACCAACATAATGAAGGACCATTCCCTTCATTTTCAAATAATGCTCGCTCTGGAGCATTAACATGGTCTAATGACCCAAATGAAGGTCTCATACCCTTCATTTATCCTTAACCCTACATTCTTTCTCAATGTAGGCAAATGCCCATTCTTGAGCATTATCCACTTAACGGAAGGTTAACCACCTTCCAGGGTTCATGAAAAATAATTTTCATGTCTTTAAAGAGTCCCTCCCCCTAAAGACATGGTGGTAACTTCTGTCATTGCACCAACAATGACTTGGAATCCCTAATCCTTTAGGAAACCCAAATTTAGAAGCTTTGAGGTTCAAATATTCAAAATTTGAAACAAACCTCAACCTAAACTTCAACTTAGCCTTTCTTAACCAATCCATCCTTGTTTTCCACACGAAAATACCCTTTTTATGTATACAAATGTATTTTGAGGGGTTAGGAATGGTTACCTAGACTAAAATAGGTTCAAAATGCTGAAAATAAGCTTTCCCAACCAAAATCAGCATCTTCAATCGATTGGAGTTGGGTTCCAATCGATTGAACCCTGCTGAATCGATCCACTGATCGATTCAGTCTTCTTGGATCGATCGGCTGATCGATCCAACGAGCTTCTGCTCGCGAGAAATGCCTTCTCAATCGATCGGCTGATCAATTGAGGCACTCCAATCGATCCACTAATCGATTGGAGGCCTGAAATTGCTGAAATTCCATTTCAGCCAATTTCAGAAACCCCTAGAAAATTCTACAAAATTCCAAAAATCGTAAAATTTGTGTAGACATTATTTAGGGTATACTTTATCATGGAAAAATAGTTTTCTAAGAAAATACTTCATTTTTTTCAAAGATTTGACACAAACTTGAAAACTTGCAAAAACTTTAGTGTTTTCTTCAAGTTTGTGTGTAACTATTCAATGATGATTACTATCAAAAGATAGCCTTCACCAAGGTTTTCCAAAAGCATTTTAAAAATATTTTCAAAACCAATATCCCACCATGTTCCTTGGGCTTAATGCACATGACTTGTACATTAGCTTTCCCAATGATGGGAAAACACATAACTATGTGTTTTGATGAACTTAAAACTCAAAAGAATGCACTAAATCAACATATTGAGTTTTGTTCATCATCCTAACATCTCACTTGTATCTAATGTGCACTAAAACACATACAAGTCATCTTATAGGTCTTTGTGAGATGTGAGATTTTGGTTTTGCCCTATTCTAGGGATCATACATATCTATCTAGGCATTTTAGAGATATTAGACATCCACCTAGGATGTCACTTGTTAATAAGTGTTGTTAAATGCCATTTGTCCTTAATTACAAGGAATTAAACTTAATGCATGATTAATGTTATGGCATACATCAAAAAGAAATAATTTTCAGAAGAAAATTTCCTATAACTACATGATGTATGTATGTCATGACATGATATTTTTGAGTTTTTCATAATAAGTCATGAATGCACAAATAAAACATGATGTCATGGCATATAATGGGCAACCAAACATGGCAAGATTTAGCATAATTAAAATATACCTAGATTATCTATCTAAGTATCCTTAACCCTTAGCTAATCCTGAAGCATAAACCTTAGATTGCCCAATTTCCTTAAGAAAATGCCAAAACCCAACTTGACATTTCTTTAATCTCTTGAATTAATTATGCCAATTAAAAATTTAAAACATTCCTCAAATATTGGCATATTTCATTTTCCCATAAGAGTAATCACTTTAAATTAAGGCTTAGATTTGCCTTAAATTCCTAAGACAATACCAAAGTCCCAATTTGGTATTTCTTAACACTTGATTTCTTGTGCCATTTAAAGTCATCTCAAATTTCTTCCTTTATAGCACATTTTACTCTTTCCAAGAGTAACAAATCATTTCATTTCATTTTCAAAGGTTAGCAAAAACCTTGAAAATGCTCCTTGAGTGTCAATTTCCTCAAAGTTGGGTTAACTACCCTTCTAATCGGAGTTGACACTCTCTAACCCATCTATGGGGTAGAGAAGATGCTCTTAGGAACCCAACACCTATTGGTGCTCCTTGGATGCTCTAGGTACTTACTAGGGATAACTTCCCTAGATACCTTTCTAGTGACCTTGTTGGGCTTCTTAGAAGCATTGGTCACATTTCCTAGGTCAACTCTAGGGATAGCCTCCCTTGTGACCTTGTTAGTGACTTTCTTAGACTTCTTAGAAGTCTTAGTCACTTTGGTTGCAAAGATACTTCTAGGGATATCTTCCCTTGTATTTTTGGCTTGCCCACTAGACTTAGGTGTTGTTCCATAACTATATGGAACCCTATGATAACTAGGCACATCCTTTTTGGCTTTGGGTTTGTATCCCAAACCTCTATGGCCATTGGATGACTTTTGTACCCCTAGACCTAGGCTATGCTCATTTTGCCCTTTTAGGATATTTTCCATCCTTTTTAGGGTCTTTTCCATTTTATCAAGCCTTGACCTCAAGACTTGATTTTCTATCACTAAGTCCTTAGTTTTTGGTTTTCCATTAAATTTATGAGCATTTTTATTTCTAGGCTTGTAGCTAAAATCCTTAGAGTTTTTGCCTAGACTTTTACCTACATTCCTAGCCCTAGGTGTAGTGGTTTTAGCATGAAGAGCTATATATTTTTCCTTAACGCTATCATGCTTCCTATTTTCATGGTAAATAGCATTAAAATGATATAAGTTAGAACTATCATGCTTTTTACCATAATTTAAAGGGGTAGACTCAATGAAAGTTACCTTTCTTTTTACCTTGGAGGCTCCCCCTTGACTTGAGCTTCTTCCATGAGCCTTGACCACCTTCTTCCCTTTAGGGCATTGACTTCGGTAATGCCCCTTTTGATTGCACAAGAAGCACACAATGTGCTCCTTGCTCTTCTTTGTTCCGGGAATGGTCTCCTTGGGCTTCTCCTTGCTCTTTTGTGCCACTTGGCCCTTCTTCTTGGCCAATTTAGGGCATTTACTTTTGTAATGCCCATGTTCCCTACATTCAAAGCATATAATATGATTTTTATTATTAATTAAAATGTTTATACCTTTTTGTGTAGGGATGACACTTTCTCCTTTGGATCCGAAGGTAGAAGCTTCCTCTTGATCCGAAGATATTCCTCCATTCGATTTTGCTTGACTTGCGGAGGTGGAAGCTTCTTCATCCTCATCTTCTCTTGACCCGGATGTGGAGGATTCTTCTTTCTCTTGTTCCGGTGTCAATGAAGATTGCTCCCCCTCAATCCTAGAGGTGGAGACTTCACCTTCTTCTTCATCTTCATCCTCTTGTACATGAAACAAGGAATATACTCCTTCCTTGCTCTTTTGATTGCTCTCCTTTGAGGATGAAGCTTCTTGGACCTCCTCTTCGGAGGTTGAGCATCTCTCAACCTCGGAGTCCTCCTCTTCTTGGTTTTGATCCATTGAGTCGCCCTCTTTGGATTCTCCTTGATTTGTTATAGTGGAGGGGATCTCATGAATCCTTGCCAATTTGCTCCAAAGCTCCTTGGCATCTTCAAACTCTCTAATTTGCTCCAAGATGTTGCTTGGCAATAAATTGACCAAAAGCTTGGTCACTTTGTCATTTGCCTCACATCTTTGGAGTTGCTCCTTACTCCATTTGCTTTTCTTGAGAGCTTTGCCCTTGGAGTTTGTTGGAGCTTTGAAGCCTTCCATTTGAGCAAACCATTGCTCTATCTCCATCATAAGAAAATTTTTGATTCTTGATTTCCAAGAATCGAAGCTTGTGGATGTGTACGGTGGAGCCACCCTTGTGTCAAATCTAGATCCATCTTGGAATTTCATCTTGAAGTTGAGCTTCTTGAATTCTTTGACTTTGATGAATTTGCTCCAACTTCTTCACCCTCTAGCTTTGCTTGTTTTGTTTGCCCCTTCCGGCGATGATTCCGGTGAAGAGCGGCCTCGCTCTGATACCACTTGTTAGGACCAAAAGAAGCTAGAGGGGGGTGAATAGCTCGTCGCGTGCTCGTCGTGCTTCTTTGCTTGTTTCTTCGAAGATGTGCAGCGGAAAATACAGAAACAAATCACACAACGCTAACACGGTTGGTTTACTTGGTATCCACCTCCAAGGGAGGTGACTAATCCAAGGATCCACACAACGCACGCACCCTCCACTAATGAAACTCTCCTTTATGGTAACTACCAAGGGCGGAGAAGCCCTACAAGACTCAATACAAGAAGAAGAAAGGGTAGTAAAGAAATACAAGCTTACAAGCTTACAATGAGTGCACAAACCCTAACCCTAGTTTCTTCTTCTTGCTTTGATCCGCCTCTTGACTTGGAAGAGCCTCCAAGAACCTTCAAGAACTGGCGATCTCGAGCTTGAGAAGAGCTATGGAGGAGCTGGTGAAAATCTGAAATGAATCGGTGAAGAAGTGCCGAAGACAACGCTCGCCTGCGGCTCAAATACGACTCAACGGCCGGATCCCAATCGATTCGATTATTCCCAATCGATCGGGGAGGCTTTGGATCGATCCACGGATCGATCCAGAGCGCCTCTGTGCTCTGGAAAAATGCATGGATCGATCCACGGATCGATCCAGCGCTTATCGCGCGAAGCAGCAGCGTCCCAATCGATCCACTGATCGATTAAGACCTCTGGATCGATCCACTGATCGATCCAAAGCCTGGATCGATCTACTGATCGATCCAGCACTTGGTTTTTGCCCAAAACCAAGTCCCAAACCTCCCAAACCAACATCCGGTCAACCTTAACCTGTTGGTACGTCATGCCTAGCATCTAGCCACTCCTTTGACCTGCTAGGACTCCCTAACCAAGTGTCCGGTCAATCCCTTTGACCCACTTGGACTTTTCTTTCATGCCAAGTATCCGGTCACTCTCTTGACCTACTTGGACTTTCACCTAGCTTCACTCACTAGGGTTTTCAATCTGGCTTCACTCACCAGGATTTCCATCTGCCTAGCTTCACTCACTAGGACTTTCACCTGACTTCACTCACCAGGATTTCCATCTGCCTAGCTTCACTCACTAGGACTTTCACCTGACTTCACTCACCAGGATTTCCATCTGCCTAGCTTCACTCACTAGGACTTTCACCTGGCTTCACTCACCAGGGTTTCCTTCCAGTCAGGTATACCTACTTGACTCTTCTTCATTCACACTGATTAGTCCCTGATCAGAATCTCCCCATATGAACAACTGCACCTGCATTGTCCATGTGTCTACATGTATTGTCAAACATCGAAACTATGACCAAGACTCAAGCTTGGTCAAACCAGTCAACCTTGACCTAAGGGATATTGCACCAACACTTCTTGCATAGCTATAATCCAGTCTGGGTCTAGTAGGGATTTATCTATAGTTTTGGGTTCAATTTTTGAAATTAGAGAAATCTGACTTAGGTTTCTAAAGGATGATCTGGTTTGTACTCTCAAGTCTGGGTCACCAATTATTTGATCAGTTGGGTGATTTGGGTTAACCCTTATTGTTCTAGGGGGTTGACTCTCTTGATGTTGTTCCTCTTCTTCATGACTTAGAGTTTGGTTGGTTTCTGGAACAAATTCAAGTGGTTGTGTAGGTTCTAAGTTTTGTTTAGTTTCTTCAAATTTTACATTAGTAGTTTCTTCAATTTTTAAGGTAACCTTATTATAAATTCTATAGCCTCTACTATTTAGGGAATATCCTACAAAAATTCCATTTTCAATTTTAGAGGAAAATTTTCCTAAATGTTCTCTAGTATTTAGGATGAAGGCTGGACACCCAAATACTTTAAAATATTTTATGTTAGATTGTTTGTTATAAAATATTTCAAAGAAGGTTTTATTATGTCTTTTATTTAATGTTGTTCTATTTTGCACATAGCAGGCTGTGCTAACAGCTTCTGCCCAGAAATATTTAGGTAGGTTATATTCATTTAACATAGTTCTAGAGGCTTCTAGTAAGGTTCTGTTTTTTCTTTCTACAATTCCATTTTGTTGGGGGGTTTTAGAACATGAAAATTCGTGATGGTAGCCATTTTCAAGACAGAATTTATTAAAATTATGATTTTTAAATTCTCCCCCATTGTCACTCCTAATTCTTTTAATTTTAATATCTTTTTCGTTTTCAATTTGTTTGCAGAAGTTTATAAAGATTTCAAAAGTTTCATCTTTATGTTTTAAGAATTTTACCCAAGTAAATCTAGAATAATCATCTATAATTACTAAACAATATAAGTTTCCATTTATAGATTTGACTCCATGGGAGTCAAAAAGGTCTAAATGTAGAAGTTCTAATATTGAGTTAGTTTGTGGCTGATTTGATTGTTTGTGAGTGGATTTAGTTTGTTTACCTTGTTGACAAGCATTACATATGGTTGAATCTAAGTTAGGTAATTTTGGTAAGCCTCTCACAAGTCCATTTAATTTGCTTATATTTCTAAAGTTGGTGTGAGACATTCTTCTATGCCATAATCATGTTTCTTCTTTTTGTGTTAAATAACACTTAATGGAAGAAGTGGTTAGGTTAATGACATAGATGTTGTCTTTTCTAAAACCTTTTAGGCTTATGGTAGGATTATCTAGATGTTTGATTAAACATTCTAAAGATAGAAATTTAACCTTATACCTAGTATCACATAATTGACTTATACTCAGAAGATTATATTTAAAATTTTCAACAAGTAAAACATTTGTAATTATAAAGTCTATTTTTAATTCAATATTACCTATACCAATTACCTTGAGTTTGTCGTTGTTTCCAAAGGCAACTGTTCCTAAGCTTTTGTAAGTGAGTTGAGTGAACTTGGTGTGATCTCCAGTCATATGTTTAGAGCAACCACTGTCCAAAATCCACTTGTTTCCTACAGTAAGTAGGATTTAAAGTTTGTTTATTTTTGAGCAGGCATTATTTAAGTTAAGTTAAAATTAAAATTTTGAAATTAATTTTTAATTTTAAAATTAAAATTTTGAAATTAATTTTTAAGTTTAAAATTAAAATTTTGAAATTAATTTTTAAGTTTAAAATTGAAATTTTTGAAATTAATTTTTAAGTTTAAAATTAAAATTTTGAAATTAATTTTTAAGTTTAAAATTAAAATTTTGAAATTAATTTTTAAGTTTAAAATTGAAATTTTTGAAATTAATTTTTAAGTTTAAAATTAAAATTTTGAAATTAATTTTTAAATTTAAAATTTTGAAATTAATTTTTGAGTTAAAAATTAAAATTTTGAAATTAATTTTTAAGTTTAAAATTAAAATTTTGAAATTAATTTTTAAGTTTAAAATTGAGATTTTTGAAATTAATTTTTAAGTTTAAAATTAAAATTTTGAAATTAATTTTTAAGTTTAAAATTAAAATTTTGAAATTAATTTTTAAGTTTAAAATTGAGATTTTTGAAATTAATTTTTAAGTTTAAAATTAAAATTTTGAAATTAATTTTTGAGTTAAAAATTAAAATTTTGAAATTAATTTTTAAGTTTAAAATTAAAATTTTGAAATTAATTTTTAAGTTTAAAATTTAAATTTTGAAATTAATTTTTAAGTTTAAAATTGAAATTTGAAATTAATCTTTAAGTTTAAAATTAAAATTTTGAAATTAATTTTTAAGTTTAAAATTAAAATTTTGAAATTAATTTTTAAGTTTTAAAATTGAAATTTGAAATTAATCTTTAAGTTTAAAATTAAAATTTTGAAATTAATTTTTAAGTTTAAAATTAAAATTTTGAAATTAATTTTTAAGTTTTAAAATTAAAATTTTGAAGCCTTATTCATCTCACCCGATCTATATTATCAATTAGGGAATCCTATGATTTTGTGAGATGAAATTGGATTTTTAATTATGGAGTTTTGGTTTAACTTGTGTTAGATTCAGATTTAGCTTTGGTCTCCACAAATAGGCAATCTTCGGATAAACTTCTAAGCTTGGTGAGTCACATGGACGTCATTAGAAGTAACCAACCTTTCGAGGTTTTCCGAATAGTCCTATCCACGGAGCTTAGTACTAAATCTTGGTCTAACTGGTTAGGATTCATTTAAGGGTAGCTTCGGTCAGTTCAACTTGGCTAAATGCACCAGATCGAAACCATATCTTTCTAGACATGCGATGCCCAAGCTTCCCTAACGTACTATCATCCAAAAACTTCACCAGTACCATGATTCAAGTTAAACTTGGTCTCTTTTTAACTAATCCTAATTACCCTGCCGGGTTAGTTAATTTTGGAGGTGTCAGCTATTCTGAAGCCTCCCCCTGAATTATTGGCCATTAATTTAAATTTTGGTTTTAGGTTTGTGTCGATTCCTTTTATAGTTATGGTTAACTTGGTGATAATTTAAATTTTGTTGAGTTTTAAATTTTGAATTTTTCGATTTAGTTTTGTATTTTGGTTTTTTATTTGGTTTAATCGAGTTTATGTAATATACTTTTTCTTTAGGTATATAATATTGATTAAGTCCTACTTGCGTGGTCAGACACGCTTTTGGAACCCAAGCTTGATTAGTTGATTTGTATTGAGTTATTAATGATTTAAAAGTTTTATTTGAGTTCGACTTGTATCCGAGTCCGGTTTTATTATAACATGCTTTTTGATTGTTCAGGATTAAGTCAAGATTTTTTGATCTTGTCGTAAATTTTTCTAGCATTTCTTTTAAATTGTTAATATCATTTTTTTAATGCTAAATTCTCCTCCTCAAGTGTTAGATCTTGAGTTGGATTTGTATTTTTGATTTTTTCCTTGAGGTTTTGATTTTCCTCAAGAAGTGATTTGTTTTCATTTTCTATTTTAATTAATTTACTATTTAAATAGGAAATAATTCTAAAAAAAAATTTGTTTAAATTAAAATATACCTCATTCGAGCCTTCGGAAACGAGTACGGACTCGTGGCTTGTTTCGGGTTCAGACCCGTCTTCATCTTCCAACTCGTCTTCTGTTTCAGCTTCGTGGGCCATCAGTGCGAGGTGGCTCTGATGTTTCTGCTCTTCTTCCTCCGATTCGTCCGAGGAGTCGTCCCACGTTGCTTTGAGGGCCTTCTTTTTGGTTGGCTTCGGTTTGTCGAACTTCAGTTTTGGGCATTCATTCTTGTAGTGTCCCTTTTTATTGCAGCCGAAGCAAGTCACATTCTTTTGTTCTGAGGGAGAACTGATCTTTTGAAGGTCCTTTTTGCTGAAGCTCCTTTTTCTCCTGGTGAACATTTTTCTTACCAAGTTCACCAGGTGTTCTTCGTCTTCGGAGTCTTGATCGGAATCTTCTTCAAACTCAGGCTTGCTTTTCTTTTCTTTGGAGGAACCTGCAAACAAAGTTATACCTTTCTCAGCTCCAGCATTAGTTTGTTCATGTAATTCTAATTCACAGAAAAGCTCATCTAATTTTAACTTAGAAAGATTTTTAGAAATTTTGTAGGCATCTACGATTGATGCCCACAAACTATTACGTGGAAAAGCATTTAATGTGTACCTTATTAAGTCTCTATTTTCCATTTGGTGGCCTATCGCATGAAGCCCGTTGAGGATGTTCTTGATCCTCGCGTGGAGCTGATTTGCCGTTTCTCCTTCCTACATTTTTATATTGAGAATTTTATTTAAGAGCAGGTCTCGTTTAGTTACCTTGGCGTCGCTCGTTCCCTCGTGCAGCTCGATCAATTTGTCCCACAGCTCTTTAGCGTTTTTGTGTGGACCGACTCTGTTTAGTTCTTCTCTTGTTAATCTGCACTGTAGAGTGTTGATCGCTTTATTTTCTGTTGACGCTTTTTTCTTCAAATCTGCTGTCCAGTCTTCAGGATCCAGTATATTTCCGGAGTTGTCCGCTGGAATTTTATAGGGTCTCGTGACGCTCATCCACTGGTCGAAATCTGTTTTGAGGTAAACCTCCATGCGCTTCTTCCAGTACGGAAAATCGTCTCCGTTGAAAAGTGGAGGTCGTACTGTGCTGAATCCTTCTGTCTGAGACATTTTAGTCCTGCGCACAGAAGAAAGAAAAGTAAAACAAAAATCCCAAGACTTGGTCTTGGATTAGTAGTGCGGGAAAAAATAGTAGAAAAATCTAGATTGGTGTTGCACCAATTTAGGTTTAATTGCAACAAACAAAAAATATTTAAAAAATGATAAACCAGTTTAGAATTAAGCGTAAAACTGAAGACTGAAAATAAAGGTTTCACCCCCAGTCTGATTGGTGGTTGCACCAAATCAGAGCGGTACCTGCTCTGATACCACTTGTAGGACCGTTAGATTCGATAGAGGGGGGGTGAATATCGTTTCGAAAATATCGAGTATAAGCGCAGCGGAAAAGTAAAGTAGACGCAGGGTTTTTTACTTCGTTCGGAGCCTGTGACGACTCCTACTCGAAGGCCCGTACTCCTTGAGTACTTTCGTTGGGCAATTCACTAGCAATTCGGATAATTACAATTTAAGTACAAAAAGATGCTAATGAAAAGAAAAACAAAGCTGTACCGACAGACAAGGAATTTAAAAGAGCGGGATCGTGTCGTCGGAGCTTTGTGAGCGTCGTTGGAGCGCAGAGCAGCAGAGCGAGTAATCTCAGAGTTCTCAGATGTGAAAAGTTGATTCTGAAGCTCCTGCCTAGGGCTTCTTTTATATGTTGCTCCGGACGCCTGGATTCCTTCCGAGCGCCTGGAATGTGAAGTAGATGCTCAAACCGAGATGCTCCACGCGGCGACGACTTGGCCTGGATATAATTTGCTTTCTGGGCGCCCGGATCCCTTCCGGGCGCCTGGACCTCCGGGCGCCCGGACCTCCGGGCGCTCGGACCACCTTGTTCCAGAAAACTCCCTTTTCCTGCAAAACAAAGTTAGTCCGAGGCAATATATATCCTGCAAAATATATTGTTAGCACATTTTATAATAGTATGAATTAGCACAAATAGTATGACTTAGATTCCGTCTTTCCGAAACCGGAATCTAGTCACGATCTCGACTTAGACATCCGAAATGGATCTAAGCCGGATCGACTCCTAATGTTCCCTTCCCGGGAACGCGTCCTCGCAGTCACTCCCTTCTAGTGACTTACCTTTACTCACCTGTCAAACGTCCGGTCAGCCCTTCGACCCGTCTGGACTTCTCGCTAGCTATCCGGTCAGCCCATCGACCTAACTGGACTTCTCGCCAAGAGTCCGGTCAGCCCGTCGACCTGCTTGGACTTCTCGCCAGCTATCTGGTCAGCCCGTCGACCTAGCTGGGCTTCGTGCCAGACATCCGGTCAGCCCGTCGACCTGTCTGGACTTCTCCTGCACACTCGATCAAAGTGTCAGACAATAACAAAACTAATTTAACCCATTTGTCATTCATCAAAACCTAGGTTAGACCGTTAGTGCTACCCGCACCAACAATAATACATCAATACCACCACAATGAAACCGAACTCCTAGAACTCTCCATAAAATAAGTTAATTACTTTCTCTTTACTAGTTCTCGTTTCTGCTTCCCAATCTCTTTTCTTTAGATAACTTACAACCATCGATAGTTTAGCTAATCCTAAGTGAACCATTGCTAGTGCTTATAATCAGTTCTCGTGGGATCAATAATCTTTATTACTGACGATGAATTCGTGCACTTGTGGAATCGTAACAGCTGACCGGACAGTGGCTCCTCCGATCGGCTGCTGTAGCCACTTCCAGCTCGGGTCAGCCTAACTTAAGCCATGGTGTTGACCGCCTTGACTTTGACCTATACCGTGGCAATTGGCTCGTGCCAGGTAGGCTCCTCCTTATCGCCGCATCACAAGCCTCCCTCTCAAGTCTAGTCAAAGGAGGCTGCAAGTCCGACTGACTGGGCAGGTGGTGCCTTAGGTGATTTCCATGTCCGATCGGACTGTGCTCGGTCCTTAATTGTCGATCAGCCCATAAGCCAACGTCATTCGACTTCATTTTGTCGTTGCCAGGTTCAGCCTTGTGACCCATTCTTCGACCGATCGGGGCGATGAGCAGCAACACTTGGCAAGTTTTCATCCTTTCCTTGCGCTTCCCTGGGCGAGCGCGCTCTCAGATGACGCCATCCAATTTTCTTGAAGATCGTACAATTCCCTAATAATTATGGCCGAACACGCAGCCATATCTTTTAATTAAGTGCCTTAAATGCTGCCTGATGATCGAAGGACACGTGTCCCATACTATCGCCGCACGCTCGATGTGACAGGTAGATATCTGCTTGCAACGCGACGTGCCCTTTTTCAAATTCAACGGTTGGACCTGCTTCTAGGTTTTCATAATTCTGGATCAGATGGCTGAGGTCGATCGACCGCGAGGTTTATAAGCCTCGCATGTGTCACCGTCGTGTTCATTTTGTGTGCCTTTGTCTTTGAGCTTCCCGTCGACGCCTTGCTTCCTCTTCCTCTTCCTCTCCGACGACCTTTTCAGTAAGCTTCCATTTCCTCACTCGAATTTTTTCGTTGTTCTTAGCATCCTCTCTTTCAATCGAACATTCTCGTTGTTTCCCGTCGACCTTTGTTTCCTATGGCAAGCTCCTCGTAGCCTCCCGTCTCCGTCCCTGGGCTCTGGTACACGTCCATCGAGTCCAGTTTTGACAGAGGCGACGCTGAGATTTTGAGAGCCGCCTTTGTAATTCCACTTGATTATCAAATTGGCCTTCCTTCGGCTTTCGACCGCCCGAACGAGCCACCTCCGGGTTTTGTATGTTTCTTTAGGGACCAATTTACCGTTGGTCTAACGATTCCCTGTCCACCCCTTCTTCTCCGTAGTTTGTAGATATTTTCATATTTCTCTCCACCAATTAGTCCCAAACTCCTTTAGGCTGTTGTACAGGGTCGTTGTCCTTTTCCGCTTGCATAGCATTCCTTTGGCCCCTCGTCTCTTCCACTATTTCTATTATCCTAAATTGTCCGAGCAAGGGACCTTCTTATTCCAAGGTCGAGTGGGCTTGGTCTTCTTCGATAAGATGTCATCCTCCACTAAGCATTAGAGAGCGACCCGATTTCCCGACCAACTAGCAGCTTGAAGTGGCGAACTCGCTGGAACTCAAGAAGTATAAGAGCCGATCGGACTACCTCCATATGACTTCATGTTGGACCGCTAGGCCGGCTAGAAGGGGGTTGAATAGCCTACAAAAAAAAAAACAAAAGCACAACCCTTCTCGATCTTTTAATAAAACACTTGCATAAAATATAAAAGCAATAAACAGAAAAGAAGAGACAAGAAGATTTACTTGGTTACAACCAGGGAGATTGTTAATATAAGGAAAATATCGCACTAACTATCTCCTTCAGGCGAAGAAGCCTCTTACAGCAATTAAGCGCAAAACAGAGAAGCTAATCTAGAAATTGAGCATACAAGTGTTGGAAGTGAATTGCTTAGAATGATGAAAAGCTTCTGGACCAAGGCTGTATTTATAACCTTGGTCGGAGCGCCCCAAAGGGGTTCCTGGCGCCCTGGGGGATAAAACTTTATCTCCGTCGGTTAGAATCTCGAGTCACCGAGCATGTGACTTTCTTGCTAAGTTAGAATCTCCGTCGGTTGACCCGCCGGCGATCATTCCTATCTCTCCCCTAGCGGTGCTACTCCGGTTCTCTTCCTCCCGTGCCGATGATTTGTTCCGCTCAGCAAAGACTCGGGCGGAACTTTGACTGCTCCCATGCTGAGGTCGATGGTGGCATGGTTCAGCTGTTATCCTTTCTTCCTCCCTTCGGACAGTTGATCAGTCACAAAGTCTCCGATAGAGCCGTCAATTTGGGTTGGGCCCATTGGGTTGGCCCACCCCGCCAAGCCAATTAAGCGGGTTGGGTTAGAATTTTATCAACCCAAGCCCGCAGCGGGCCGACCCGCCTAGGCCCGTGCCCCGCGTGGGTTGGCTCGCGACGGGCTTGGGTTGGCCCGCAGGTTGAGAAATACATGTTCATGAACGTGGAGAAGGACACGATATGGTTTAAGATATGAAAGTTTTTCTAGTTGGCTATCGGCTTTATTGATCATGTGATTGAGGTTATAGATGGCTGAATATTTTTTAGCTTGAAGCATTAAAATTTGCTTCTGCTAGTCAACAACTATCAACTTTTGCGTAGCCCATAATCCATCTATCTCACCCTTCACTGCTTTGATCTTTCTAATTGTCTCTTGCAAGCCATCAATCTCTTCTTCAAGCAATATTTTATGTGAATTTATCTCAAGCTGTAATTTTTCATTCTCCTTTTAAAGGTTGCATATCAAGCTGCAAAAGCTTGCTGAAAATATAAAAGTTTTTTAAAAAAATTTATAGGCTCGCGGGTTGGCCCGCTAAACCCGCAACCCGCCTTCGATTGGGTTGGGTTGGAGATTTCCCAACCCGCCAAGTTGACGGGTCACCCCGCCCCGCCCCGCCAATCACGGGTCGGCCCGTCTGATAGCTCTAGTCTCTGATCAAGTGATGGGGATCGACAACAATATCCTCGCCGGGTTGGCCTGCTAGCTGCTAAGTCGTAGCAGTCCTGGGTGTTGTGCGTCACCGACTGGTGAAAGGAGCAGATCATCAGCGCCCATATTTTACCTTTTGTGGCCTTTGGATGAGCAGCCGCCACATGCTGCATGACATGTGCCCTAGGTTCGTGTGGTGGAGCTCCTCCTGATCGAGGTCACTTGGAGGGTTGATGACTGCTTGGCTACCATCGTTCAAATGATCCTACTGGCTCGGCGACCGTCTCCTTCTCCCTTGCCGCTTGGGCTTCTTCCACATTGATGTATTCGTTGGCCTTCTTTTATAGGTGGTGTAGGTGCAACGGAGGCCGGCAAGAGGGGGGTGAATTGCTCCTGAAAAATAAAATTATACCCTCCTCGGATTTTTCAACTCAAAATTGCAATAGTAAACAATAACAATTAAAAGGCAGAAAAAGAAAGACAGAAATTTAACTTGGTTACAACCAAGGAGGTTGTTAATCTAGGGCAATGAGAAGCGCACTAAAAAGAATCTCCTTTGCTGAAGGCGGAAAAGCCTTTTACACTCTAACGGCTCAGAACTATTGCTAGGAATTACTTACAGAGTTGAATGTAGAAATTATATTTAATTCCTAGCTCCAGGGGCCTTTAAATAGCCTCTGGAAATTCTATCCCGAGGGTCCAAGGCGCCTCCAACAAGGTCCAAGGCGCCTCCAGCTCGGTGAGTGGATAGAATTCTATCCGGTACTTGAACGGTCATTCTGACCTAGCTCAAGGCGCCTTCAACAAGCAATGAAGGCGCCTTCAATGTTGAAGGGGCCTTCAATGCATGTTCAAGGCGCCTTCAAGGTTCCTGCATGGCCCAATTTCTGCATAGCCCAATTTCTGCATAGTATAAATAGCTTCCAGCTTCTCTTTTTTCCTTCGCTTTGACTTCCGAAGCTCCGTTCTTTTGGGTGATTGCGGCCAACCGGAATAGGGCTCACCTGAACTCAATTCCCGGCCTTCTCCTCGAGCAGGCTTCCGTCCGGCTTCTCGCCCCTCGAATGCTGCGCACATTCTTCTCGCTCCACCGGAGTACTCTTCCGCAGCTCTCTCGTCCTTCAGACGCACCGAGCCCGTCGGCTCCCTTCCCGTGTTGTCCTTCTCGCTAGCTACGTCTTCCGCTCGACTTCCTGCCCTCCTAAGCTCCTGCACACTCGGACACAGGGATCAAACACAAAGCAGGACCTAACCAACTTGGTTGATCACATCAAAACTACCACGGGGTCTAACAATCTCCCCCTTTTTGATGTGCATCAACCCAAGTTCAAGTTAGGGTTAAAATAGACATAAATAGCAATTTTAAAGGAAATTACTAAACTAACATATTTAAGCATAAATTTGCAATAAATAAAATTGCAACATGGTTTAGAAAAAAATATTAAAATTTTTTAATTTTTAATTTTCCTAACTCCCCCTAAACTTGTACCTTTCTCTCCCCCTTTGATCACAGCAAAAATGGGGTACCAATAAGAGAATATTAAGCAAATTATTAAGGTAGAAAAAATTCTGAGCAAAAATGAATTTTTAGAAAAAATTTCAAAGTTAAATTGAATTTTCAGAAAAATTTTCTAAACAAAAATGAATTTTTAGAATTTTACAAAAAAATTTCTAAGTTAAACTGAATTTTCAAAAAAAAAAATTTCTTAGTCAATTAATTAAAAAAAATTCTAAGTAAACTAAATTTTTGAATGTTCCCAAAAAAATTTCTAAGTCAAACGAAGTTTTTTAGAATTTCTCCAGGAAAAAATTTCTAACTAAAATGAAAAAAAAAATTTAAGTTAGAAATTTTTTGTTTATTTTAAAAAATATTTTATAAACTTTCAAAGCATTATTTAATTCTTGTTTAATGCTTTTTTAGAAAGTTAATTAAACATTTTCTTTCAATATTTTAGTTTCCAGGTCGTGGCGAGGCACTAGGCCTTCTTGGTTATTGGACCAACAACCACTTCCTTAGACAAAGCTTCCATAAAGAATTTCAATGTTTAATTTTCTCACTGTAAGCTTTTAACTAAAAGAGAAATTTAAACTAGCAAAGATTTTGAAACCCAATAAAGGTTCCTTCCTACAGGGTTGGTCAAAAACTTAGGGGGTACATGTTTTTTTGGGCACTTTTCTAAGTTGACCCTGATGTTTTCTAATGTACCAATTTAATTTTCCATAAATTCTTAATTTTGATTTAGGAAATTTATTTAAGCATGCATCATGATATTTCAATTTCTCAATTTCTAATTTTAAACTTTCATTTTCTGATTTAAATTTATCTAAGATATTATTTAATTCAGCATTTTCTTTTTCTACTTGATCTAATTCTTTGGACAGAGACTTGATAAATTTAAAAGACTGAGTCGGGGTTAGATTGCGTACCTTACTTACCTGATCTGGTGGCGCTCCCCCTTCACTGCTTCTTTCTTCTTCTGATGTTCCTCCCCCTTCATCGATGCTCATCTCTGAGCTAGACGTTTCTTCTAGCTGATGGTTGACCATCAGTGCTATCCCCGAGAATTCTTTGACTTCTGATTTGGAGGACGACGAATCATCCCACGTGGCCTTTAGGTTGTGTTTGGGTCGAACTGAATTCTTGCTCCTTTCCTTATCCTTCTGTTTGCTCTTCAATTTTGGGCAGTCCTCCTTGATATGCCCTTCTTCGTTGTAGTTGTAGCAACGAATCGTTCTTTTCTTTCGTTGATGCCTCTGCGATCTAAACTTATTAGTATTAAAAAATTTATTGAAGCGTTTTATCAGTAGTGCCGCTTCGGATTCGTCGACCGAGGCTTCTGAGTCAGAACCGTTTATTTTTGCCTTTAAGGCAATGTTCTGACTGGTCTTCTCCACTCCATTGGGCTCTGAAACTCGAGTTTCGTGAAGTTCAAAAGTGGAAAACAATTGTTCTAAAGTACTTACCTCGAGGTCCTTAGAGATGTAGTACGCATCTACTAAGGAGGCCCACTCTGGAGTTCTGGGGAAGGCGTTGAGCGCGTACTGGATAGAGTCCCGGTTCGTTACCTCTTCTCCAAGATTGGTTAGTTGCGTGATCAGCTCTTTGATCCTTGCTTGGAGCTGCGCTACCTTCTCGCCTTGGTTCATCCGGAGGTTCGTCAACTAGTTCCGGAGGATATCGCGCCTCGCTAGCTTTGCTTCGGAGGTACCTTCATGAAGCTCCAGGAATTTTTCCCAGAGATCTTTCGCGGAGTCGTAGCTTCCGATCCGATTTACCTTCTGGGGCGGCAGAACGCTGAGTAGGTGGAACTCAGCCTTTCCGTTGGCGACGAAATCTGCTTGTTCCTTTTTCGTCCAGGTGTTTTCCTCCTTATCTTTCGGAACTGCATAGCCATATTTCATTATTAAAAGAATGTCAAATTTAGTTTTAAAAAATACCTCCATTTTGCGTTTCCATGTGGTGAAGTCTCCGTCGAACTTCAGGGGATGGATGTTCGCTCCGGCCATCGTCTTGATCGTAGTGCTTCAGTTGGCGGTTAGTCCTTCTGAGGCGATCAGGCTCTGATACCAATTGTAAGTGCAGCGGAGGCCGGCAAGAGGGGGGGTGAATTGCTCCTGAAAAATAAAATTATACCCTCCTCGGATCTTTCAACTCAAAATTGCAATAGTAAACAATAACAATTAAAAGGAAAAAAAAGAAAGACAGAAATTTAACCTGGTTACAACCAAGGAGGTTGTTAATCCAGGACAATGAGAAGCACACTAAAAAGAATCTCCTTTGCTGAAGGCGGAGAAGCCTTTTACACTCTAACGACTCAGAACTATTGCTAAGAATTTCTTACAGAGTTGAATGTAGAAGTTATATTTAATTCCTAGCTCCAGGGGCCTTTAAATAGCCTCTGGAAATTCTATCCCGAGGGTCCAAGGTGCCTCCAACAAGGTCCAAGGCGCCTCCAGCTCGGTGAGTGGATAGAATTCTATCCGGTGCTCGAACGGTCATTCTGACCTGGCTCAAGGCGCCTTCAACAAGCAATGAAGGCGCCTTCAATGTTAAAGGCGCCTTCAATGCATGTTCAAGGCACCTTCAAGGTTCCTGCATGGCCCAATTTCTGCATAGCCCAATTTCTACATGGCCCAATTTCTGCATAGCCCAATTTCTGCATAGTATAAATAGCTTCCAGCTTCTCTTTTTTCCTTCGCTTTGACTTCCGAAGCTCCGTTCTTTTGGGTGATTGCGGCCAACTGGAATAGGGCTCACCCGAACCCAATTCCCGGCCTTCTCCTCGAGCAGGCTTCCGTCCGGCTTCTCGTCCCTCAAACGTTGTGCACTTTCTTCTCGCTCCACTGGAGTACTCTTCCGCAGCTCTCTCGTCCTTCGGACGCACCGAGCCCGTCCGCTCCCTTCCCGTGTCGTCCTTCTCGCTAGCTGCATCTTCCGCTCGACTTCCTGCGCTCCTAAGCTCCTGCACACTCAGACACAGGGATTAAACACAAAGTAGGACCTAACCAACTTGGTTGATCACATCAAAATTACCACGGGGTCTAACAGGTGGTCGAAGTCCCTCGGTGGCCTCCGAATGAGCGACCGGGAGAACTCTTCTTCGGTGAGCCCTTGGGTGAAGGCGTTCACCAACACGTCCGAGGAGACCGCCGGGATGTCCATTGCCACTTGATTGAAGCGCTGGATATAGGCCCTCAATGTCTCTCAGGGCCCTTGCTTCATCGAGAATAGATTCACACTCGTCTTCTGGTGGCAGCGACTGCTAACGAAGTGATGCAGGAAGGCCGCTCGGAAGTCTTTGAAGCTGTGGATCGAGCTGCTGGGCAATCGCTTGAACCAATGTTATGCGTATCCAGCTAGTGTGGTGAGGAAGACTCAGCATTTCACCCCATCCATGTTGGTAAAGAGTGGTCGCGTTATCAAACTTGGCCAAGTGGTCATCAGGGTTGGTCACTCCATTATATTCCCCGATCATCAGAGGGGTGTAATGTTTTGGCAGAAGGTCATTTAGAATCCCTTCCAAAAACTGTTGATTGACTCGCTCGGGTGAATCATCCTCTTTGGGTGCCTTCCTTTTCCTTGTGTCTCGAGCGGGTGCCTCATCCGAGGAAGATCCCCTATCTCTATCTACTTGACCCCTTTCTTCTGCTGGAGTCCATAACAGTGCTCGGTGGTATAAGATCGGCGCATTAGGGACTTCCCCATAGGTGTCGATCGACTTTTTGTTTGGCTCCCGAGTGAAAATTTATTCTACTCAGTCTCCTCGCTTAGCCTGACGACCTACCGCTAAGGCTGCAGGCTCCTGTGCTTGGCGTTCGAATAGTGCCTACTATTGTTGTTGCTCCACTATCTTTGTCACTCGGGCCTATAGCAGCGTGTCGAGCTCCTCTTGCGTCAGCGTCACCGTTGTGAATCGTCCAGCATCTTCCATTTTCTCTTTCGGATGCAAGTTATGAAATTCTCATAGACTGTGCCAAAATAATCCCGTCCAAAAGCATGAAGATGGAAAGTTGGGGATGTGGCGGCTCTGCTGACTGGATAAAGATCTCGCTCCTCTCTGCAAAAACAAATTAAACCAGGGAAGGGGTCCCTGGCGTTGGCCCTCTGATGCTTAAGTTAGAAACAATAGTAGGAAGAGAAATTGAAAGTAATAGAAATAGAGATGAATCTTTCCTTTCTTCATACCTAGCATACTCTTTTATATCTTTCTTAGTAACCTTCCATCTTCTCCTGTTTAATGATATTAATTATCAACAGAAGGCATCTTTGTCTTGACTTTTTCGCATTCAATAATAGATGGAGTATTCTCTTTTGTTTTCTCTTCCCCTTATTAAGAATATGTCTTTTCATCTTTTATTATTTTATCGATTCATTATTAATATGTACAATGTCAATGTCATATCCCGAGTCAGGCAGGTGGTCCGATCTGCCCACTCTCCCACCGACCAGGCTGACCAGACAGTAGTTCCTCCGATCGGCTGTTGTAGTCACTTCATGTTGGTTGCTACTCAGAAAGCTTAATGGTTCCACTGTACAAAAATTTTGTACAAAGGTCTGAACTTTTTCCTAGCTACCATGTGTTCTTTTAAATTAAACTTGGATCGCCTGCGGAACTTAACACGTTTGATCCAAAGTTTAATTTATTTGTTCTTTTAGGTTTAAACTTGGATCTCCTGCGGAACTTAACACGTTCGATCCAAATCACCTAGGTTATTAATTCCATTAAATATTAATTTCCAAAATTGGCTTCCAGGACTGCATGGCGAGGCACATGGCCTTCTTGGATATGGGAACAACCACCACCGCCTAGACAAAGCCTTTTAAGGAAAACTAATATTTAATTTCCTTAAATAACTTTAGGTCAACCAAAAAGAACAATCAAATCACAAGGAAAAGAAAAACAAAAGAACACGACATCGAAAACAAATTCGAAATACTAGAATTGCATGCCTCTTGTATTTGGTATTTTTACAAAGGAATAAAACTAGTATGATGCGGAAATTAAATACTAGTATACCTTTTCTTTTACAAACAAAAACCTCTAGGTCTTCTACCGTATTCCTCTTCTAACCTCGAACATTGTGTGGCCAATGATCTTCCAAGATGAGAAACCACCAAAGCACCTTCTTCTCCTCCTTGCAAGGTTCGGCCAAAACAAGAGCACCTCCAAGGATGAAGAGAAAACACCACCAATGCTCCAAGGGATGCAAGCTTTCTCTTCTTCTTCTCCAAGCTAGAATCCGGCCACCACTTGATCTCCAAGAGAGAAGAGAGTTTCGTCCACAAGGATGGAGAGAAGAGAAAAGGGAAGAGCCGGCCACACCAAGGAAGAAAAAAGAGGGAGAAAATAATAGAGGTTGTTCTCCTTGAAGGCTCCCAAAACCCCCTCTTTTATAATCCTTAGCTTTGGCAAATAAGGAAATTTAATTACAATAAAATTTCCTTAACTTTCCTTGACATGAATTAATTAATAAAAATTAAAAAAAAAATCCTAATTGATCATATCATGGTCGGCCACCTCATGGAGAGCAAACAAGGCAATTTTCAATCAACAATTAAAATTCCTTATTTGTCTTCGGAATTTTTTTAAAAAATAAAATTTCCCTTTAAAATCCCTTCATAGTTGATAAAAAGAAATCTCTATAATTTTAATTTTTCAACATGTAAATAATTTACAAAGAAGAAAAATAAAATATCTTTCCAATCTACAAATAAGGAAAGAGATTTAATCTCTTTCTTTAATCTTTTGTAGAACCTTATAAAAGAGATATTTTAATTTTTAATCTCTTCAATAAATTATATCTTTCACATAAGAAAATTTTAAAATTAAAATTCTTTTTTAATTTAATAGGGCCGGCCACCTAAGCTTGGGTTCAAGCTAGGGCCGGCCACCCATGGACCAAGGCTTGGCCGGCCCTAGCTTGGTTCTCAAGCTAGCTTGGCCGGCCCCTACACCATGGGTATGAAGGTGGGTATAGGTGGGTATAGTACTCTATAAATAAGAGGCTACGATAGGGACCGAGAGGAGGAATTGGTTTTGGTCTCCCGATAAAATTAAGCATCCCGTGTTCGCCCCGAACACACAACTTAATTTTATCAATAATAATTCATTCCACTAGAGAACTATTATTGAACTATCGCACCAATCCCAAATTACATTTTTGGGCTCCTTCTTATTATGAGTGTGTTAGTCTCCCTGTATTTAAGATGTCGAATGTCCACTAATTAAGTGAGTTACTGACAACTCATTTAATTAATATCTTAGTCCAAGAATAGTACCACTCAACCTTATCGTCATATCGGACTAAGTCCACCTGCAGGGTTTAACATGACAATCCTTATGAGCTCTTCTTGGGGACATTATCAACCTAGATCACTAGGACACAGTTTCCTTCTATAATCAACAACACACACTATAAGTGATATCATTTCCCAACTTATCGGGCTTATTGATTTATCGAACTAAATCTCACCCATTGATAAATTAAAGAAATAAATATCAAATATATGTGCTTGTTATTATATTAGGATTAAGAGCACACACTTCCATAATAACTGAGGTTTTTGTTCCTTTATAAAGTCAGTATAAAAGAAATGACCTCTAATGGTCCTACTCAATACACTCTAAGTGTACTAGTGTAATTATATAGTTAAGATAAACTAATTCCTAATTACACTACGACCTTCCAATGGTTTGTTCCTTTCCATTTTGGTCGTGAGCTACTGTTTATAATTTATAAGGTACTAATAACATCATCTTCTTTATGTGACACCACATACTATGTTATCTACAATATAAATTAATTGAACAACTACAAATAAATGTAGATAATTTGACCAAATGTGATTCTTTATTCAAAATAAATGTTTACAAAAGCTTAAGCTTTCAGTATACACTCTAACAATCTCCCACTTATACTAATGACTAAGCTGCCATATCTTCTGCCATACATTTGATTCTCATTCCCTCCACATGCCGATCGAAAGCTTTTGCCGGAAGGGCCTTAGTGAAAGGATCTGCTAGGTTATCTGCTGATGCAATCTTGGCAATGACAACTTCTCCTCGCTTCACGATATCTCGTATCAGGTGGTACTTGCGCTCTATATGTTTACTTGCCTTATGAGCTCGTGGTTCCTTCGAGTTTGCAACTGCACCGCTATTATCACAATAAATTGTGATGATTTTGGACAAACCAGGAATTACATCTAAGTCCATTAGAAAGTTCCTGAGTCATACTGCTTCTTTAGCTGCCTCAGAGGCTGCTACATACTCAGCTTCCATGGTTGAGTCCGAAACGCATTTCTGCTTAAAACTCCTCCATGCAATGGCTCCACCTCCTAAAGTAAACACATAGCCTGATGTAGACTTACTGTTGTCCCTATATGATTGGAAATCTGAATCCGTGTAACCCACAGGGAGTAAATCGTCTGCTTGGTATACTAGCATATAATGTCTAGTCCTTCTCAGGTACTTTAATATATGCTTTACCGCAGTCCAATGTCCTTGTCCAAGGTTACTCTGATATCTGCTAACCATGCCCACGGCAAAACAGATATCAGGTCTCGTACACAACATTGCATACATAAGGCTTTCTACAGCCGAGGCATAAGGAACTACTTTCATGTCCTCTATCTCTTTTGATGTCATTCGAGACATCTCTTTAGATAGAGCTACTCCATGCCTAAAAGGTAAGAAACTTTTCTTGGAATCTTGCATGCTAAAACGAGCAAGGATTGTATCTATATATGAAGCTTGGGGCAAACACAACATTCTTTTCTTGCGATCCCTTATAACTTTGATCCCAAGAATGTGTGCACAATCTCCTAAGTCCTTCATATCAAATTATTTGGACAACCATACCTTTACGTCCGATAATACCTTGACATTGTTTCCAATTAACAAAATATCATCTACGTATAGTACAAGAAATACCACAACGTTTCCGTTACACTTCTTGTATACGCAAGACTCATCCGGACACTGAATAAATCCATATGACTGGATTACTTCATTAAATCAGATGTTCCAAGACCTTGAAGCTTGTTTCAGTCCATAAATGGACCGATTGAGCTTGCATACAAGATGCTCTTTGCCTTTTTCAATGAACCCTTCTGGTTGCTTCATATGGATGTTCTCTTCAAGACTTTCATTAAGGAAAGTTGTCTTGACATCCATTTGCCAAATCTCATAATCCATATGAGCAGTAATGGATAAGAGTATCCGGATAGACTTAAGCATGGCTACCGATGAAAAGGTCTCCTCATAATCGATTCCCTCTTTCTGAGTGTACCCTTTCGCAACAAGCCTAGCTTTGAAGGTTTCTACCTTCCCATCTGTCCCTCTTTTCCTTTTGTAGATCCACTTGCATTTGACAGCTTTTACACCATCAGGTGGTTCTACAAGCTCCCAGACCTTATTAGAGTACATGGACTCTATTTCAGAATTCATTGTCTTTTGCCAAGATGCTGCATCTATATCTTGGAGTGCTTCGTCATATGTTCGAGGATCAGGTTCATGTTTACCCGGGATCAAGTCCGAAGACTCTCCCAAAAACATGAATCTTTCAGGTTCCCTCACAACTCTCCCACTACGACGAGGCACCGTCTATGGTTGTGTATCATGTGTGACACGTGTTGCAGTCTCTTGTGGTACTTCATCTTGTACTGTTGGTACTAAAGTAGACGTGTCCTCTCTAAGTTCTTCTAAAACAACTTTGCTACTGGGCTTGTGATCCATTATATAGTCTTCTTCTAAAAACTGGGCATTTGTGCTAACAATGACCTTCTGGTCTTTAGGACTATAAAATAAACCACCTTTCGTTCCTCTGGGATAACCCACAAACACGCGAACTTCTGTACGAGATTCTAACTTATCAGCATCTGGTTTCAGCACATGTGCTGGACTACCCCAAATCTGTATATGTCTTAGACTGGGTTTTCGCTCATTCCACAATTCTGTGGGAGTAGAAGATACTGATTTAGAATGTACTAAGTTCAGAATGTGCGTTGTCGTTTCCAGAGCGTATCCCCAAAACGAATTTGGTAATTCTGAATAACTCATCATCGATCTAACCATCTCCATAAGAGGAATTGGTTTTGGTCTCCCGATAAAATTAAGCATCCCGTGTTCGCCCCGAACACACAACTTAATTTTATCAATAATAATTCATTCCACTAGAGAACTATTATTGAACTACCGCACCAATCCCAAATTATATTTTTGGGCTCCTTCTTATTATGAGTGTGTTAGTCTCCCTGTGTTTAAGATGTCGAATGTCCACTAATTAAGTGAGTTACTGACAACTCATTTAATTAATATCTTAGTCCAAGAATAGTACCACTCAACCTTATCGTCATGTCGGACTAAGTCCACCTGCAGGGTTTAACATGACAATCCTTATGAACTCTTCTTGGGGACATTATCAACCTAGATCACTAGGACACAGTTTCCTTCTATAATCAACAACACACACTATAAGTAATATTATTTCCCAACTTATCGGGCTTATTGATTTATCGAACTAAATCTTACCCATTGATAAATTAAAGAAATAAATATCAAATATATGTGCTTGTTATTATATTAGGATTAAGAGCACACACTTCCATAATAACTGAGGTCTTTGTTCCTTTATAAAGTCAATATAAAAGAAACGACCTCTAATGGTCCTACTCAATACACTCTAAGTGTACTAGTGTAATTATATAGTTAAGATAAACTAATTCCTAATTACACTACGACCTTCCAATGGTTTGTTCCTTTCCATTTTGGTCGTGAGCTACTGTTTATAATTTATAAGGTACTGATAACATCATCTTCTGTATGTGACACCACATACTATGTTATCTACAATATAAATTAATTGAACAACTACAAACAAATGTAGATAATTTGACCAAATGTGATTCTTTATTCAAAATAAATGTTTACAAAAGCTTAGGCTTTCAGTATACACTCTAACACTTCCCGCTCGGGTTGGCCTAGCTTAAGCCATGGTGTTGGCCGCCTTGACTTTGACCTGTTGGGTTTTTCGGGCCGCGAAAATCGCTTTTTCGCGTCACGGAAACCCCGAATCACCCATGCCACTGGATCTCGTGCGAAGAAAAATTTTGAAAACACGAGTACGAGTTTCAAACTACGGTCTACAGTAGATCTACAAAGGAAAAATATTTTTACCTTCGAAGCGTGCCCTCGCAAATCTCGCTCGTCCAACGGTACGCCGGATCTCAAAGTTGTCAACGTAGACAACTCTCTAGTGATATCCACACGAACAAGAGGTGTTCTCTAACACTCAAGGATGGAGAAGAGAGCACCCAAGTGTGCTAGCACTCTCTAGGGCTCTCGGGTAGGATTTAAAAAGGGGAGAAAGGAGAGAAAGAAAAGGGATCTCACATAATCCTCTAAGTGCCCTCCTTTGTGACCTTCACTTCACCCTTTTCTTGGAACACAACTTATACACCTTCTCCCTCCATGAAAGCTCACGGCAACCACAGCCAAGGAGGAGGAAGAAGCTAGGATGAAGAAGCAAGCATTAACACACATCAATTGCCACAAAAGAAAAACTCCTTTTGCATTAGTGTGGTCGGCCACACCATTGTAACCTCCCCATTTAATGTGGCCGGCCACATTAAATGGAATGGGAGGTGTAACCTCCATGAGGTGGCACACCTCATGAGGTGGAGATGATGTGGCTACCATGTAGGATGAGTCATCCTCCATGAAGTGGCAATTCATCAAGTCAAACTTGATGTTTCAACTTCCCATTTTGGTCAAGTCAAAATTGACCAAATCTCTTCCATGTTGAGTTGAATTCATTCTTTGATCCAAGCCAATTTTAATCTAATGAATCACAATTCATTAATATAAATTGACTTAATGAATCAAATTTAAATTAGACTCATTCAACAATTGAATCTAATTGAGTCTAACTCAATAAGTCTAATTTAAATCAATCCGAATCCAATTGGTTCATCATATGAACCTAATCTCCATCCACTTGTTCTTTGTGTGTGACCCAATAGGTTCTTGTAACGTTGGCAATGTTTCTAAACTCCTTTAAAAACATAAGCAATGAGCGGCATCTAACAATACATCATTGCTACCCAAGTTACAAGAAATGTTAAGATCTAACATCACCTTGTGACTATTAATTGTGACTCCTCACAATATATGACAAGTGTCCTTCTATCCTAGACATCTAGATTGATCAATATGAGGCATAGACCATGTCATCCTCTGATCAATCTAAATCCTGAACTCCAAGTAGACTCACTAAATCAAATGAGCTCAATATCCTATATTGACTCATTTGGGCATGGCCATGCACTTCGTGGTCTCACTCTATCAAAAATACTGATGTCACTCCCGTCATATAGGAGGGATAGATCCCATCTACATCACTCACATCCCTCCGCATAAATTATTACATACCCAGTAATCGCCTTTATAGTCCACCCAGTTACGGGTGACGTTTGACGAAACTAAAGTACATAACTCCTTATGTAGGGAACCATGGTGACTTCAGGTCTAAGGACTAGTAGTCATACTAATAGCCACATGAGAAAGTATATGACACTCATATAACGATCCATGATACTTTCTCATGGCGGGTCATTCAGTATGCATTCTCTAATGCATACCCATATGTCAACTTGATATCTCTATATCCATGACTTGTGAGATCAAGTCATCGAGTTGACCTACATGCTAGTCTTATTGCATTAACATTGTCCCTGAATGTTAATACTCGACTAAGAATGATTTAGAGTAGTGTTCCCTATATCATCTCACTATCGATTCAACCAATCAATTGATATAGGTAAGAACCTTCTACTCTAGGACGTTATTATACTTAGTTTATTTGGCACCAATATAAGTAAGTATAATAACCAAAAACCAAATTCCTTTATTTATATAAAATATGATACAACAAGTCCAAAATACAATCATCAAATGATTGGCTCTAGGGCTCTAGCTAACAATCTCCCACTAGCACTAGTGTCAATCAGTGTAGGCTCTAAGCCCAAATGACCTAGTGTGACCATCATGCTTCCTCTGTGCCAAAGCCTTGGTCAAGGGATCTGCGATGTTAGCCTCTGTAGGTACTCTGCAAATCTTCACATCTCCTCTCTCGATGATATCTCGAATGAGATGGAAGCGCCGTAGTATGTGTTTGGTCCGCTGGTGTGAGCGAGGTTCCTTCGCCTGTGCTATAGCTCCATTGTTGTCACAATAGAGCTCAATGGGGTCAGCAATGCTAGGAACCACCCCAAGTTCAGTGATGAACTTGCGGATCTAAACTGCCTCCTTTGCTGCCTCTGATGCAGCAATGTACTCGGCTTCTGTTGTAGAATCAGCTACTGTGTCCTGCTTCGAACTCTTCCAGCTCACAGCACCACCATTAATGCAAAACACGAACCCCGACTGCGATCTATAGTCATCCTCGTCGGTCTGGAAGCTAGCATCATTATAACCCTTTACAGCTAGCTCATCATTACCTCCATATATCAAGAAATATTCTTTAGTCCTTCTTAAGTACTTAAGAATATACTTGACCGCTATCCAGTGACTTTCACATGGATCTGACTGGTATCTGCTCGTCATGCTCAAAGCATACGAGACATCAGGTCGAGTACATAGCATGGCGTACATGATCGATCCTATGGCTGAGGCATAAGGGATCTGATCCATGCGGTCTCTCTCCTCTCTAGAAGAGGGACCTTGAGTCTTCGAAAGACTCACGCCATGTGACATCGGCAGAAATCCCTTCTTGGAGTTCTGCATGGCAAACCGAAGGAGTACCTTGTTAATGTATGTACTCTGACTTAGGCCAAGCAATCTCTTAGATCTATCTCTATAGATCTGAATCCCTAGAATGCGGGATGCCTCACCTAAGTCCTTCATTGAGAAGCAACTCCCTAGCCAGGTCTTGACAGACTGAAGCATAGGGATGTCCTTCCCAATGAGCAGTATGTCATCCACATACAACATGAGGAAGACAACTATGTCCCCTACAACCTTCTTGTAGACACAAGGTTCATCTTCGTTCTTGATGAAACCAAACTGTTTGATTGCATCATCGAATCGAAGATTCCAGCTCCGAGAAGCTTGCTTTAGTCCTTAAATGAACCTATGCAGCTTGCATACTCTACTAGTATGCTGTGGATCGACAAAACCCTCAGGTTGTGTCATGTACACATCCTTGAGTAGGTTTTCATTCAGAAACGCAGTTTTGACGTCCATCTACCAGATCTCGTAATCGTGGTAAGCTACAATAGCAAGCATGATCCGAATGGACTTAAACATCGCTACTGGAGAAAAGGTCTCATCATAGTCAATACCATGAATCTGCTTGAAACCTTTAGCTACCAAGCGACCCTTATAGATAAGTCCATCCATGTCAGTCTTTCTCTTAAAGACCCACTTACACCCTATGGGTTTTACCCCTTCAGGTGGATCAACCAAAGTCCATACTTGGTTGGTGTACATGGATTCCATCTCGGATCTCATGGCTTCTAGCCATTTCTCGGAATCTGGTCTCATCACAGCTTCCTGATAGGTGGTAGGCTCATCCTCTATGAGCATAACGTCATCATGGTCAGACAAGAGAAATGAGTATCTCTCAGGCTGACGACGTACCCTATCAGACCTGCGAGGAGGTATGTCTACTTGAACTAGTTGTTGTTCCTCAACTCTTTGTGGAACACCATCATTCACAACACTTTGTGGTTCCAGTTCAACTTCCATCGAGGCTTCAGTGCTATTGTTCGCATCTTGAACTTCTTCAAGATCGAACGCGCTCCCACTAGTCTTTCTAGAAACAAAGTCCCTTTCTAGAAAGACCCCAGTCTTTGCCACAACTACCTTGTGCTGACTGGGAATGTAGAAGTAATATCCCTTAGTTTCCTTGGGATATCCAATAAAATAGCACTTGTCAGATTTGGGTCCTAACTTGTCTGAGACTTGACGTCGAACGTAAGCCTCACAACCCCAAATCCTCATGAAAGACACCTGGGCATCTCTCCCAGTCCATATCCTATATGGTGTCTTTATCACGGCCTTGGATGGAACTCGGTTGAGTATAAAAGCTGTCATGTCTAGAGCATAACCCCAAAGGTATGTCGGAAGATCTGTGTGACTCATCATAGATCGCACCATATCTAATAGGGTACGATTCCTCCTTTCGGATACACCATTCCACTGTGGTGTTCTAGGAGGAGTGAGTTGGGATAGAATCCCACACTCAGCTAGGTAGTCACGAAACTCATGGCTAAGGTACTCTCCACCTCGATCGGATCGAAGTATCTTAATACTCTTGCCAAGCTGGTTCTGTACTTCATTCTTGAATTCTTTGAACTTTTCAAAGGATTCAGACTTATGTGTCATCAAGTACACATAACCATATCTACTGAAGTCATCAGTAAATGTGATGAAGTACCTATAACCGCCTGTAGCAGCGACATTGAAAGGGTCACATACATCACTATGTATGAGTCCTAACAAATCAGTCGCTCTTTCGTTGTGCCCACTAAAGGGAGTCTTGGTCATCTTGCCTCGTAGGCATGACTCGCATATCTCATATGATTCTAAATCAAATGAGTCCAGCAAACCATCCTTATGGAGCTGGGATAAGCGCTTGTCATTTATATGACCTAAGCGACAGTGCCAGAGGTAGGTTTGGTTCATGTCATTTGACTTAAACCTCTTGGTATTTATGTTATAGATAGGGCTCTCAAGGTCTAGAATATAGAGTCCGTTTATCAGAGGTGCACTACAATAGAACATATCGTTTAAATAGACGGAACAACATTTGTTCTTTATTATAAACGAAAATCCTTTCTTGTCCAAACAAGAAACGGAAATTATGTTCTTAGTCAAGGCAGGCACATAACAACAATCATCTAATTCTAGTACAAGCCCAGAGGGAAGAGATAGATGGTAAGTTCCTACAGCAATAGCAGCAACTCGTGCTCCATTGCCTACTCGTAGGTCTATCTCACCCTTCGTCAATGCTCTGCTATTCTTCAGTGCTTGTACATTAGTACAAATGTGCGAAGCACATCCGATATCTAATACCCACGATGAAGAAATAGAGAGGTTGACTTCTATAACATGTATACCTGAAGTAGAAATCTTATTTCTCTTCTTCTTAAGATCTTCCAGGTATTCTTTGGAGTTCCTCTTCCAGTGCCTTGCTTGTCCTTGATATAGGTGACAAAGATGTTCAACCATATCGTAAGCGCTCATCAACTCATGTTGCTTCTGAAGCTCTGAGTTCATGGTTGCGAGCATAAGACAGGACACATCTAATGCGTTATCTTGATGCTTCTTGTAAGCATCTCGGTCTGCTCGCGTGGCAGTGGCAGGAGGAGCCTCCGGAATGGGCTGCTCCAAAACGTACAGTTTACGTTCTTGGGTGAGAACTATTCTCAGGTTCCTGTACCAGTCCAGGAAATTTGCTCCGTTGAGCTTGTCCTTCTTAAGGACAGATCGCAGAGAGAAGGTGTTCGTATTCGACGTCATGGAAATTCTACAACAGAAATAAATGCAGAAATAAGTATCATATTCTTAATCATTTAATTAGGCCTTTAACTAAATGATGCTCCCACTAAATTCTATAATTCACGTGGGACAAGATCCACATCATACTAACCCTTGAGTTAGCTTTGGCTAATACGCCCAAAACTTAGTATGATTGGTAGGTAACGATTACCAATTACATCTCTATGCAACTCTTGTTTATAGGATGAAATCCGCATTTATATTAAAACTCGAGTTATCTTTGGCTAATACGCCCGAGAATTAATATAAACGTGATTTTGTCCTACCTTTCCAACCATTGGAAGAATGCTTATAGTTGTACTCGATCCAACCGAGTAAACTAGGAATACTCAATCTAATTGAGTTTGTACTCGCCCATGCGTTAATAGGCGGGACCAAGATTGTCCCTCCGTACCCTACCAAGATAGTATGTGTTGCTCTGCTTTGGCAAATTCAACAACATCATGCGATCGAGGTAGTGGTAGGTATCACGGCATGGTAGGCATTTTGAGTTGTCGTGATTTAGATCTAATCTAAATGATGTTGTATCATATACACGAAGCAGATCTAATCTAATCGATAGAGTGCATCTTGTACATGATGTAGATCTAATCTAATCGTAAGGGTGCATCTTGTGCACGATTTAGATCTAATCTTAATCGCTAGGCACTAATTAATTACTTAATTAAACATGCATCATATACACAAGTAATTAACTAAGTTTTTTGATTAGTCATGGCCCTACTACGATCTTCTCAAGCCAATGAGAAGATCGGATGGTCAACCTAAGGTCAACTTCTCAAGCGCCTTCCTTTTGACCACCTTGTGTTGCTCGCGCCTTCCTCGTAACTCCGTCTCGAGTGGACCTTCCACAGCTCCAATTTTGTACATTACAATTTTGAAACTCGAGTTGCATTCGAGTCTAAATCTAATTTACAACCAGAATAAAAGAAAGGCACGACGCGCAGGTCACGAAAAATAAACAAAAATACAAGCACGCACATCACATCACGGCACGCAGGCCGTATTATGAATTACAACACGAATTATCCAATCAAATTGGGTCTTTGGGCCATAACTATCACAAAAATAATATATAATTCAAAATTATATATTTTTCATAATTTTCTGTTTTTTTTTTATAATTTTACAGATTTTATGAGTAAAATTTTCCCGGCGGTCCCGATTAGCGATTTCGGGCGCAATCGTAGAGCAAATCCCCTTGCGGGGTTAGGGGCAGTACCCCTACCCGCGATCTAACCATCGCGAGTTGTTCCTAAGCGATCCAAGAGCGCCTTAGCCCGCTGTCCCAAAAGATTTTGGGTCGAAACATTACAATTTTGGAAAATTCTTCTCGGTAGTCGAAGCCTACAAGTGCCGGAACACTTGTGCTTTGCTTCTACGAGAAAAATACCCATAAAATCATAAAAATTAGGAAATTCACAGAATGTTACAGTATGCATATTTTTCATAAAAATATGAATCTAAACTCGTACTCGCTTCGCACGTGGCTCTGATACCACTGTTGGATTTTTCGGGCCGCGAAAACCGCTTTTTCGCGTCGCAGAAACCCCGAATCACCCATGCCACTGGATCTCGTGCGAAGAAAAATTTCGAAAACACGAGTAGGAGTTTCAAACTACGATCTACAGTAGATCTACAAAGGAAAAAACATTTTTACCTTCGAAGCGTGCCCTCGCAAATCCCGCTCGTCCAACGGTACGCCGGATCTCAAAGTTATCAACGTAGACAACTCTCTAGTGATATCCACACGAACAAGAGGTGTTCTCTAACACTCAAGGATGGAGAAGAGAGCACACAAGTGTGCTGGCACTCTCTAGGGCTCTCGGGTAGGATTTAAAAAGGGGAGAAAGGAGAGAAAGAAAAGGGATCTCACATAATCCTCTAAGTACCCTCCTTTGTGGCCTTCACTTCACCCTTTTCTTGGAACACAACTCATACACCTTCTCCCTCCATGAAAGCTCACGGCAACCACAGCCAAGGAGGAGGAAGAAGCTAGGATGAAGAAGCAAGCATTAACACACATCAATTGCCACAAAACAAAAACTCCTTTTGCATTAGTGTGGCCGGCCACACCATTGTAACCTCCCCATTTAATGTGGCCGACCACATTAAATGAAATGGGAGGTGTAACCTCCATGAGGTGCCACACCTCATGAGGTGGAGATGATGTGGCTGCTATGTAGGATGAGTCATCCTCCATGAAGTGGCAATTCATCAAGTCAAACTTGATGTTTCAACTTCCCATTTTGGTCAAGTCAAAATTGACCAAATCTCTTCCATGTTGAGTTGAATTCATTCTTTGATCCAAGCCAATTTCAATCTAATGAATCTCAATTCATTAATATAAATTGACTTAATGAATCAAATTTAAATTAGACTCATTCAACAATTGAATCTAATTGAGTCTAACTCAATAAGTCTAATTTAAATCAATCCGAATCCAATTGGTTCATCATATGATCCTACTCCAATTGGTTCATCATATGAACCTAATCTCCATCCACTTGTTCTTTGTGTGTGACCCAATAGGTTCTTGTAACGTTGGCAATGTTTCTAAACTCCTTTAAAAACATAAGCAATGAGCGGCATCTAGCAATACATCATTGCTACCCAAGTTACAAGAAATGTTGAGATCCAACATCACCTTGTGACTATTAATTGTGACTACTCACAATATATGACAAGTGTCCTTCTATCCTAGACATCTAGATTGATCAATATGAGGCATAGACCATGTCATCCTCTGATCAATCTAAATCCTGAACTCCAAGTAGACTCACTAAATCAAATGAGCTCAATATCCTATATTGACTCATTTGGGCATGGCCATGCACTTCGTGGTCTCACTCTATCAAAAATACCGATGTCACTCCCGTCATATAGGAGGGATAGATCCCATCTACATCACTCACATCCCTCCGCATAAATTGTTACATACCCAGTAATCGCCTTTATAGTCCACCCAGTTACGGGTGACATTTGACGAAACTAAAGTACATAACTCCTTATGTAGGGAACCATGGTGACTTCAGGTCTAAGGACTAGTAGTCATACTAATAGCCACATGAGAAAGTATATGACACTCATATAACGATCCATGATACTTTCTCATGGCGGGTCATTCAGTATGCATTCTCTAATGCATACCCATGTGTCAACTTGATATCTCTATATCCATGACTTATGAGATCAAATCATCGAGTTGACCTACATGCTAGTCTTATTACATTAACATTGTCCCTGAATGTTAATGCTCGACTAGGAATGATTTAGAGTAGTGTTGCCTATATCATCTCACTATCGATTCAACCAATCGATTGATATAGGTAAGAACCTTCTACTCTAGGACGTTATTATACTTAGTTTATTTGGCACCAATACAAGTAAGTATAATAACCAAAAACCAAATTCCTTTATTTATATAAAATATGATACAACAAGTACAAAATACAATCATCAAATGATTGGCTCTAGGGCTCTAACTAACAATCTCCCACTAGCACTAGTGCCAATCAGTGTAGGCTCTAAGCCCAAATGACCTAGTGTGACCATCATGCTTCCTCTGTGCCAAAGCCTTGGTCAAGGGATCTGCGATGTTAGCCTCTGTAGGTACTCTGCAAATCTTCACATCTCCTCTCTCGATGATCTCTCGAATGAGATGGAAGCGTCGTAGTATGTGTTTGGTCCGCTGGTGTGAGCGAGGTTCCTTCTCCTGTGTTATAGCTCCATTGTTGTCACAATAGAGCTCAATGGGGTCAGCAATGCTAGGAACCACCCCAAGTTCAGTGATGAACTTGCGGATCCAAACTGCCTCCTTTGCTGCCTCTGATGCAGCAATGTACTCGACTTCTGTTGTAGAATCAGCTACTGTGTCCTGCTTCGAACTCTTCCAGCTCACAACACCACCATTAATGCAAAACACGAACCCCGACTGCGATCTATAGTCATCCTCGTCGGTCTGGAAGCTAGCATCACTATAACCCTTTACAGCTAGCTCATCATTGCCTCCATATATCAAGAAATATTCTTTAGTCCTTCTTAAGTACTTAAGAATATTCTTGACCGCTATCCAGTGACTTTCACCTGGATCTGACTGGTATCTGCTCGTCATGCTCAAAGCATACGAGACATCAGGTCGAGATCAGATTCCGAGATTGGACATCAATAGTAGATTCCTACTATATTTCCAAGGATCTCATGATAAATATCTTAGAAATTTTATTTTTTACATTAGAATTTCATGAATCTTGATGTGTAGGACTAAGAAAGGAGCAAAATTAGAATATCGCACTGCAACCAAAGAAGAACAAACCATATTCGAATTCCTCACTCAATAAAAATGAAGAAACATACATGGTATGGAAATTCAAAAGATTTTTTAAATCTAACAATTTTGATAAGTCATACGCTAAGAAGCTTCTACAGAACAAATGAAACTTATGATGCTACAACTGCGATGAGTAGGGACATATCAAGGATAATTGCCCCAAACTAAAAAGCAAGGAAAAAATAAAAGGGCCAAGATGGATGAAGCACAAGAATCTAAAAGCCATGTGAGATAAGTCATCAGAGTTCGAGATAGAGACCTACGTCAAACTTGCACTTATGACAAGTCATCAAGAAGATGCATACGTAGAAAGCTCATCCGAGATGAGCATCGAGAGTATCAATGAAGGGGAGTGTTGAACTATGAGTCTGACATGGTAAGTGAGGTATGACTCTTACCATTTGATCAACTTTATGATGCAATATAGATGTTATCTAGATCTCTATGTAAATTACAAACCAAGTATGTGCATTTTAAACATGATAACATTGAATTAAAAATTAACTTAGCTAAAGCATGTCCATTAGAATATTTTGACAAAGTTCAAATGAAAAATTTAAAATTAAAAGAACAAATAGAAATATCGAAAAAGAATTATACATGCTCAATTTTTTTTTACCAATGTCTAATTTTAGAAATACTGGAGGACTAAATTAGTATATTAGATCTCATAAGGGTCAAATTATAAAAATACCTAGAAACGATATTCCAATAAAATATTTAATTAATCCAATAGGGAAAATTTTATTTTGAATCTCTAAATCTGTTCTAACCCATTAAATTTATTTTATATGCATGTTAGAAATTAGCTTAGTTGAATTATTAAATACATTAGTAAAATTATTTTATTTTTTACATTCATGATTTTTTGTTTACATTTTTTCTATGGTAAACTAAGAGGCTATCTGTTCATAGAAATATTTTCAAAAAATTTTGACTATATAATTTTTATGAATTTTTATCGAAAAACAGAATTTTAAAATTTAAAATATTTTCAAAGATTAATTTTGTAAAATCTAATTCATTAAAAAATGATTGTTGTATTTTGAATGCTTAGAAAAATCAACAAGTTTTTTTAAATAAAAATCTATTTTTAAGTATTTAAATTAAAAAATAACTATTTCTATTCAAAAATATTTATTATGGTTAAAATAATAATAATTCTATTCATATTTTTGTTGTTGTTTACAATTCTTATTTTTGCAATTTACAAAAAATTTCAGAATTTTTAGAAACATAAAAATAATTTTAGATTATTCTTGCCAAAACTGAGGATTAATTGATAAAAAATATTACTTTAAAAAATTAATTTTGGTAAAATGACATATTCCTAAGAATTCTGTTTAAAATCCCAAGAATATTTCTCAATGTTTTTTATTTATTTTTTCTATTTTTCCTAATATTTTTTTGATGTGATCAAAGGGGAAGAGAGATCAAAAGTTAAGGGCAAGGCATAAAATTTCATGTTCTTTACTTGTAATAATTACAAATTTATTTGTTTAAATTGTTTTATTATTTATTTATCATAACTTAACTTGCTTTGATGCATATCAAACAAGGGGAGATTGTGTTGGTGCAATTTGTACTAGCATTCTAACTTAGGTTTTGATTAATGACAAGTGAGTTAAGTTAGGTGTTTTTGTGATTTAATGCATTTGCCGAGTATGTAGAGATTAATGGATCTAGGAGACCTGACACCAGGATGAAACTCAACTAGGTTTAAGGACTTGATAGTTGGTGTGAAGTCCAGATAAGTCAAAGGGCAGACCTGATATTTGGCGGGAAGTCTAGCTGAGTCTGCGAGGCTTGAAAGCTGGCCGAAGTGTAGTTAGGTATGCAGACCTGATAACTACGAGAAGAACTAGTGGGTCGAGAGGCTAGTCGATATACTGCAAGTTGGTAAGTGAAAGTAAGTCACCGGAGGAGAGTGACTCAGTGAGAACGCGCCCCAATTGAGGAGACAGTAGGCGTCGATCCAATTTAGGTCCATTTTAAATACCTAAACTGAGACCTTGACTAATTCCTAATTCTAGAAGGACAGAAACTAATTATTACTACTTATTATTATTTGTGCTAACTTTATTTTATAGGTTAGATGTTTGTTTTAGTGTTAGACTAACACATTTTGCAAGGTTAATGGAGGACAAAGTGCCTCGGGCGAACAGTACCCGAGGCACCTTCGGGAGCTTTGAAGGCGCCTTGAGTACTGTTCATGGAAGGCGCCTTCCATCGGATAAAATCAGACTTCGTCGATGATAAGGAGTGAACTATTTGTGATCAAATTTTACACATTGGAGGCGCCTTCAATGCTATGGAAGACACCTTCCACACTCTATAAAAGAGCATCTCGACTAGACCTTCAACACAATTTAATTTATAAGCTTCTACGCGTCTGGTTGGGGTTCTGATTGCTCTGGCTTACTACTGCTATTTCAAAGAAGTCTTTCTACCACCAAGCCGCTTCTCCAAGTCATTCGATCATCTCTGATAGACGACAACAACACAAAAGTGGACTCTAAATTGTTAGTAGCTTTTAATAGTGTTGCAATTTTTATACTAGTTCTTTAAAAGGAAAGTGTAGGCTATTACACTATCCCCATCTTTGTATTCGATTATCTCTTCTAGCGGTTCTAAAAGAGGCATTTAGTGGATTACACATGGATCGGTCCGTGGGACCTGGGTCTTGGAGTATGAGTCACTGAAGGCTCTAAACCAAGTAAAACAATTTAGTACCCCCAAGGTAGTTTTGATGTGATCAACCAAGTCAAGTTAGGTCCGATTGGTTTTTAACCCCTGTGTCTAAGTGTGCTGGAACTTAGAAGTACAGGAAGTCAAGCGAAAGACACAGCTAACGAGAAGGACAGCATGGGAGAGAACCAATGGGCTTGGTACATCAGAGGGACAAGATGCTGCGGAAGAGTTCACGGGTAGACGAGAAGGAGGCGCGTGGTGTTTTCAAGGGACGAGAAGCAGGAGGAAGATTGCTCGAAAGCCAGAAAATGGGTTCGGGTGGTTCCTATTCCAGATGGTCGAAATCACCCAAGCAAGTGGAGTTGGAGCCAGAGCGGAAGACCTAGACCCAAGCAAATTGAGCCGGAACGGAAGATCCAAACCCAAGCGAGCTGAGCCGGAGCAAGAACCCAGACCAAACAGTTAACATATTGTTAACTTAGGTCCGGGCGCCTAGACTGAGTCTAGGCGCCCGGACTTGGTCCAAGCACCCAGACCAAGAATTTTATCCAGATCATGTCAAACGCGATCCGTTGTGACTAGGATAAAGTTTTATCCCCCTAGAGGTGCCTGGAACCCTTCCAAGCACCCCAACTAGAGCTATAAATATAGTCCTGGTCTAAATGGTTCAAAATAATACTTGTAAACACTTCTAGTTTATTCTACTACTTGTTTGTGAGCCATCAACGCTATAAGAGGCTTCTCCACCTAAAGAAGACTTTGATAGTGAGCTTCAACTTCCTTAGATTAACAACCTCCCCGGTTGTAACCAAGTAAACCTCGTTGTTCCTTTTCTTTCTAGTTTCTTATTTATTTTATACAAGTGTTAGTTTAATTAAGTTATAACGTTCGAGAAAGGTATTTTTATTTTTATTTTACAAGGTTATTCACCCCCTCTAGTCGATCGCAAAGGGTCCTACAATTGGTATAAGAGAAGATTCACTTCAGGAGGACTAACCACTGAACGAAGGACACGAGATGACCAGACTGAGTATCAATCCACCGAAGTTCGAGGGGGAATTTGCGAGCTAGAAGAAAAAGATGGAGATATTTTTTAAAATAGATTTTGAATTATTAATAATTTTGAAATATGATTTTATAGTCCCGAAAGACAAAGAAGAATATCAATGGACGAAGAAGGAGTAAGCTGACTTCGTGGCAAACGGCAAAGTAGAGTTTCATCTACTTAGCATTTTACCACCTCAAGAAGTCAACTGTATCGGAGCCTATGAGTTAGCCAAGGAGCTCTGGGAGAAATTCTTGGAACTACATGAAGGGACCTCAGAGGCAAGACTAGTGAGATGAGACCTGATCTGGAACCAGATCAGCAACCTCCGATTAGAAGAAGGTGAAACCATTGTACACCTCCATTCAAGAATCAAGGAACTCGTCACCAAACTCACGAATCTTGGAGAAAAGGCAATTAACTGAGATTCACTAAGGTACACACTTAATATATTTCCTAGAACTACTGAATGGGCACATTAGTAGATGCTTATTATATATCTAAGGATCTAGAATCAAGTACTTTAGAAGAAATGTTTTAAACTTTTGAAGTCCATGAAACAAAATGTGTAGATCTGAAGAAGGATCCAAAGCACAATATTGCCTTAAAGGCAAAGATGAACAAACACGATTCTGAATCTTCTCTCGAGGACAATGAAATGGCATTCATGGTAAGTAGATTTAAAAAATTATTTAAATCTAAAAGAGTTAATCAAGTGTAGGATACAAAAAGAAAAAGAAAGATAAGATGTTATCACTACAATGAAGAAGAGCACGTGAAAAACAACTGCCCTAAATTGAAGAGCAAGGACAAGGGCAAGGACAAAGAACAGAATAAGAAGCCAGCCCAGACCAAGCATAATCTAAATTAAATGCGACGTGGGATGAAACATCGTCTGACTCAGAGATTGAAGCCCTTGCCGAACTTGCGCTAATGGCAAGTCACCAAGAAGAAGAAGATGAAGCAAGCTCGTTCGAAATGAGCATCGAGAGCATCGATGAAGGGAGAGCGACATCGAAAGAAAACAACATTTTAGGGGGAGCTTCAGATTGTGAGATCTACGAGGTAAGTTAGGTACGGTCTCTTCCTCCTGGCAAGTCATTTCAGTTTATAAAACACTTATTGAAAAATTACTATAAATTAGAAAAAGAAAATAAGGAGTTAAAATCAACCTTAGCTATATCTTGTCGATTAGAAGATCTCGACAAGATTAAAAATGAAAATAAAAAATTAAAAATTAAAAATTGAGAATGCAAATTTAAATGATCAAATAGAAAATTTAAAAAATTTTGCATGTATAAATTTATCTACTTCAACTTTCAGGAACTATAAAGAGTTAAATTGATAATTTAGATATTGCAAGGGGAAAATTAGAAAATTATCTAGAAAATATATTCCTCAGAAATTTTTAATTAACCCAGTAGGAAATAACATATATTGGGTTCCAAAAACATACTTAACTTAATTTTTTGGGGGCTTTCAGAGAGAGAAAGTTAAATATTTAATTTCTTTAAAAAGCTTTGTCTAAAAAGTGGTTATTGCTCCATTATCCAAGAAGGCCTAGTGTCTCACCATAACCTGAAAGCCAATTATTGAAATAAAATATTTAATTGACTAATTATGAAGCATTTAATCAATTTAACTTATGCTTTAAATAGTTTATCAAAATTTCTGTTAGAAAAATTCTGATGGTTAAAATTCATTTAACAAAAATCATATTTGTTAGAGTTATTTTAGCGAATTTATTTTTTTATATCTAAACAATTCTTAGAATTTTTAACTGTTACAAAATTTTCTATGAATTAGTTATCCAAATGTAATTTAAAAAAAAAATCTGATTTTCCTTTGACTTTAATTTTAGCTTTTCCAAAGTTATTTTGAAAGTACCCTATTTAATGTGATTAAAGGGGGAGAAGGGAAGATTAAGTCTAGGGGGAGGGTAATTTAATTTTTTTTACACATTATTGAGTTACAAATTTATTACCTTGTTATTATTTCTTTATGTTTGTTTACCCTAACTTAACTTGGATTGTTCACATCAAAAAGGGAGAGATTATTAGTACCCCAAAGTAGTTTTGATGTAATCAACCAAGTCATGTTAGGTCCTTTTAGTTTTTGACTCCTGTGTCTATGTGTGCAAGAACTTAGGAGCACAGAAAGTCGAGCGAAAAACGCATCTAGTGAGAAAGACGGCACGGGAGAGATCCAATGGGCTCAGTGCGTCTGAGGGATGAGATGCTGCGAAAGAGTACCCAGGCGGAAGAGAAGCAAGCGCACGACATTCATGAGGGACGAGAAGCCGGAGCGAAAGATTGCTCGAAGGTCGGAAAATGGGTTCGGGTGAGCCCTATTTCAGATGGTCGAAATCACTCAAGCAAGCGGAGCCAGAGCTAGAGCGGAAGACCCAGACCCAAACAAGTGGAGCTGGAGCCAGAGCGGAAGACCCGGATCTAAGCGAGTAAAGCTAGAGCAAGAACCCGGACCAAACAGTTTAACATAATGTTAATTTAGGTTCAGCCACCTGGACTAAGTCCAGGCGCTCGGACTAAGAATTTTATCCAGATCACATCAAACGCAATCCATTGTGACAAGGATAAAGTTTTATCCCCCTAGAAGCATCTGGAATCCTTCCATGCACCCCGACCAGGGCTATAAATACAGTCCTAGTCCAAATGGTTCAGAACAACACTTGTAAATGTTTCTAGTTTATTCTACTATTTGTTTGTGAGCCATCAATGTTGTAAGAGGCTTCTCCGCCTGAAGGAGACTTTGATAGTGAGCTTTAACTTCTTTGGATTAACAACCTCCCTGGTTGTAACGAAGTAAACCTCATTGTGCCTCTTCTTTCTAGTTTCTTATTTATTTTATGTAAGTGTTAGTTTAATTAAACTATAACATTCAAGGAAGGTTTGTGCTATTTTTATAGGGTTATTCATCCCCTCTAGCCGGCCGCCAAGGGTCCTACAAAACCTTCCAAGTTTTTTGTGTTCTTTTTAGTTTAATCTTTCCGCTGCAATTTTATTTTAAATTTATAAAATTACTCTATTTTCTGATTCACCCCTCCCCCTCTCATATGTTCAGAATCCAACAGATTGTAAGTATCTCGTATTAGTTTTGATATGGTCAACTAAGTTAAATTAGGTCATGTAGTTTTGATGTCTTGTATCTAAGTGTGTAGAAACTTAGGAGCACAAGAAGTCGAGTGGAAGATGCGATAGACGAGAAGGATGACATGGGAAGCGAGTCGACAAGCTTAGTGCATCTGAGGGAAGACGAGCTGTGGAAGACTACAACAGCGGATAAGAAGGACGTGCACAATGCTTTCAAGGGTCGAGATGCCTGGGAGGAAGGTTGCTCAAGGAGATGGCTAGAGTTGGGTTCGGGTAAGCCCAATTCTAGACAGCCATAGGATAACCCAAGTGATCGGACAAGTCAACATCAGAAGTTGACATCGTCTTAGACCCTAGACTTGGTCCAGACGCCCAGACTCCAGGTGCCCAGAGTAGTACTGGCCAAGTCAGCAAGCTATGAGCTGTTGAAGAGAGGATCAACACTAGATTCTATGTTTGCAAACTCCAAGCGCCGGGACCAAGTCTAAGCACCTAGGAACCAATAAACCGTTGATGAAGAGCCATTGCAGAGTGGATCAAGTCGACCGAGTCCAGGTGTCGGGACCTGGTCTAGGCGCCCGAGAAGTACCGCATTAGCAAACGGCTAGTTGCAACCAGTAGGCTATAAATAGAGCCCTAGTCTTCAAAGTTTAAATACACACAACTGTGCTCGAACTCTTTTCTTTGTTTCTGCACTTTCAACTATTGTAAGAGACTACTCCACCTACTTTGAAGGAGAACGCTAGTGGAGTTTTTCATCGCCTTGGATTAACAACCACTTAGGTCATAACTAAATAATTCTTGTCTCTTCCTTTAATTTATGGTTGTATTTATTATTTTTATTTAACTAAGTGTGTCCTTGCTAAGATCCATAGCAAGAAAAGTTTTATTTCTAACTTACAAGTTATTCATCCTCCTCTATATTGTCTACACAGGATCAACGAAAACCCTAATTCTTTTGATTTTTGCATAAGACTTTAAAAGTTAGGTTAAGTAATTAGCCTAACTTAAACATACTATCAAACATCAAAAGGGATAAAGTTATTGATGCGGTCGATGTCCAGGGTTTTTATGCTTGTATAATATGTTTAATGGAGTCTGGTTATGGTTGGCCAAGTAATTTGGTCAAGGTTGACCAAGTTAGTGAGATAATCTAAGTAAGTTAAGGTATGTTGGATGCTTGGAAGTGAGTTGATGAGAAGTCCAAGCAGGTCAATATTGGTCGGATGCTTGAGAAGTCTTAACATGCCAAGGTTAACCGAGAGGCAAGGGAAAAGTCAAGTCATTTTAAGGTTGATCAGATATCCAGCAAAGATAAAGTCTAAATAGGTCAAGGGTGAACAAATATTTTGACAAGGGAAAAGTCTAGGCAGGTCAAGGGGACTGGATGTTATTGGTGCAATATTCCCTAGGGTCAAGGTTGACCAGATTGACTAAGCTTGAGTTGGCTCAAGTTCAAGTCTTGATGTTTGTGTTTCGATATTTGACAATACATGAAAATTGATAGTAAATGAAGATTGCAGGTGCAATGGTTCATTTGGGGAGATTGTTGATACAATTTTCCTCTGGTCAAGGTTGACCAGGCGGATGGGAAGACCTAGTGAGTGAAGCCAGGCAGATGGAAATCCTGGTGAGTGAAGCCAGGCAAATGGGAAGACCTGGTGATTGAAGCCAGGCAGATGGGAAGACCTGGTGAGTGAAGCCAAGCAAGTGGAAATCCAAGTGGGTCAAGGTTGACCAGACATCTGGTGTTGAAAAGTCCAAGTAAGTCAAAGCATTGACTGGATACTTAGCACGAAGAAACCCAGATGGGTCAAGGGTGACCGGACATCTGGTGAAAGTCCAAGTGGGTCATGGAGGACCGGACACTTGGCATGAGACGGTAAATCTAAATGGGTCAAGGAGGATCATACTTGGTGATCAGAAGTCCAACGAGAATTTGGCAAAGAGAAAGTCCAGATGGGTCAAAAGTTGACCGATTTCTTAGCGGTCGTAAGTCCAATAGGGAGTTGGCATGGAACTAGGAAGTTCGGACGTAGTAAACTTCTGAAGGTCATAACTTTTGACTCGGATATCAGAATGAGATGATCTCGGATGCGAAACGAAGCTAATTTCAAGATCTATCCAGTTTTCTGCTTTCCAATCAATTAACAAATCGATTGGTGGGTTCAATTGATTGATCAATCGATTGGGTGACGCGAATTCGTGTAGAAATGGGTTGAATCGATTGGGTAATTGATTGAAACTTTCCCAATCGATTGGTCAATCGATTGGGAGAGTTTCTGAGCAAACAGTAAGATTTTAAATCGATTAGTTGATCGATTGAAACCTCCAATCGATCGGTCGATCGATTGGAGCGCTGAAAATCGCTCGAGAAGCCTTGAAACGATCGGGCAATCGATTCAGGACGATTCCAGAGAGCACAGAGGCGCTCTGGATCGATCGGTCGATCGATCCAAAGCCTCCCCTATCGATTGAGAGCAATCCAATCGATTGAGATTCAACCGTTGGCGCAAATATAGACGTTGGCAAGCGTTTTCTTCGATAGAGCTTCCATCTCTTCTCTACGGCAATCACAGCAAAGCTCCACAGTGATCCTTTCTTCCTCACCCCAGTTCTTGAAGGTTCTTGGAGGCACATCCAAGTTAAGAGGTGAGTTACAACAAGAAGAAGAAAAAGCTAGGGTTTCATTGTAATCTTGTAAGATTTACTTGTATTTTGCTTCTTTCTTTCTTATTGCTGTATTGTAAGCTTGTAAGGCTTCTCTGCCTTCGGTAGTTACTGTAAAGCAGTGTTTTCATAGTGGAGGGTGCGTGAGTGTGTGGATCCTTGGATTAGTCACCTCTTCTTGAGGTGGATACCAAGTAAATCCTTAGTGTTAGCGTTGTAGTTTTTATTTCTTGTATTATCCGCTGCACATCATCATCAAGGAGCAAGCAACGACAAGCACGATGAGCTATTCACCCCCCCCCCCCTCTAGCTACATTTCGATCCTAACAAGTGGTATCAGAGCAAGGCCGCTTTCACCGGAATCATCGCCGAAAGGGGCAACAAGGCTAGAGGGTGTAGAAGTTGGAGCAAATTCTATCAAGTCAAAGACTTCATCATCAAGCTCAACTTCAAATGGAATTCGGAGATGCATTCAAATTCGACACGAGGGTGCCTCCACCATATGTATCCACGAGTTTCGATTCTTGCAAATCTAGAATCAAAAACTTTCTTATGATGGAGATAAAGCAATGGTTTGCTCTCATGGAAGGCTTCGAAGCTTCAAGAAATTCAAAAGGCAAGATCCTCAAGAAAAGCAAATGGAGTCAAGAACAAATTCAAATGTGCGAGGCGAATGACAAGGTAACTAAATTATTGGTTAACTTATTGCCAAGCACAATTTTTTGCAAAATTGGAGAATTTGAAGATGTGAAAGAATTATGGAGAAAGTTGGCCGAGATTCATGAGATCCCCTCCACTGTACAAAATAATGAAGAATCCAAAGAGGGCGACTCGGTGGATCAAGACCAAGAGGAGGAGAATTCCGAGGTTGAGAAATGCTCAACACCGGAGGAAGAAGAAGAAGATCCATCCTCTATGGAGCACAAAGATACAAGCAAAGGAGTATACTCCTTATTTCATGAGCATGAGGATTCGGAAGTTGAGAGATACTCAACGTCCGCGGATGAAGAGGTAGAAGCCTCCACCTCTAGGTTTGAGGGGGAGCATGGATCATCATTGTCGGATAAAGAAGAAACCTCTACATCCGGATCAAAAGGAGAAGAAGTCATCCCTACAAGCAAAGGTATACCAATTTCAATTGTTAATAATAAAGATCATATTATTTGCTTTGAGTGTAGGGAAAAAGGGCATTACAAGAGCAAGTGCCCTAAATTGGTCAAAAAGAAGGGCCAAGTGACACCAAAGGGCAAGGAGAAGCCCAAAGATATCGCTCCCGGAACAAAGAAGAGCAAGGAGCACATTGTGTGCTTTTCTTGCAATCAAAGGGGACACTATCGGAGTCAATGTCCCAAGGGGAAGAAAGCGGTCAAGGCTCAAGGAGGAAGCACAACTCAAGGGGGAGCCTCCAAGGTAAAACGCAAGGTATCATTTGTTGAGTCTATCCCTTTAAATAATGGTAAAAAGCATGTTAGTTCTAATTTATATCATTTTAATGCTATTTACCATAGAAATAGGAAGCATGATAGCATTAAGGAAAAACATGTAGCTCTTCATGCTAAAACGACCACACCTAGGTCTAGGAAGGTAGATAAAAATTTAGGCAAGAATTCTAAGGATTTTAGTTACAAGCCTAAAAATAAAATTGCTCAAGGATTAAATGAAAAACCAAAAACTAAGGATTTAATGAGAGAAAATCAAGTCTTGAGGTCAAGACTTGATGAATTAGAAAAGACCCTAAAGAGGATGGAAAATATCCTAAAAGGGCAAAATGAAATCTAGGTTTAGGACAACAAGGGTCATCCAAGTGTCATAGAGGTTTGGGATACAAACCTAAAACCAAAAAGGATGTGCCTTCTTACCATAGAGTTCCATATAGTTATGGAACTAACCCTATGCCTAGTGGTCAAGTCAAAAATACAAGGGAAGTTATCCCTAGAAGTATTTTTATAACAACAAACGTGACTAAGATTTCTAAGAAGTCTAAGAAAATCACTAAGAAGGTCACAAGGGAAGCAATCCCTAGAGTTGACCTAGAAAAGATGTCCAAGGACTCTAAGAAGCCTAACAAGGTCACTAGGAAGGTATCTAGGGAAGTTATCCCTAGTGAATACCTAGAGCATCCAAGGAGCACCAATAGGTTTTTGGTTCCTAGGAGAATTTTCTCTACCCCTTAGATGGGTTAGAGAGTGTCAACTCTGATTAGAAGGGTAGTTAACCCAACTTTGATGAAGTTGACACTCGGAGAGCATTTTCAAGGTTATTGTTAACCTTTGAAAATGAAAAGGATAAATGAGTTACTCTTGGAAAGAGTAAGATGTGCCATAATTTGAGAAATTGGATATAATTTTAAATTGGCACAAAATTTATAAAAGCAAAAGAAATATCAAAATTGGGTTTTGGCATTTTCTTGGGAAGTAATGGGCAATCTAGGCTTTAAATTTAAGTTAGCTAAGGTTTAAGGATACTTAGATAGATAGTTTAGGTACTTTATTTATGCTAATTTACTATACTTTGTTTGCTCATCATATGTCATGATATCATATTTATTCTTGCACTCATGCCTTATTATGAAAAACACAAAAATACCATGTCATGTCATACATACATCATGCAGTCATAGGAAATTTTCTTTTGAAAATTATTTATCTTTGATGTATGTCATAATGCATCATGCATTATTTTAATTTCTTGCAAACTAAGGACAAATGACATTCATCAACAAGCAACATCCTTGGTGGATGTTCATAACCTCAAAATGCCTAGATAGATATGCATGATCCCTAGATTAGGGCAAAATCAAAGTTTACATCTCACTAAGAACTATAAGGTGACTTGTATGTGGTTTCGTACACATTAAATATAAGTGAGATGTTAGGATGATGAACAAAACTCAAGATGTTGATTTAGTGCATTCTTTTGAGTTTTAAGTTCATCAAAACACATAGTTATGTGTTTTCCAATCATTGGGAAAGCTAATGTACAAGTCATGTGCATTGAGCCCAAAGAATATGGTTGGATATTGGTTTTGAAAATAGTTTTAAATACACTTTGAAAAACCTTGATGAAGGCTACCTTTTGATAGTAATCATCATTAAATAGTTAGGCACAAACTTGGAAGAAAACTCTAAAGTTTTTACAAGTTTTCAAGTTTGTGTCAATCTTTGAAAACAGAAAGTATTTTCATTGAAAATTATTTTTCCTTGATAGTATATTCCCTAAGGAATGTCTACATGAATTTTCATGATTTTTCGAATTTTGTAGAATTTTTGGGGAGTTTCTGAAATTGATTGAAAGTGAATTTCAACATTTTCAGAGCTTCAATCGATCACCCGATCGATTGGAGTACCTCAATCGATTGGGCGATCCATTGAGAAGGCATTTCTCACGAGAAGAAGCTTGCTAGATCAATCCACCGATCGATCCACGCAGCCTGAATCGATCAGTGGATCGATTCAGATGGGTTCAATCGATTGTGACCCAACTCCAATCGATTGAAATGCTGATTTTGGCTGGGTAAGCTAGATTTCAGCATTTTTAGTCTATGTAACCATTCCTTACCCCTCAAAACACATTTGTATACTTTTAGGGGGAGTTTTCATGATGAAAATAAGGATAGATTGGTTAAGGAAGACTAAGTAGAGGTTTAGGTTGAGGTTTGGTTTCAATATTGAATTTTTGAACCTCAAAACCTTCTAAATTTGGGTTTTCTATATGTTTAGGGATTCCAAGTCATTGTTGGTGCAATGACAGAAGTTACGTGCATATCTTTAGGGGGAGTTACTCTTTAAGGACATGAAAACTATTTTTCATACATCTTGGAATGTGGTTAACCTTCTTTAGCGTAAATGCTCAAGGTTGAGCATTTTAAGTACAATGGGGAGTGGATATCCTCACTGTTTGTTAGTTATTGCTCAAGGATGAGCATTAAAGATAATGAAGAGTATGGGACCTTCATAATGGTGTTGTGAACAATGAGAGAAGTTGTGAACAACGTTGGATAATGTTAGGATCTTCTGATAGCGGCTAGAGAGGGGGGGTGTGAATAGCCGACCTCAAATTATCATTTCTTCCTACAATTTAGGTTAGCGCAGCGGAAATACAATGTAGAAACGAAAGTGGAGAAGATCAAACCTTAAACACGATGATGTAACGAGGTTCGGAGATGATACTCCTACTCCTCGGCGTGTCCGTAAGGTGGACGAAGCCTATCAATCCGTCGGTGGATGAGACCCCGGAAAACCGGCTAATATGAATTCTTTCTGGGTGGAGAAACCTCGCCACAATCTCTCTTGCAACAGCAAGAATGGAGTACAACCAATAGAGAAAGAAAACAAGAACAATATAAATGTAAAAACACTTTGCTTGCCTTCTCGTCGACTGGAGTTCGATGAAGCAGCAACTTCACGATGTCAACAGCAGTTGATCACCCAGTCGAGGGAAGCTCACATGAAGCTTCAGGAATAGGGAGCTCAGCAAAGCTCAGATCGCAAGAGTGAGGAACAAGAACGTTGTTTCGAGAGCTATTTATTTCTTCTCCTGTAGCAGCCTTATATCCTGCACCTGCGAAGAAGACAAAGAGCAACACAGAAATCTAGCCGTTGTGTCGCAACGGCTAGGCCTGGACCGATCAGGCTCCAACCTGATCGGTCTGGGAGTCTCCTGATCGGTCTGTGGACCGATCAGGCCCTAGGCTGATCGGTCCCCAGACCGATCCCCATACTTGTTCTCATTTCTGATCGCTTCCTGATCGGTCTGTGGACCGATCAGTAGGCTTCCTGATCGGTCTACAGACCGATCAGATAACTCACAGTGACCGACCGGTCTACAAACCTGAGTATCACTGGATCGGTCTGCTGACCGATCCAATGCCCATGTGGATTTAGAGCTTCTCATCCCTAAATCCTAAGGTCTTCCTGGTCTTGAGAATGAGCTACCGAGCCCTCTCCGACTTCCTCATCCGGTCCAGAGAACGAGCTACCGAGCCCTCTCTGACCTAGTCCGGAGAACGAGCTACCGAGCCCTCTCCAACTCTGTCTGGTCCAGAGAACGAGCTCCCGAACCCTCTCTGACCTAGTCCGGAGAATGAGCTATCGAGCCCTCTCCGACTTCATCCGGTCCAGAGAACGAGCTCCCGAACCCTCTCTGACCTAGTCCGGAGAACGAGCTACCGAGCCCTCTCTGACTTCCCATGCCAAGCTTCCATACTTGGACTTTTCCCCGTGCCAAGCTCCCTGCTTGGTCTTTTCCCGTGCCAAGCTCCCTGCTTGGACTTTTCCGTGCCAAGTCTCCATACTTGGACTTTTCCGTGCCAAGTCTCCATACTTGGGCTTTTCCCGTGCCAAGCTCCCTGCTTGGACTTTTCCGTGCCAAGTCTCCATACTTGAACTTTTCCGTGTCAAGTCTCCATACTTGGACTTTTCCCGAATCAGGTCAACTCAAGTCGGGTCAACCAGGTCAACCTTGACCAAAGGTTGCACCCACACTCCCAAGTTCCTATTCTTGTCAAACATCAAAATACAACTTCTCTATTCTTGTCAAACATCAAAATATACCTCGAGTCAGGTCAACTCGAGTCAGGTCAACCTTGACCTAAGGTTGCACCAACAGATAACTCTTCAGGGGAAGAGTTTTTTATGTATGTCAATAGGGGGAGAATGTGTGGTTAAGTTAGGCATTCATTACCTAAAGAGGGAGTTTGCCCTCTAGTAAAGGAGAAGAATGAAGGAAACCATCATCCTTACATTGGCATGAAGGAGAGTTGAGGTTATGGGATTAGCCTAACTTAAAGGTATTGTCAAACATCAAAAAGGAGGAGATTGTTGGTGCAATATTCCCTAGGGTCAAGGTTGACCAGATTGACTAAGCTTGAGTTGGCTCAAGTTCAAGTCTTAATATTTGTGTTTTGATGTTAAACAATACATGGAAACTGATAGTAAATGGAGATTGCAGGTGCAATCGTTCATTTGGGGAGATTGTTGGTACAATTTTCCTCTGGTCAAGGTTGACCAGGCGGATGGGAAGACCTAGTGAGTGAAGCTAGGCAGAAGGAAAATCCTGGTGAGTGAAACTAGGTGAAATACCTAGTGAATGAAGTTAGGCAGAAGTGAAAGTCGTGGTGAGTGGAGCCAGGCAGATGGAAAGTCTTGGTGAGTAAAGCTAGGCAAATGGGAAGACCTGGTGATTGAAGCCAAGCAGATGGGAAGACCTGGTGAGTGAAGCCAGGCAAGTGGAAATCCAGGTGGGTCAAGGTTGACCGGACATCTGGTGTTGAAAAGTCCAAGTAAGTTAAAGGATTGACTGGATACTTGGCACAAAGAAATCCAGATGGGTCAAGGGTGACCGGACATCTGGAAAAAGTCCAAGTGGGTCATGGAGGACCGGACACTTGGCATGATACGGTAAATCTAAGTGGGTCAAGGAGGATCATACTTGGTGATCAGAAGTCCAACGAGAAGTTGGCAAAGAGAAAGTTCAGATAGGTCAAAAGTTGACTGATTTCTTAGCGGTCGTAAGTCCAATAGAGATTTGTCATGGAACTAGGAAGTTCGGACGTAGTAAACTTCCGAAGGCCATAACTTTTGACTCGGATATCGGAATGAGGTGATCTCAGATGTGAAACGAAGATAATTTCAAGCTCTATCCATTTTTCTACTTTCCAATCGATTAGACAATTGATTGGGGGGTTCAATCAATTGGTCAATCGATTGGGTGATGCGAATTCGTGCAAAAATGGGCTGAATCGATTGAAACTTTTCCAATCGATTGGGAGAGTTTCTGAGTGAACAGTAAGCTTTTGAATCGATCAGTTAATCGATTGAAACCTCTAATCGATCGGCCGATCGATTGGAACGCTGGAAATCATTCGAGAAGCCTTGAATCGATCGGGCAATCGATTCAGGGCGATTCCAGAGAGCACAGAGGTGCTCTGGATCGATCGATCGATCGATCCAAAGCCTCCCCAATCGATTGGGAGCAATCCAATCGATTGAGATTCGATCGTTGGCGCAAATATAGACGTTAGCGAGCGTTTTCTTCGATAGAGCTTCCATCTCTTCTCTACGGCAATCACAGCAAAGCTCCACAGCGATCCTTTCTTCCTCACCGCTAGTTCTTGAAGGTTCTTGGAGACACATCTAAGTCAAGAGGTGAGTTATAACAAGAAGAAGAAGAAGCTTGAGTTTCATTGTAATCTTGTAAGATTTACTTGTATTTTGCTTCTTTCTTTCTTATTGTTGTATTGTGAGCTTGTAAGGCTTCTCCGCCTTCGGTAGTTACCGTAAAGAAGTGTTTTCATAGTGGATGGTGTGTGAGTGTGTGGATCCTTGGATTAGTCACCTCTTCTTGAGGTGGATACCAAGTAAATCCTTAGTGTATTTACCCCCCCCCCCCCCTCTAGCACATCATCCTGGTTAAAGGAGCAAGCAACGACAAGCACGAAGAGTGCGATGAGCTATTCACCCCCCCCCTCTAGCAACATTTCGACCCTAACATATGTCTAGCAAGAGAAATCCAAGCAGGACAAAGGTGATCAAATGCTTGGTAAAGAAAAAATCTTAGGGGAGTAAACCTTAGATAGTGAAAAGTCTTGGAGGAGTAAACTCCAAGAAAGTATGACTAGTAGGTCAAGTAGAGAAGGTTTGGGGGATTGAAACAAGATTTTCGATTGACCATACCAACATATTCAATCAATCAAACAATGGGAGTTGACGTGGAATCATATAAGTGGAGTATGTTGCATGGTGAAAGATAAGATCGAAGGCAAGATCAATTGATTGATATTGTTGATTGGGTGAGTGAAAACATATATAATCAACAGATCGAGAAAATAAACTTAGATGGGAACTTAGCGTAGATATGATCGGTCAATTAACAAATAGATTTGAACAGTGGTTGAGCAAGATAAGATTTTTATCATCTAAACGAACATAGCTTATTATTCAATCAAAAAAATATTATAAAAATACCTTGAACCTGAGACTCAGAAATCATCAAAAAAACAATCTACATTCAATCATCCTGGTTCTATGTTTAAAAGTGATCTCAAAAGTTTTACGCGTGTGATCAAGGAAGCATCGGGAGGAGTGTGCGACATTCAAGGTTTCCAGGCCGGACCGACACATTTGTTTGCATTCTTTATTTGTGTTTACAATTTTAATTATCTATCTTGTGATGTACTCACTCCCAAGGGTGTTATGCCCAAGGCCTATGTAGGGAATGTCATTCAGTATTCATTCTCCTTTATGAAAACCTTCTAGCAGTATGATTGAGAAAAATGAGGGGGGGGGGGGGGGGGGGGGTGAATATTTCACTTTTAAAACTTTCTTTCTTTTTCAACACAAATCAAAATGCATTGAAAAATAAAATAAACTCAGATGGAGACATGTTTACTTGATTCACAGTCCCTAGGACTTCTATTTCAAAGTCTACGATCCGTTGAATCATTTTTCATATAGGTAATCTCTATATTTTCTCCTTCCAAAAAATCTTTCAGAGGTAAAGAAACATCTTATAATTGGATAGAGTATAGTAACACTTTACTATACCTCTATTATAAATGAAATGCAATACAAATATGTCACTGACAATGTTAAGAGTAGGAGCTTTAATGTAGGTTGTCGAATGTAGATGAAGCATGGACAAACAGAGCATGCTTTATGGAGTAGAGAGTTAAATTTCTTGTTGAATACTTGATGGTGATGTTGGTTAGTCCTAGGAAAATCGTATTGGTTTCACTGTACAAAAATTTTATACAAGTGTCGAACCTTTCCTTAAATAACCTATTATGTTCTTTAGAAGTTAAATTAGGAATCGCAGACGGAACTTAACATCATTGATTCCAAATTTAATTTATCTGTTCTTAATAGTTTAGATTTGGATCGCAAGCGGAACTTAACACTATTGATCCAAATCCACCTATGTTATTAATTCCATTAAATATTAATTTCCCAAATTGGCTTCCAGGACTGCATGGCGAGGCACATGGCCTTCTTGGATATGGGAGCAACCACCATCGCCTAGACAAAGTCTTTTAAGGAAAGCTAATATTTAATTTCCTTAAATTAATCTAGGTTAACCAAAAAGAACAATCGAATCACAAATTAGAAAAATAAAGAAAACACAAACTCGAAAAATAAATTTGAAAAACTAGATCTAATGCCACTTATGTTTGGAATTCTTACAAAGAAAAATAACTAGTATGATGCGGAAGAAAAATACTAGTTATACCTTCTCTTTGTATGCTAATGACCTCAAGATCTTCTGTCGTATTCCTCGCCTCACCTTAGATGGCGTGTGGACGACGATCCTCCAAGATGAACACCACCCAAAAGCTTTCTTCCTCTTCCTCTTCCTCTTCCTCTAAAAACCGGCCACCACCACCACCAAGGAGAAGACAGCAAAAGGGAAAAGAAGAGGGGAGAGGGAGGGTCGGCCACCTAGAGAGACACCACCAAGAGAATAAGAATTGATGTCACATGAGGCCTCCTCACCCCTTCTTTTATATTACTTGCCCAAGGTAAATAAGGAAAGACTTTTTACAAAAGTTAAAATCTTCCTCTTATTTTTCCTTTTCCCTTTTATTTTTTCTTTTCTTTCTTCTTGATTGAATCAATCACCAAACATTAATTGGGTGATGATTTTTTTATTTTTTTTTATTTTGGCCAGCCCCTTGCTTGGGCACCAAGCAAGGTGGCCGGCCACCTCATCAAGGAAAGAAATAAAAAAAAAATTATAAAATTTTATAAGCTCTTATAAAATTTAACAAGCTCTCTTCTAATTTCCTAAAGTAGGAGTTAAAAAATGAAAGTTTTAAAAATTAAAACCATGTTTTAAAATTTAAAACTTCTCTTATAAAATTTCCTTTTTTAACATGGTGATAGTGTTGGTGCGGTTAGCACTAACGATTTAACTCAGGTTTTGATGAATGACAAATAGGTTAAGTTAGTTTTGTTGCGATCTAACACTCTGATCGAGTGTGCAGGAGAAGTCCAGACAGGTCGACGGGCTGACCGGATGTCTGGCACGAAGTCCAGCTAGGTCGACGGGTTGACCGGATAGCTGGCGAGAAGTCTAAGCGGATCGACGGGCTGACCGGACGCTTGGCAAGAAGTCCAGCTAGGTCGACGGGCTGACCGGATAGCTGGCGAGAAGTCCAAGCGGGTCGACGGGCTGACCGGACGCTTGGCGAGAAGTCCAGCTAGGTCGACGGGCTGACCGGATAGCTGGCGAGAAGTCCAGACGGGTCGAAGGGCTGACCGGACGTGTGGCAGGTAAGTAAGGTAAGTCACTGGAGGGGAGTGACTGCGAGGACGCGTTCCCGGGAAGGGAACATTAGGCGTCGATCTGGCTTAGATCCATTTCGGATATCTAAGTCGAGATCGTGACTAGATTCCGGTCTCGGAAAGATGGAATCTAAGTCATACTCCTTTTTGCTAATTCATACTCACTTTGCTTTCACTAACAATCTGTGTTGCAGGGTAAATTTGCCTCCGGACTAACGTTTGTCTTGCAGGACGGATTCTGCGGGAAAACAGGGTCCGGACGCCCGGAAGGAATCCAGACGCCCGGTGGTCCGAGCGCCCGGAAAGGATCCGGGCGCCCAGGAGGCAAACTTCATCCAAACTCGCGCGTCGCCACGTGGAGCATCTCGGTTTGAGCAGCTACGTCACATTCTAGGCGCCCGGAAGGAATCCAGGCGCCCGGAGCAACATATAAAAGAAGCCCCAGGCAGGAGCTTCAGGATCAATCAATCATCAATCTGAGAACTCTTCTACTGCTGGTCCTGCTGCTCAGCTGCGACGCCGACAAAACTCCGACAAAGTGCTCCTTCAGTTTTTAGTTAATTTCCTTGTCGGTATTACTTTGTTTCATTAGCTTTTCCTGTATTCATCTTGTAATTATATTCGAATTGCTAGTGATTGCCCAACGAAAGTGGTCAAGGACCACGGGCCTTCGAGTAGGAGTCGTCACAGGCTCCGAACGAAGTAAAAACAACTGTGTTCATTTACTTTTCCGCTGCGTATTTTTACTCGATATTTTCGAATCGATATTCACCCCCCCCTCTATCGAAACTAACGGTCCTACAGATAGAAAATTTAAATTTTAAAGCTTCTCTTCCTTTTTTTTTAAACCATGAGGATGGTTAAAAAATGTAAGTTTTAAAACTTTTAAACTTTCTTTTAAAACATGTGGTCTAATTCAAATAAGGAAAGTTTTTAAATTTAAAATCTCTCTTTTACAACTTGGAGATTTCTACAAAGAGAATATTTTAAAAATTCAAAACACCCCTCCTTATTTGAATTATTGTGGTCGGCCCCTACATGCTTGGGCACCAAGCAAAGGGCTGACCCTTTAAGAGGAGATGTGGTCGGCCATTGCTTGGTCACCAAGCAATGGACCGGCCCCCTTCTTGGACACCAAGATGGGTCTTTCTTTGGATGGACTTGAGGGTTTAATGAGGCTATGACAGGGACCTAAAGGAGAAATTGGTTTTGGCCTTCCGATGAGCTGTATCCCATGTTCGCCCCGAACATACAACTCAAGTTCATCGATAATAACTCATTCCACTAGAGAGTTATTATCGCACTACCGCACTAATCCCAAATTACATTATGGGCTCCTTCTTATTATGAGTGTGTTAGTCTCCCTGTGTTTAAGATAACGAATGTCCACTAATTAAGAAAGTTACTGACAACTTACTTAATTAATATCTAAGTCCAAGAGTAGTACCACTCAACCTTATTGTTATGTCGGACTAAGTCCACCTGCAGGGTTTAACATGACAATCCTTATGATCTCCTCTTGGGGGCATTCTCAACCTAGATAACTAGGACACAGATTTCTTCTATATACAACAACACACACTATAAGTAATATCATTTCCCAATTTATCGGGCATATTGATTTATCGAGCTAAACCTCACCCTTTGATAAATTAAAGAAATAAATACTAAATATATGTGTTTGTTTTTATATTAGGATTAAGAGCACACACTTCCATAATAACTAAGGTCTAGTTCTTTTATGTAGTCAGTACAAAAAGAACTTACCTAAAATGGTCCTACTCAATACACTTAGAGTGTACCAGTGTAATTTATTAGTCAAGATAAACTAATACTTAATTACATTATGACTATTCTAATGGTTTGTTCCTTTTCCATCTTAGTCGTGAGTAACTGTTTATAATTTATAAAGAACCGACAACATGATCTTCTGAGTGTGACGTCACACACCATGTTATCTACTATATAAATTAATTGAACAATTACATTTAACAAATTGACCAATGTGATTCTTTTATTTCAAAAATAAATATTTACAAAAGCTAGGCTTTTAGTATACACTCTAACAGGTAAGCCTCTGCATTCGAGCTTTCTTTTATATGCCTTGATCAGTCGACCAGACACCATCTCTGATTGATTGATCATGATCCAATCTCGCTAAATCCGCACTTGAATTCTACTTTTTTTTGTTGATTGATCATTTGGATCATTCGACCGATCTGGACAATGTTTTGCATTCCCATCTAGATTCATTAGCGGATCAGATTTCATCCCACTCGATCCACATTTTACGGTCGATTGATCCATAGGTTTCCTTTGGATTGCATCCCACATTATTTTCTTTTTCAGTCGACAGATCCACTAGAACAATCGACTGATCCTACCTAATCTTTCCTTCTGTATCCTAGCTGATCTTATCTCTATATTAGAATTCGACTAAGCTTCTTGGTTTGGTCAGCCGAACCATCTGGTCGATCAGAAGTACCATTCGATCGACCAAAAATTATTTTTTCTACAAATAAAGTTAGTCCAATAAATAATATAATAATTCTACAAAATAAAATTAGCACAAATAGACAAATAATAATGTGTGCTTCTAATTTTGACAGTTTATGATCTCGACTTCAAAATTCGAGCTAGTTTCTTAATCGGATCAACGCCTAAGTATTTATCCAAATATTGGAATACATCTTTACTGTCTTCTTTTCATATGAACCTCTCTAGGATTTACCTTACTTACTGGCCAAACATTTAATCCAGTTAACCAATTTAGACTTCTTCTACTTAGTGTATAATCGACTCATCAAGGTTTTCCCTACTTGATGCTCGGTCTAACTAACCCATCAAGTGTGTTTTGCCAGATGTCTGGTTCATCAACCCATCTAGTCTTTCTCTACCTGCATGGTGTCTGAATTTCCTAATTCACTAAGACTCTTCTGCCTACTGTCCGGTCCTCTTGACCCATTAGGACTTTGTTGTCTAGTGATCGATCCTCCTAATCCACTAGGACTTTCTCTATTAAGTGTCTTGCACATTCAACACCCACATTAGATCCATAATGTTTGACTTTAAATTATTTATTAGATATCTAAATATGAGTTTGATTATCTGGTATTGTCTACCCCAAACAATCTCCTCATTTTTTATGTTTGACAACATAGTTTAAAGTTAGAGAGAAATATCTTCTCTAAAGAATTTTCTAAAGTATCCTTGAGTTTTTGAAAGATCAAATCAAAACTCCAAAGTTTATTAAACATCTGCCAAACTTAAGAATTAAAAGCAATTAGGTTAAACATCTAACAAACTTAAACTTAAGTTACCACTTTTAAATAAAAACTTAACTTTAACTTTAAGTTTAGGTTTCAACTTTGAGTTTAACTTTCAATTTTCTCTCAACTCAAACTTTAAACCCAACTCTCCCTCTTGACACACATCAAAATAGGGAGCATAGCATGCATGCATGTAAAAAATATTTTTCAAAAATATTTGAAAGAGAGATTCCAAAGATGTTTGAATAATTTTCAAAGTGACAAAGAGAATTTTTCAAAATACTTTATTTTAAAATAATAAATCATCTAAATTAGTATTCTTAATAAAATGTCTAACCCTTTTAAGACTTAATTAATCATCAATTGATCATTAAGTTTAGGTAAGAGTTAGGTACCATAGTGATCAATTTTGATTTAAACCTCTTGGTTCATTTCAATGCACTATAGTCTACATCTGGATCCAGGAGTCAAGTCTTAACATCTCGTGCTCATCTATGTGACTCAATACACAAATATTAAACATAGGTATTTGTGAGATGCAAATGTTGTCTAGATCTATAGGTACATGAAATCTAAGGTCATGATAGACTAGTTCCATTAAAAAAATTGACAAATATAATAACATAATAATCCAAGAATTCTATTCTATAAAAATATTCCTAATTTTCTTCTAAGAATACTAAATTCTACCTTAGGTAATGGTTTAGCGAATATGTTAGTCAAATTTGATTTGGACTCAACATAGTCGAATACAATATATCCTTTGACTACATGATCCCTAACAAACTAATATTTAACTTCTATGTCCTTGAGTGATATAGAATTTTTAGTTAAATTTATTAAACTTATATTTATAGGTTCAGAAACCATGATAGAGGGGCAAATATCGCACATTTAAAACTTTTCTTTTATGAGAGCACAAACACAGAGATGCGCAACAAAAATATTAAAACACAAGGAAATCAGTCGGTTACTTGGGTTGTAATTTAGCGACTACTATTCCAAGACTCACAATCCTTTGGATCTTTTCAATTGGGCAATCCATTAAATTTTCTCCTTTCGAAAAACTTGATACAATGATGAAGGATAGTAACAACTTTACTATACCCTGCTGAAATAAATGCAAATACAATGTTACCAACAACGAGAAAATGCAAAACTTCGATGTTGGTGGTCGGAGAGATTCAGTGTGTTAACAGCACTTGCTTGCACAAACATAATGGAAAACCAAAGAGGTAGATTGTGAAAGAATTAAATTAACTCATCCTCAGACCTTGAGGCTTCTTTTATAAACTTTTCATCTGGTCAACCGAACCTTTTCTGGTCGACCAATCTCCAGAATCTGATAGGGTTCACATTTACGTTCACGATCTGCCCAGATTATATCTTTTACAAAATCATCTGTATCGATCGACCAACCTCCTAATCAGTTGACTAAACATCAGAATTTCCTTTTATTGCTTGATCCTATCTTTTCTAATCTCCGGTTACCAAATGTGTTTGGTTGACCAACTCCATTTTTGGTCAACTAAACCCTTATTCCCTTCCTTGTCGGATCTCGATATGATCTATGCCTATCTACTAGGATCAGTCGGCCAAACTTCCATGTTCGATTGATTAAACACTTCGCTTAACCCAAACTTTATTTTTTTTTTTTTGTAAAATAAAGTTAGCACAACATAATAATAAAGGTCTTGCAAAATAAAGTTAGAAACAAATAGTTATGCATGAATGAGTCTGACAGTTAGGACTATCTGATCTTGACTTAAAAATCTTCATTGGTTTTTTCAGTCGTATCAACGTCTAAGGTTGTCCTAACTGGAATACGTCATCATTGTTTTCTAGAATGGAATGTTGGTGCGGGAAGCATCCGACGATCGAACCTAAGTTTTGATAATGGCAAAGGATTCAAAGTTAAGGTGCTTTGTTATCTGACAGCTTTTGCTGAGTGTTTCAGGAAAGTCCTAACTGCGGTTAGGCAAGGTAAAACCCTAGGGGGTGGTAACCCTAGGTTATAGGGAGTGGTAACCCTATGCGGAAAGTCTTGGCAGGTCGATGGCTTCAGGCAAAAGTCCTAGGGGGTGGTAACCCTAGGTGGAAAGTCCTGGTGTCGCGAACCAGGTGAAAGTCTGAACTGGCCGGTGAAGCGGATGTTCAGCAGAAAGTCCGGAAGCATCGAGTGCCGAGCAAAAGTCCAGTCGATCTGGAGGATCGTACTGGCAACATGTAAATCTCCTGAGTGGAGTAGGTGAGGACGCGTTCCCCGTAGAGGGAACAGTAGGCTTCGGGTCGACCTAGGGTTTCCGGTAGGAAACCTGAAGTCAGACCCGGACAGTTCGAATGCTGTCAAAACTTTTATTATTATCATTCATTATGTTTCTGTGCTAACTTTGTTTTGCAGGATATGTGTTTGGGACTAACACATTTTGCAGGAATAAAGGAGCAAGTTACAACTCGGATGAACAGTGTCCGAGGCGCCTCCATGGAGCTTGGAGGCGCCTCGGGTGCGAGCCAGGAAAAGGCCAGCGCAGCAGACTGGAGGCGCCTTGAATGGAGTTCAAGGCGCCTTGGACCGGAGGTTGAAGGCGCCTTGGATAGGCTGAAGGCGCCTTGAACCAGATAGAGTTCGACCAGGTCCGTGCTGATCCACGCGGGTGACTCGGCTCATTCAAGGCGCCTTGGTGAACAGTATAAGGCGCCTTGAACCCCCTTTATAAGGGGTCTCGACCAGCAGCTTCAAAACACAACTTCCAAGCTTCCATTCTGCTGTGTTCTGCTCAAGTGCTGCTTCCGAAGTGCTGTTGCAACATTCCGACGACCAGGAGCTCAGACTTCTTTTCTACTACTGTTGTCGGTATAATTTTAATTGCAGTTACATTTTGTAATTAATCTGTAATATTCATACGAAATTATAGTTGTTGCCCACGGAAAGCGATCAAGGATCGCGGGCCTTCGAGTAGGAGTCGACCTAGGCTCCGAACGAAGTAAACAACTGTGTTCTTGTGTTTGTTTCCTTTATTCCGCTGCTTTAATTACTCTACGAATTCTTTACGATTCCGATAATCGAACAAATAGCCACGAGCGCTATTCACCCCCCCTCTAGCGCGTCTCGATCCAACAATTGGTATCAGAGCGGGGTCGTTTTGAATTGGTGCAACCACCTTTCAAAACAAATTTTTCGCAGTTTTTTTTGTTTTCGGAGTTGAATTAGAATTTAGCCTTATAGCTATATTCTAATTTTTGTTTCCCTCGAATCGACTTTTGCTCGAAGTAGGTGCAACACCACTCGAGTTTGTTTTCATTATTCTTTATTCCAGCACTACTAATCCAAGAATTAGTCTTGGAACATATTCTGTTGTTTTCTTTTATTACATATTATAAATGGCCCAACAAGAGGGTTTCAGCATTGTACGCCCCCCGTTATTCTCCGAAGAGGATTTTGGCTACTGGAAGGGAAGAATGGAAACGTATCTAAAGATACAATTCGAAACGTGGATGATCATAAAGACGGGACTGAAACTGCCAGTCGATGACGACGGCAAAACTACACCCTGCGAGAAGTGGGACGCCTCTCTAATAAAAAAATGCACCCTCCAGTGTAGTCTTACCAAGGAAGAACTCAACAGAGTTGGCCCGTTCTCCTCCGCAAAGGAGCTCGGGAAAAGCTAATCGAACTCCACGAAGGCACTGACGACACCAAGGTAAGTAAAAGAGATCTTTTACTTAATAAATTATATAATCTAAAAATGCAGGAAGGCGAAACGGCGAGTTCTCTTCACGCGAGAATACAAGACATCCTTAACTCTCTTCACGGAATTGGCCAGAAGATAGAAAATCGGGACGTAATAAGGTATGCCCTAAACTCGTTTCCAAGGAATACATTGTGGGCATCAATGGTAGATGCCTACAAAGTTTCCAAGGATTTATCTTCTTTAAAACTAGATGAACTTTTTAGTGAATTTGAACTTCATGAGCAGACTAATGCACAGCCAACCGAGAAAGGTATTGCGTTGGTTGCAGGTACAAGCCGAACCCGGGAACCGAGACCACGACGGAGAACCGAACCAGCATCGGAAGCTGAACCAGACTCTGACGATGAAGAAGGTGACATTACAACCGAACTGGTAAACCTCGTGAAGAAGCTCTACAAGACGAAAGGATTCGACAAAAGGGATCTAAAGAAGGCAGTAAAATCAAAGGAAGGCCCACAAAATACAAAGATGAAGTTTGAAGTTACATGCTACGGGTGTAACCAAAGAGGGCACATCAAATCCAACTGCCCTAACCTGAAGGAGGTCAAAAAGCAAAGAAGGAAAAAGGTCCTTAAGGCAACATGGGACGAATCTTCATCGGAGGACGACGACGATGAGCTCGAACAAACGAGTCTACTCGCATTAATGGCCCGGGACCAAGTCGTCGAATACGGATGTGAGAGCGAGTCTGAGGCAGAGTCCGAGCAAAGCCACGGATCCGTATTCGTTTCCGAAGGACCAGACCCCGCTGTAAGTATCTCCCGGTTGAACATTTTAGTTAGCTATTTATTACGCAAATTAGCTAAGTCAAACCTGAAAGTTAAGTCACTTCTAAAGGAAGTAAGTGTCCTTAAAGAAGTGGCTAACACCAAACCCTTACCTGACCAGAGTCAGACTGAATTTCCAACTCAAGTTCAAAAACTTGAGGAAGAAAATTCAAGTTTAACAAATAAGGTTAAAGATTTAGAAAATACCTTAGAACGGTTTACTTTGGGCTCCAAGAATTTGGACTTGATTCTTGGGACACAAAGAGCCGTCTACAACAGAACTGGGTTGGGATATAAAAGTAAATATAGATCTTATTTATCACTAATAAACAAACAAAGTATTAAATCAGTCCAAGCATGGGTCTCCAAGTCTAACTTGGTCAATCAAGTTGGACTTGGCCAATACTGGGTTCCGAAGGATCAAATATACTACCTCGATAGACCATATCGAGGCCATGATCCAGGGGGAGCAAAAAGAAAAACAATCCTAAAAATTCAAAATTCAAAATTCGAAATTAAAATTAAAAATTAAATTCAAAATTCAAAATTCAAAACTAAAATTAAAAATTAAATTATAAATTCAAGATTCGAAATTAAATTAAAATAAAGATGGAGGATCCAGACTCGCTGGCACCCCCAACTAAACTACCCGGCAGGGTAACTGAACCTAATCTACCCGAAATGGGTAAAACAAGAGTAGATTACCCGGCAGGGTAATTAAGGTTAGATTAAAACGGACTCAGGTTAACTTGAACCACAGTACTGGTGAAGTTTTTGGATGATAGTACGTTAGGGAAGCTTGGGCATTGCATGTCTAGGAAGATATGGCTTCGACCTGGTGCATTTGGCCAAGTGAAACTGACCGAAGCTACCCTTAAATGGATCCTGACTAGTTAGACCAAGGATTGGTATTAAGTTCAATGGGTAGGACTATTTGGAAAACCTCGAAGGCATGGTTACTTTAATGAGCTCCTTGTGACTCACCATAGCCCAGAAGTTTATCCAAAGAATGCTTACTTGTTGAACCCAAAGCCAAATCTGAATCTAACACAAAGTTAAACCAAAACTCCTGAATTCAACAATAAATCATCTCACATCAATCATAGGATTACCTGATTGAAAATTTAGATCGGGTGAGATGACTAAGTAATAAAACTCAATTTCAAAATTATTTTAAAACTCAATTTCAAAATTATTTTAAAAACTCAAATTCAAAATTATTTTAAAACTCAATTTCAAAATTATTTTAAAACTCATTTTCAAAATTATTTAAAAAACCCAATTTCAAAATTATTTTAAAAACTCAATTTCAAAATTATTTTTAAAACTCAATTTCAAAATTATTTTTAAAACTCAATTTCAAAATTATTTTAAAACTCAATTTCAAAATTATTTTAAAACTCAATTTCAAAATTATTTTAAAACTCAATTTCAAAATTATTTTTAAAACTCAATTTCAAATTTTTTTTTAAAACTCAATTTCAAAATTTTTTAAAAACTCAATTTCAAAATTATTTTTAAAACTCAATTTCAAAATTATTTTAAAACTCAATTTCAAAATTATTTTTAAAACTCAATTTCAAAATTATTTTAAAACTCAATTTCAAAATTATTTTAAAACTCAATTTCAAAATTATTTTTAAAACGCAATTTCAAATTATTTTTAAAACTCAATTTCAAAATTATTTTTAAACTCAATTTCAAAATTATTTTAAAACTCAATTTCAAAATTATTTTAAAACTCAATTTCAAAATTATTTTAAAACACAATTTCAAAATTATTTTTAAAACTCAATTTCAAAATTATTTTAAAACTCAATTTCAAAATTATTTTAAAACTCAATTTCAAAATTATTTTTAAAACTCAATTTCAAAATTATTTTAAAACTCAATTTCAAAATTATTTTAAAACTCAATTTCAAAATTATTTTAAAACTCAATTTCAAAATTATTTTAAAACTCAATTTCAAAATTATTTTAAAACTCAATTTCAAAATTATTTTAAAACTCAATTTCAAAATTATTTTTAAAACTCAATTTCAAAATTATTTTTAAAACTCAATTTCAAAATTATTTTAAAACTCAATTTCAAAATTATTTTTAAAACTCAATTTCAAAATTCCTTAAATTTTTTCAATTTTAAAATTATTTTTAAAACCTCTTCAAAATTTATTAATTAAATTAAATTAAAAATAAAATCGCGTGGAACTTATCGGAGGCGCCTCCCATCAAAAGGAGGCGCCCTAGCAAGTGGCGGGAAAATTCCCGCCGCTTCGACTTAAGGCACCTCGGATCAATCCAAGGCGCCTCCAACGTATATAAGGCGCCTTAAACCTTGTTTTAAGGCGCCTTCAACACTTTATATCAAAACGAACAGAAGCCTTTCTGTTCGTTTTCTGCCGACGCCGAGCACGCGTTACTCGTGCGTTTTCTTCCCAACTAAGGCGCCCTCAACCGTTTTTTTTCCCTTTCTACGTGACAATGCCTCCTAGGTATAATCCTAATCCCTTCCGATCAAGTTTTATTTAGAATTTTTGCTTATTTCTGTCAATTTTTGGCAAAATCGTTAAAAATAGGAAACGCCGACATGTTGACCTTAATCCAGCTAGAATTCCATCAGCAGATATCAGATTCCCGACCATACATCTTAGGGATACCTTTGCTAATTACATCTTTGAACCTATCAAACCTAGATATGTAAATAAGACTTTTTTTACCCAGTATTGTCAACCAACTATTCAAATGATAGAGCACTATCAACTGGATCAATTGGTTTACTGCACCGATACGGTAAACCAGGAGTTATGTGCACAGTTTTATCACAACCTTGAGAGGGTTGATGATAATAGGTACAGCACTAGAGTTTCTGGCGTGGACATTGAGCTTACTCCCACTCTGCTACGCACCACCCTAGGACTTAGGGCTTCTGAGTCTACCTTTCTATGCTACCCCGGTAGGGATCTGCCATTTGGCGATCCTTACTCCCACATTACGTTAGATACTATCTATACGTATTTCCTCGGGGAAGCGAGGCCTGCTGACTTGACTGAGGTCAGGTCAGTTACTCTTCGGGTTCAGGACTACGTGATGTATAGGGTCCTGACAGCATGCATTCTGCCGATCTCATCTCGGGATGTCCCGAAGATGAGATCTTCACACTCATTCTTCTTGTACGCCCTGTGTCATCGATTTGATATCGATATTGCCCTGCATATGTTCCAGAACATTATCTGTGCATCTGGGATAGTCACCTCCAAGATAGTCCACATGCCCTATTGTCATATTCTGACACGCTTCTTTTCGACCATAGAGGGTATAGATGTGACCAGAGGAACAGTCATTCCTCTTACTATATATGATGAGCTAGGATCCCGTAATTGTAGACTAGCCAGTGCCGATATCACAGCTGATGGAGTTCTAGCGTGGATAGGCCGACCACGGCAGGCAGCTGCCCCTATCGCTCCAGCAGCCGAGGATTTACCAGGCGAGGGAGAGGAGTGGGCTAATTTCTTAGCTGAGGATCTTTTCGCAGATCCCTCCCCGTCTGCCAGACCATCCACCTCAACTAGACCTTCGACCTCTTCCTCACTCTCCGTCGAGGACAGACTTGCTCGACTCGAGGTCGAGTCCATCCAGACACGACGGATAGTTCTATCTATTCGATCCGAGATGGCTGCCGGATTTACGTCCCATCGTGACGAGATACGACGGCTAGGTCAGCCAGCACCTGAGCAGCCCCATAATCCTCCAGCTATTTCTCCTCGAGCAGATGACCCTGCTATTTGATATGACTCTGTTATGCATTTTTCTGTGGATTGTTGTCTCCCTTGTTTAGACTTCCTTGAAGTAATATTTGCATGCTTATTCAGTTTCACAAAATCTGAAGTAATATATACTTATTCAGTTTCACAAAATCTGAGTTTACTTATCACTCATTCAAATTCTAGGAAAAACAGTTTTCAAAACTCCAATTTTGTTAGATTTTTAAAATTTGGATTTAGCTTATGTTTTCCCCTAGATATCATGTACCCCTAGATTAAAGCCAGAGCATCTCACAATCACCTAGGTATACCTTGCTTGTGTTTGACAAACTTAGAATGGTGTGAGATGCATAGGGTACAGCCTGGACTCAGGAATGCTTATATTTGTGCATCGATATGAGTCTGGGCGTTAAACACATCATAAATAATAATCAAGTCAAGTCTTCCAGCTCTAGCCAACTCTAACTGGACCAAATGGACTTAATTTGACTAACCATGTGAAAGCTACTGCCCTCTAGGCAATCAGCAAGTAGCTAAAGGTTAGACAATTGGGAAAAGTGTGTTTCAATTTTTTTAAGCATGATTGTACTTTAAGGTTCTAATCAAATTACCTTACCTGATTATTTTAAGGCTCTGATACTTAATCAAATTAAACTCAATAATTTAATTTAACTCATGCTTGGACTAGAAACCAAACTACTGCTACTCCCTCTGTCCTAAAACTTAATAGTTTTCTTTAATATCAAATTTTCTTCAAAATGAGTATTCAAAACTTAATTACAGTTTTTCAAAACACTTGTCCTTGTAAGTGAGTATTCAAATATTTTCAAATCTAGTCACCTTTTTATAACATTTTAAAGTTATTTTTTTCAAATGACCTCATATTTTATAACTTCTAAGCAAATCCTTTTATTGAAAATTCAAATACTCATATTTTCAAACTTAGTTAATTTTAAGACTATTTTAACTAGACTTAGTTAGATTGTACTCTAAACTTAGCTATTTGGCAAAATATTTTTTCACTACAAATCATTTCGAAGCTGAATATATAGCTAAGAATTTTCAAATTTGGCAAATTCCAAAATTCAAAAAGCTAAGTCGTTGAAAATTTTCCTTCAGAAAAATACAAATCTACTTTCAAACTGGTTTATTTTTGATATATGACAAAGGGGGAGAGTAGGTAAATTAAAGTTAAAGGAAAATTCAAAGTATTTAATAAAAGGAGGGCTTTTATTAAGGGGGAGTCTAATATTACAAAGTTAAAAGTTTCCAGCTTAACTGTTATTGCATTTGAAGTTTATTTACTTAAGCTTGGTTAACTTTATGCAGTTATTACATATGTTGTTTTTCTTAACTTTGAATTACGTGTTGCCATAATCAAAAAGGGGGAGATTGTTGGTGCGGGAAGCATCCGACGATCGAACCTAAGTTTTGATAATGGCAAATGATTCAAAGCTAAGGTGCTTTGTTATCTGACAGCTTTTGCTGAGTGTTTCAGGAAAGTCCTAACTGCGGTTAGGCAAGGTAAAACCCTAGGGGGTGGTAACCCTAGGTCATAGGGAGTGGTAACCCTATGCGGAAAGTCTTGGCAGGTCGATGGCTTCAAGCAAAAGTCCTAGGGGGTGGTAACCCTAGGTGGAAAGTCCTGGTGTCGCGAACCAGGTGAAAGTCTGAACTGGCCGGTGAAGCGGATGTTCAACAGAAAGTCCGGAAGCATCGAGTGCCGAGCAAAAGTCCAGTCGATCTGGAGGATCGTACTGGCAACATGTAAATCTCCTGAGTGGAGTAGGTGAGGACGCGTTCCCCGTAGAGGGAACAGTAGGCGTCGGGTCGACCTAGGGTTTCCGGTAGGAAACCTGAAGTCAGACCCGGACAGTTCGAATGCTGTCAAAACTTTTATTATTATCATTCATTATGTTTCTGTGCTAACTTTGTTTTGCAGGGTATGTGTTTGGGACTAACACATTTTGCAGGAACAAAGGAGCAAGTTACAACTCGGATGAACAGTGTCCGAGGCGCCTCCATGGAGGGAAGAGGCCAGCGCAGCAGACTGGAGGCGCCTTGAATGGAGTTCAAGGCGCCTTGGACCGGAGGTTGAAGGCGCCTTGGATAGGCTGAAGGCGCCTTGAACCAGATAGAGTTCGACCAGGTCCGTGCTGATCCACGCAGGGTGACTCGGCTCATTCAAGGCGCCTTGGTGAACAGTATAAGGCGCCTTAAACCCCCTTTATAAGGGGTCTCGACCAGCAGCTTCAAAACACAACTTCCAAGCTTCCATTCTGCTGTGTTCTGCTCAAGTGCTGCTTCCGAAGTGCTGTTGCAACATTCCGACGACCAGGAGCTCAGACTTCTTTTCTACTACTGTTGTCGGTATAATTTTAATTGCAGTTACATTTTGTAATTAATATGTAATATTCATACGAAATTATAGTTGTTGCCCACGGAAAGCGATCAAGGATCGCGGGCCTTCGAGTAGGAGTCGACCTAGGCTCCGAACGAAGTAAACCACTGTGTTCTTGTGTTTGTTTCCTTTATTCCGCTGCGTTAATTACTCTACGAACGTTTTACGATTCCGATAATCGAACAAATAGCCACGAGCGCTATTCACCCCCCCCCCTCTAGCGCATCTCGATCCAACATGGAAGACCTCTCTAGGACTTTCCTGCCAAACATCCTGTTTGACTGACGTGTTTGGACTACTTTTCTGCTTGGTGTATGATTAACCCAATCCACTAAGACTTTCTTGCAACACCAAATTAGTACAATATATATAAAATAGTAAAGTAAAATAGTATTAGCAACATTGAAAATATGCTGGTTTGGTCGACTGTGTGACATTCAAGCATTGTTTCGGTTACACTTGCTATCACTGCTCCAAGAGTTATCATTATATAAGGTTCACTCTCTTAGAATTTTTTACTTACTTGGAGTTCACTCTTCTAAGACTTCTTACCACCAAAGGTTCACTCCCTTAGGATTTTTCATCCTTAAAATTCACTCCTCCAAGACTTCTCACTACCTAAAATTCACTCCCTTAGAATTTTCCTCTTGCCAAGCATCTAGTCATCCCTGACTTGCTTGAACTTTTCCCTTTGCTAGTCATTTAGTCAGCCTTGACCTAACTAGACTTCTCACTTAACTAAGTCAACCTTGACTAGACTCTATTAAATATATTATCAAACAAAAATTAAAATTTTAGGGGTCGATTGCACCAAACTATTATCAATAAATATTTTAATATTTTTATAATTTAATTAAAAAAAATTTAATGAGTGCATCATCCATAAAAGTTGTGGTACATATTCTCTCATTATTTTGTATTTTATCTCAGTAATTGATAATGCAATATAGTGTTGTTTTCTACTGAACCAGTTAACTAGAGATAATCCCAAAAATTGACAGCTATCACTTGTACTTATCTATCTAATTTACAACTGTCATAATTTGAGTCAGAAAAATCTATTAATTCAAAGTTATTAGTCCTAGGGTACCACATTCCTACGTTTAGTGTTCCTTTCAGGTATCTATTTATTCTTTAAACAACTGTTAGATGAAATTCTTTAGCACAAAATTGATATCTTACACACATACATACTGCAAATAATATGGCAAGTCTTCTACCAATTAGGTATAGTAAAATCCCTATAGTACATCTATAATATTTTAGTTCTACAGACTTTCCTTCAAGATCTTTATCTAGAATAATATTTGTTATCATAGATGTATTTATTTCCTTGGCATTTTTCTTGTTAAACTTTTAGATCTTTGGTATATTTATTTTGATGTATATAATTTTCTTCTTTTTTTTATTTTATCAGTAAACCTAAAAAAATGTTAATTATGCTACTAAACTCATTTCAAACTCATTTTTCATTAGACTTATAAACTCTTTTAGAAACTCGACAATAGTTAATCCAAATATTATATCATCTACATAATTTAGGCTATGAATATATATCATTTTCATATGTTTTTACAAATAATGCTAAATCAATTTGGCCTTATTTAAAACTTTTTGATATTAGGTAAGTTGATAACCTTTCATAGCATACCCTAGGTGCTTGTTTTAATATATATATAACACATTTCTAATTCTAAATATATGTTTAGGATATTCTTAGTGTTTAAATCTAGATCGTTGACTTATGTATACTTCTTTCTTGATAAAATCATTTAAGAATGTGGATTTAACATCCATTTGATATAAATTAAATTCTTTGTGTCGCGTAAGCTAGCAATATTGTAATGGATTCAAGTCTAGCTATTAGTGCACAGGTTTCATCATAGTTTAAACCTTCTATTTGACTAAAACCTCTAGCTACTAAATGAATTTTATTTCTTATAACATTACCTTTATCATCTAATTTATTTTGGAAAACTCATGTAGTATCTATGATAGTTTTATCTTATGATGAAGGTAATAGGTCACAGACTTGATTTTCTTTTTCAAATTGAGCTAGCCATCACCTAATCAGGATCAAGCAATGCCTCATCTATGGTTTTAGGTTCAAGTTTAATATTAATGCAATTTAACTTATATTTCTATAAGATGACCTTGTTCTGACTCCTTGATTTGGGTCACCCAAAATTTGATTGATTGGATGATGTGAATTGATTCTAGATATACTCATATTTTGATTAACATTTTCCTCTTCTTGTTAGTTTTAATTTTGTTCAAATCTTTCTTCTTCTAGATTATCTAACTCCCTTGCTTAATTCATCAAAATTTATTTCTTTATTTTGATTTAATTTAGATTTTTTAGTGTTATTATCTTCATCAAATATTACATTAGTTTTTTTCCAACTTTTAAGGTCTTTTTATTATATACCCTATAAGTCTTATTAGTTGTTAAATATCCAATAAAAATACCCTCAACTAATTTAGGGGTAAATTTTCCTAAAAAAATCTTAGTATTTAATGTATGTACTTTACATCCAAAAACTCATAAATATTTTAATGAATATATTTTATTATAATAAATTTCATACGAAATTTTATAATAAAGTTTGTTAATTATTGTTCTATTTTGAATATAACATGTTATGTTTATGGCCAAAGCCCAAAAGTAATTAGGCAAGTCATATTTGTTAATCATTATTCTTATTGCCTCTTATCGAATCTCCTTTTATAAAACCCTTATCTTCGTCGCCTGCACTCCCTATGGGTGTCTGGAGCATGGTCCAATGCTTATCTTGTTGGATCACACCTTTATCGGTGGCCTGGAAGCTGCTCAAGTCGTCTCGACACTAAGGTCGTCCTAATGTCGAGGTCGCCCTAATATTGAGGTCACCCACTCCTCCCCAGTTGGTTGCTTGGATCCTATTCGGACGACTGGAACTGACAAGCAGCTCCTTGCAACATAAAGTTAATAAGAAAGAGGAGTGGTACATTAAGTAGGTTTCGAACAATGCCCATAGCTAGAAACCTTACTTATCTTTGCTTGATACCTCCAAGACTTTGTTAGATGTTCAGCTCCCAGTTGACCCATCCAGTTTTTTACTGGCATGTCTTCATCTCCCAACTGACTTCCTTGAACTTTTTTCACCTAGTTCCCAGTTATGTCTGTCTTGTCTATTCCTAATTAGATTTTTCTTACCTCATTCCCAACTAGATCTTCACTGTCTAATTCTACTAAGTCTTTAAATTGTTAGTGCCAAATCAGAACTTTCGTTGCCAGTTCCGCTGTCTAGTTCCCAATTAGGATTTCCGTTGCCTAGTCCCACTAAGTCTTTCTACTGCCTAGTTGCCAACTAGAACTTTGTCATTGCCTAGTCTTACTAGGTCTTAGCCATTGTCTAGTTCTCAATCAGGACTTTGTCTCATGTCAAGTTATTTGCACCTGCAAACTTAACAAACTTATCAGATCATAAACAAATCTAACTATAAACTTAGTCATACGTCAAAACATAGGTAGATGTAGTGCTCCCAACACCTACAAAATGAACTTCTCATCTAATGGATCTTGAGAAAAAAAACACTAGTTAATATCTTAGTGGTCACCACAGGTACCTCTAGAGCTACTTAGGTGCAATGTTGGATGTACTCTCGAAACAATTCTCGTCACGCTACTTTAGATTGAATAGGCTGAGAGGGGTTTTCTGATCATTTTTGTCACTAGAAAAATGATGGATGAATATCAAACTAAAGTCCTCAATGGATGATATAATGCTCCACTTCAATATGTTGAACCATTGTTGAGTTGGCTCAACCAAAGTTGTCACAAGAGGGCATTGTTATGAAATTGACACAAAAGGTCCTTTGATTGCAGGAGCCATTGTACTCCCCCATCTTCAGTGACCTGAATTTGATTGGTAATATTTGGTTAGGATCTCTGTCGAAAATTAAAGGGGGTTCCCTTGTGTGGTGTGAACTCCCTGGTCGATCTCTTAGCCTCTCAGAGGTAGCCTTGTGGATTACTCCATTCCTCCAAGGGCGTGTAACCCCTTGTGTGCTTTGGGTTATGTATTGTCGAGGTTGCTCAGTCTGGGGCTCTTGTTTTCCGACTTGAACTCTTGAAGATGGAGGGTTATGAACCGTACGCCTTCGGAGGACTGTTCCATTGTCATAGTTATTATTTGGGTCAATTTAACATGAGAGGTTGATTATCGTATCGACCTCCGTGGACATATTAGTTTTTTAATCTAAGAGGTTAAACATGACGTGCTAAGCTAGAGAGACATTAGTGTCCTTGGGTATCCGGTGAATTTTTTAATCAAAATTACTCCTAAAAATAAAATATAAATATAAAAAATATTTTTTAAATAATAAATAAAGAGACTTGGCCTTTTTCTTTAAAATAAAAAAATCCAAAAAATCTAAAAAAAAAATAAAAATGAACAATTTTATATGATCCGCTTGCCAAGTGATTGGAAAAGAACCTTTAGGTCAGGGGGGGTGCTCGTTTCTGTCGCTATTGCTCTGAGTAAATGCAAAGTACGCAATGGCGCTTTTGATCCAGATGCTCCCAACGTGGGTTTGTATGGCCATGGGGCGACACCAAGTAGAGCTCTACTATAAGCATGAGGAGTGCCTGCAGTGTGCGAAGTGGGAGTCATGTTGCATGCTGCCGATAATCTCGTCGAGAGAATGCAGTTAGGAGGACGAATTGAAGTTGCACGTATGGTTGGATGGAGCAGTAAGGGTAGAAAGGAAAAAAAAAAGAAGGGGAGGCAAATGCGATAATCAAGGAGATGGGAACCCAATTAAGGACAGGACTGAACAGCTTCCAGATTTTTTCTGTCTTATAGTTTTGATAGTAATTATAACTTTGTTTAACAATTGTCTTACTTTAATCAACCAAGAAAGTGATTTTGCTTTACTTACCGACAAAATGACTTGTATTTGTTCACAAACCGGTGATCCGGTGATAAGGCCGGAAGACCCTCATGAGGGAAAGGTCAACGACGTGTGGAGATCAACAGTCAAAGGGGGGTCAATCCCATGGGCTCGACGAGCGGGCGGGACAGGCCGATCACTGGGTAATGATTTTCACCCGAGAGAGCAACCAGCTGACCGTGAGCCCAAATTTCCAAGGGAAAAAGATCATATGACCGAGCGGATAGTCCGCTCGGATCATATGGCCGAGCGGATAGTCTGCTCGGCCGCATTGCAAATCAAGAGTGAAGGTCGAGCGGTTGTCTGCTCGGCCAAGGTGTCAGGCTATGAGAGCCGAGCCGGCGACGACCCTGAACCTTCTCGGACGGACAACCACCTACGTCGGACCAAAGGTGAACATCCTGGCCGAGCGGCCTGATGGCCGATCCGGGAAGAGGAAGTCAAAAAGTATGGGACAGCAGGTACGTCATCTTAGTAACCCCGGTTGCTGACAACCGGCATGTTTGAAGACCAGGCCATACTCAGTATAGTACGACAAAAGGTTCTGCGGTCTCATCAAGGAGACGCTCAGACTGTAGCAGTATGGCGTCAGACATGTTCTTCTGACAATCTCATGCTGCGGTATGGTGTAGGACACGTGTACATCTCGGTTTATGTGCACCAAGCTCCCATAGCTCTATATAAGAGTCCTTAGACTTCACCGGAGGTATGAAAACTCTGATCCTGAAAGTCACCTTCTTATTTTTCGTCTACCTGACTTGAGCGTCGGAGGGTCGTCGCCGGGAACCCTTTCCCGGCCCGACTTCTTTGCAGGTTCGCCGGAGCTCCACATGATCAGTTAGAGATCTACGTCAGCAACTAAGAGAGCGCCACGTGCCCAACGTCCATTGGTTCAGCGATTCGGACAGAATCAGTTTCTTTTTCACCCGTTACAGATTTGTCAAAAAAATCCAACAAGATTTTTAATAAATAGGATCCACCAAAAGTTAGCGTGCCCAAGAATTTGAAAAAGGAGGTAAAATGTAAAACACGTGTTCGGTGGATCTCCTGGGAAATACTTGTCACAGAACTTTTCATCTAAGACAGATAATCAGCAGCATGATAACAAAGAGCTGCAATATGAGCACACTCAGCGGGATTCCTACACAACTCTCTGCTCAAGGCAATCCGATGGTTATTTCGATCTGTATGGAGACGGCACAATCATGTTTGTAAAGGTTGAAGAATCAGAATTAATGAGACTCAAGATCATATATATTACCCTGCTACAATCTATTCAGTTGGTTATCAGTCAATTTTACCGGGTCGTTTTGAGTTACATTCGGGCTGATGGAGATCCATTATTTGCTAAGTGGGAAATACATTACACCCTTGGAAGCTTTGCCTATAGGTGGAACGATTGTACTGTCAAACACTGTGCTAACTCAACTCAATATATAAGCTGAGGTGTAATCAACTCACCAACTGTTAAACACTGTGCTAACTCAACTCGCCACCTTGGTAGCATACTCTTGACTCCAAAATGTGTAATCAAGTAAAAACACAAGCTGAGGTGTTTTTTTTTTTATGGTACAGCCATTCTAATTAAGCTGATAACGGAGACTAGATATCTCTCTCATTTAGATGCATGAGCTGAATGTAGCAGGCCGACTGAATTACAAGGCTTGGGCATATAAAATCTGCACCTGCTTATGTGGTTGGTGGTGAATTTTGTTAAACCATACGGAGCATGATGGTGGGCTATTTTGGCCTGGAATTGTTCAAAGAAAAATTGACTTAGGAGCAATAACATCGTGTCTTTTATTTGGAAGGATATTATATATGAAAGTCCTGGATTTCTTTAAATAATTTGGAATCACAATGATTCCTTTCTACGGAAATTCTGCAAGTCTATGACATGATAGATGGCATGGTGAAACGCTGCTGAAACATGGTTTTGCAAACATGTATAACCGTAGCAGGAATAAAGGCATCAAATTAGAGCTTCTGAAAACTGAACAAGGCGCATTAGAGTCTGGTCTTGATAATTCAATAACCCAAGCTGATTGGCTTAGATTCTGTAATCGACTAGCCGCTGTTAGTTTACAATCAGAAGAAAGGGATCAAGTTTTTTAGAGATGGCAGAACTCTGGCATGCCCGCAATTAAGTTAGCGTATCAGTATCTTTAGCTGACTGAGATGACTTATATCAAGAATGCTCTAAGTTGGATTCTTGCTCCTAGGAAAGTTAAGGTGGTTGCATAGCTGGTTAATAGAAATATGCGTAACACTAAATCAAGGCTCAGGCAAAAAGGAATGGAGATGGAGGATTTTATTGTGTTTTCTGCAGAGCCTTGGATGAAACCATCTCTTCAAATGTTGCAACTACATGAAATCAGGTTGGTTTTGTGTTACTAATGAAAGCATTACATACATCGAAATGAAATCATATGATGCATCACAGAATCTAATTATCATCATCGATGCAGCAAATTTAAATCGAAACAATGGTGAAACTGAAGGGCTGACATGAATCGAAAGCCAATGTCATTTATTCTTTATTGGTCGCTGAACAAAGTTTGTGTTAGATATATACGAATGGAGAAGAAGTGGAAGAGACATGGAGTTTTATTGTGAATGAGATTTTAGTCCCACATTGAAAACTTCAAGGTAAATTGGTTGGTTTATATTAATTCACATTCTTTAATGATGTGAACAAATGCAAAGGGAAAGATTTTTTTTCACGCGTGGGTACACAAGGGGTGTAAATCTAGGACTCGGATTGTACTTAACCAAGTTAACTTATCTGCGAACACGATCTATGCATACCGAATGTCGGATCTGTCAGGGCAAAAGTGGAACAACCAATTAATTGAGTTGCCAAATTCTCATGGACTCGAAAGTAGACGGACTCAGAGGTACATGAACTCACGAGTGCACAGACTCAAAAGTGTATAAATTCAGGTGTACATGAACTCGGTGACGGGCTATGAATGTTCCCTAACGGGGATGCTTCTGAAAACTGAATTCATCTCCTAGCAAAAGATGCTCCGGCTCTCAAAAGCCCTTCCCCTAGCGGATGGCACCCCGACTCTCTTTAGCAAAAGACACCTTGGCTCTCAAAAACCCTTTCCCCTAGCGGAAGACATACCAGCTCTCAAAAGCTCTTTCCGTAGCAAAAGACACCGGTTTTCAAAAGTCATAGCAGAAGGCGCACTGGCTCTCAAAAGCCCTAGCTCCAACGGAAGGCACGTCAAAAGCCATAGCAGAAGACACACTGGCTCTCAAAAGCCCTAGCTCCAGCGGAAGGCACATGAGCTTGCACGTCAGCTCACAGTTTGCTAAAGACCTTCCTCTACGGAAGGCCTCTCTTTTCCGGTTCAAGTCCTCTTGGGGGAGACGACCTTTTTTTTATTTAGCATTGTGCTAACTTAAAGATCGGAGGAAAAAAACCAATAACGTCGACCCCTGCTCACCGTTGAAAGCAGCAGGTCACAGACGGAGTTACTCAGAAGCATCGAGTCAAAGAAGGCTTTGTAGAGGTGAATCCGGGTTCACGGATCGAAAGCTTGCCAAGACTCGTTTGGCTACTGGAGATCGCAGACTGCTTGCTGTACTAGAAGCCCGCTACCAACTGCTCGGCTATAGAAGACTCTACCAATGTAGATCTGAAGTAAATGAGGCAGCCGAAATAAGAGGGCCGAGACGACAGATTGGGACCGCATCAGTAGCTAAGGAAATAATACTCTTTCAAGTTTTTATGAATGCTTTTCCCCCTTAATTTATTTTCATCCCTCATAGGAGAACGGAAGAACCACTAGCTATGTGGAAACAGAAGCTTTGTAATTGTCAAGCTCATCTTGCACCTGCTACGAAAAAACAAAACTAATCCTCCTTACAGTGATGATCTTTCAAGCGGCAGATTGAACCAGATCATTGAAAGGGCATATGTTTTTTTTCCAGTTTCACCTTAACTGAACCCTAAATACACCCAGGTCTCGATAAGTCCTGAGTCTATAATGAAGAAAAGAATCATAATGATATTCCCCTCCAGGTCAGAATTCGTTATACAGCCCTTAAAGAAATTAGTCGAGTTAAATATTCAATGTGCCATTCACAACTCAAATTTGTCAAATCGAAGGTTCCATCCTCTCATACAAATCCACAAAGAAAAACCAGACCAAATTAACGGAATCCAATTTAAAGGTCCGTAAATAAAAACACAATTATTGAACACAACCAAAGTCAGATTTTAACAAGAACATAAAACAAAAAAAGTTTTACAATGAAATCCTACAAAAACTGGAAAAAGGTAGATATTACAGACCAAGCCTGAAGGCGAAGAAGATGCCTAACACACAATTGATCTACTCCGATCGCTTGAGCTTTTCTACCCGCTGGTTGAGTTGCTCGATGCGTCCAGCGAGAGTGGTGACTGTAAATAGAAGCCAGTAAAGAAGGAGTGCAGAAGCGATGAGGAGCCCGTTGCGCTGGCTTTTCATAATCGATTTCTGGTGGCGGAGGTACTCGGAGGGAGTGCAGGAGTGCTCCTGCTCGCAATTCGGCCTAGTCTCGTACTTCCAGTATATGTCCGCCAGGAGGAAAAGGCAAAAGGGAACCACGGAGAGGAGCGGCTTTAGGGCGCCGCGAACGACGGCGACGAGACCCCGGTGGAGGCCGCCGAGCCACGGAAGGGTGAGGAGGATGAGCATAATGGCCTCCGCGGCAGCAGTATAGCCAAGCACCACCCACTCCAACGCCATCACTTTGGCCGCAACGAAATCGATCGGTGCACCCTAAACCCGATGAAAGGCCAGATCTCGGCTGGAGGAAAAAAAACTACTTCCTCTTCGAGGCGTTCTCCTCGTGTTTTATCGGCACATTTTCAAAGCATTAATTACTTCGATCCCAATCGCATACCCGATGAGCTGTCCGAGTCGGTCCAATAAAATTACCAATAAAAATTCGAGTAACGCAACCGAGGAATTGTCTAAGAGGTGGATTGGTATCCTTGCTCACCTGTTGCCGCGTGTATTTTCTAAAGTCGCTGGGTGGTCGGCGAGAAATGAGTGGATCGTCCACTTGGCGTACTTCTGGACGGCGTCGACAGTAAAGAAACGTTTTAGCTTTGCTTCGTTTGGAAGTAAGGTGATGCGCCTCGCGCTTTCCGCCCAGGAGGTCGCTGCCGTAATGTTATAATATTCATCATTTTATTCTTTTTATATATATATTGCGCGCTCGTACTCTATACGCGCACAGGAGATCGTTGGATTTTTTTTAATTTTTTTAATATTTTAAATTTAAAAAATCAATTAAAAAATTTAACATTTCCTTATATAAATTTTTAATATCTTAATATATTCTCTCAACATATTACAATACTCAATAAATACTTAAATTAATTTTATTTTAAATTTTTTTTAAAATTAAACACTATAACCTAATTGGGAAGCCTAAACCCTAGAAGTAAAATCTAAAAAAAAAAATAACTTTAACACTATAACCAAAGTCTGAACCCCATAAATAAACTCTTAAAAAAATATTTTATTTTAATTATTTTTTAATTCATAAATTAAAAAAAAAATAAAAAATAAAAAACAGTTCTTATCCTGTGCGACGCGCACAGTCATGCACTGTGACGTCGCGCAGGATAACAAAATTTTATATATATATATATATATATATATATATATATATATATAATCTCTCCTATTCATTTTAATATTAATTTTCATTATTTATTATAAATTTTCTTTTATCCTTATTAAAATTTCAATTGTATTTATATAATTTAAATGATTATTATTTAAAATATTTAATAATATTGCTTTTAGATATATTATTTATGTAAAATTAAAATATATTTATTTAAAATTAAAATAAATAATAATATTAATAATTTTATTTAAAATTAAAATAGTATTATAAGTTTGAAATGAAGGAGTACACCATATGAAAAAATTACACTTCCATAAACTTAAAATATAATATTTTCAAAGATTGTTGTTGTATTATGATCAAATATATTCAACTAAGTCTGCTCAAAATTTATGTCACGTAGTTCGAAATTTGTCAGGAGATAATCATGAAATTTTCGATTTGAACCTTGGATAGGTTGTGTAGGTTCATCACCTTCATCATTGTTGTACCAATTTGTCACCTACTCCCTCTCATCTTTAACAATCATGTTGTGCAAAATAATACATGCTAACATAATATATTTTTACTTTTTTCTGTACCAATAATGAGCTGGACTTCTGACAATTGTCCATCGAGCTTGGAGCACTCCAAATGCTCGTTCAACATCTTTTCTTGCAGACTCTTTTCTTTCCTTAAACAACCTCCTCTTGGGATCTTCTGGACAAGGAAAAGCCTTCACAAATGTAGCACCATTCTGGATATATTCCATTTGTTAGATAATACCTCTTTGTATATTAAGTCTTGTTGACCGTGAAATTAATCTCCGTGGCATTTCCTTGCAAGACGTTATTGAATATGGGAGATTCGTACATCACATTAATATCATTACGTGAACCTGCAACACCAAAGAATGCATGTCATATCCACAAGTCTTGAGACGTGACCGCTTTATGCACGATTGTTGGTGATCCATAACCTCTTGTAAACTGTCTTTCCAAGCAACTGGATAATTTTTCCATTCCCAATGAATGCAATCAAGGTTGCCCAACATTCCAAAGAAGTTGTGCCTCTCATTATGCATTTGAAGAAGACGTTGAACATCATCAGCATTCGGCCTGTAAAATACCGAAAATAGGCGAATATTAATAAGGGAAATTTTCGGAATTTTTGGAAATTTTCCGGGAATTTTTCGGAGCTCGTACGGACGAGTTAACGGGAATAAAAACGGGGTCCGGAAAAGCCTGTTTAGGCTACCCTGTTTTAGTGAGGAAAAGTTGATTTTTATTTATATATTTTCTTTCTCATTTTATTTCCTCCGTTTCTTTTTCTTCTCCTCTTCTGTCGCCGCCTTAACCGGCGCCGCAAACCGCCGCTGCTTCCCTCTCCTCTGCCCGACGCCGACGACACCAGGGAACAGAGAGCCGGCGACTATCTTCTCTCTCCCTCTTCCTTTCTTCTTCCCTGTCTCCGCCACTGAGGTCGGGACGCGCCGCCGCCCCTCTCGGCCGGAATCTACCTCCAAGCCGAAGCCCTAGCCGCTGTGAGGTCTGAGCCCCCTCCCCACTGCCGCCAGTGATGCCAAGCATCCCTGCACAGTGCCGTCGGCCTCCCTTCTGCCCTAGCCGACCACCACAGTGCTTGCCGACGCCGCCGTCTCTCGACCCAACGCCGACCACCGTCTGTAGCTATGCACCGTCGACCCCACAGTAGACCACTTATTCCTGGGTTTTTCCTTCGGGATGGTGCCTTAGTCATCACCACCTGTATTGTCGGTGAGTGATTGTATTGAGCAGATTTTCTTCCTCACTGGGACTAGTTTCTCTTGTGTGTTCTTGTCAGGATGAGCTCCAACAGCAGCTTCACGGTCATGTACTCATCATCCATTTACCTTTGTTTTGGTTGTGAGCTTGATCTTGCATCTACTGCCCAATTGATTTTCAGATTTACAAGGAGCAGTTCCATCATATCACTGATGAGGTAAATGCATCAAATCATTTCCCCTTTGTTGGCTTGGTTTCGTTGCAAGGTTGCCCTCTTATGATTTTTATGTTAGATTTTTCTGTTTGGATTAGGAATTCAATTGGGCATATGGAATGTGAAGATTTTGGATCAATATCGGGGATATTAATTCAAGATAAGTTATGTGTGGAGTTTTGGTTGTATTTCTATGAGTATTTGGAGGATATGCAATTGTATCGGATTATGTTGGAAATATTGTAACCTGTAGTTGCTAGATTAATTGTGGATTTAGGTAAGTTATGATGGATTCATGTTTAACTTAACCTAATGTGATTATGGAAGGTTTAATCTATTGTAGTTGTGATGAATTAAGTACAGTTGATTTATGTTGGATTAGATTTAGTCCTTGGATTTATTAGAGATGATCATATTGCTAAGCGTAAGTTGATCAGCGAAAGGAAATGATTGTGTTGATTGAGGATTATTGATTAAGAAGATTAATTCAAGTTAATCATTAATTAGGATTAATTAATGATGGATCGATTAGGATTTTTCCTAATTAAGTTGGGTTGGATTTAGCTAGTTGTTGTTTATAAAATTAGCTAAATTGTATATCACGTTATCTGCAGGACTGTGATTCGGGACGGGCGTCTCGACATTTGGATTGGTTTGATTCGATCTACATTGGAGGCGGGTACCTCTTGACTTATCTTTTATGATATTGTCATTGGATATGCATAGTATTTTATAACTACAAGCAATGAACATGTTTGCCTTTGGTATGTCATTGTTTGATATCCATAGCATGTTAGATTTGTCGTCTGTGAAGTATCTGTACTTATATCTCGTGATTTGTTACCATGAGTATCTTGTTGCCATGAGTACTTAATTAGCATGAGTATCTTAGTTTCTAGAATAAGTGACATACCATGTTTTACTGAGGTTAGGACTAGGTTCTGGACTTTTGGTTTCAGTCATGTGTATCGAGACTGTCTGATACTTAGGTTTTATGCCATGACTGGCTTGTGTACCTCTATTTGTATATCGTATATGATTCGTGTACCTAGACCTTGATTCTTGATATGTGCATATTGTTGGTATATATGTTATGGAAGGAGATATGTTTAGGATCTAGGTTGCTATACCATAGAGGACCTGTATGCCCTAGATCCGTGGATTGACCTACTGATACTGTGGTACCCATATTATGTATATATGGATTTTTCTATGCTGATCAGGATATTCCATACTTATGATGTTCAGGACATAGGTTTTTGATATTCTATCTGACCATGTACTATAGATTTTGTATGTGACCATCGCTTTTACGTATCCATTTTGTATATATGGATATGATTATGTTGATCGATGCATAGTGACATGCATCATGATTGCATCTTGTGCGATTATCGGCTCCACTATGGTTGAGCCCATCGCCATTTACCGCACACACCCCCACTCATGGTTTAGTGGTATATCGTGCGGTGTGTGGCTTTGGCTCCGTTGGGTTGAGGACTCAGCGTGGTAGCCGTCAGACAGTTCCGCTCTGTTTGCTGGCATTTAGCGTAGCAGCGGAGTAGCCGGCAGACGGTGGACTCTGTTGGCTCCGTTGGTCGTGTGACTCGGCGTGGTAGCCGGCAGATCCCCGTCATCGTGTACGGGAGTTGAGAGCATTGAGCTCCCCATTTATGATTTGGGGTCACAGGGCAGAGTACTCCGACAGCATCCCGTCCACTCGGTCACTCATCAGGAGCAGTGACGACAGAGTGCACGGTTGTCACAGCCCTACCCACTCGGTCTCGCCATTTGTGTGTGAGAGAACTGACTGGCGTCAGGGGTGACCAGGACGCATCATTAGCATCATATGCATTGATTGCCTTTATTAGTTTGTGTTTGCTGCACTTATATGCTGCATTTTGGTGGATGCATTTGTCTGACATGCATACAGGAGACATACTGCGTATCGGTTTGATGACCCTTTAGATCAGGATAGGAGTTCCTGGTGAGTACAGCTTCCTCAGTTATTTTTCAGTTTTGCACCTTTCCTATATATATATGATTAGGAAGCTGTATTCTATGTTTATTGTTGTTAGATATATCTTACTACTCATGTCCATTGGTATTCGCTGAGTTGTTGAACTCACCCCCGTTAACACTATCTTTTCAGGTACCAGGTTATTTATGGTGTCGCTTGGAGCATCCTGTCTGCTGGTCCCCACGTCACATCAGAAGACTTATCGGTTCCACGTATGTTTTGTTTGTTTTATGAATCAGTTTGTTTAGCTCTGTACTCTGGTTTTATTTTTGGAGTGTTGATGTTGTTATGTGGTATTTTGTATTTGTTATTGGTTGTGTAAGCCTAGCCGGCTAGCAGTTTTGTGTTTTGGTTTTGGTACAGCCGAGTGAGCTGCTTTATTTTTTTAACTGCGTGGTTGTGTCAGCCAGAGGCTGAATTTGATATTAACTGCGTGGTGTTTGTTTTCTTTTATTGTTTTTATTCCAGCCGCATGTGGCTGAGGTATATAGTGCTTGTAGAAAAGTTTCAGATTGTCCGCTGTACAGGGGAGATGCTGCCGAAATTTCTTCGGACAGATACTCCTCCGGGGCGTGACACGGCCTTCTCAAGTATCAATCACCAAATAGTTCAACCACATAACCGCAGAACTTAAACAAACACTTGATGACAGTTGATTCACCCATGCATAGGTACTCATCAAGATGGTCGGCTGAGACTCCATGACAATTGGCGAATCACAGTCATGTATTTTTGTAGTGGTGACAAACCTTTTCTTCTCGCAGCATCATCCCTATGCTGAAAATACGAAAAATGACTCTCAAGTGCATTAACTATGCGACAAAATAAATCTCTTTGCATGCGAAATCATCTTCAAAATATTTGATCTGGATACACCAGGTTTGTGGAGAAATAATCATTGAAGAGCCTCACATGTATGACTTCATGATTTCTTTGGATGGACCTTTTTCTTCACTGCATCTCGTTATTACTTTAATATGCTTCAACTATTTGTCGATTTTGTTGAAGTATTAATGACATTAGCTCATTCCCCATATCATAACCTTCGTCACCAACTTCAACTTGGACTTCGTTTTCACTTACCGAGTCAAAGCTGGTGCTACTTGAATGTTGAGACATTTTAGAGGAAACTAATTCAAGTCTATGTTTAGAATAAGAATTGTAGAGCACAAGGTGTCTATTTATTTTTTTCTTATCAACGAATATATTCCAATGGCTACTTTCTATTAATCAAATTGTACATATATTCCAATAGTTATATTAATAGAATTATTCTCATTAATTGATTAATTGAAAATATATTCAACGGATACTTGTTTGGGTGGGCTACCCAATTTATTTATTTCTTCTTTCTGAATAAAATATTTGATTCATTGAAAAGTGTAATAATAAAAAACTAGACTAATTAAGGAGTACAATAATTGAAAGTTACATCAAATTGAAAAGTACAATAATAAAAAATTACATTAATTGAAAGTACAATAATTAAATATTACAATAAATGGAAATTATATATTACATCTCCCCTTAATTTCTTGACATAGATGTTTGTGGATGATTAATTGCTCATCTGTCATTTGCCAAGTGTCTTTCGAAAGGATTTCATATTTTTTTAATTGAACTTTGGCTAAGGCAGCTTTTGTTTTCATCTCCTCAACTTTGAGTTGTTGTTTTTTCATTTCAACTTTAGCCATTTTTATGCTTGTATACTCAGTAAATTCTACAAACATATTGTCTAAATTTATTGTCATACCTTCAATGTCTAATTTCATTTTGCCTTTTCCTTTTCTTTTTGCTGCCTTCTGACCCATTGGACGAGTTTCTTCTTCATTTAGGTCTACGTGCAGACTCGCATCTTAGTTAAATGAGATGTTGCTTGCCCCCGACTCTGAGGTCCTTGCCTTCTTCGTGCCAACAAGGTGATCAACATACTGTGGAGTAAATATTGGACGATCTTTTATGATTCTCCATACATGTTCGAGATTAAATGCAATGTCATTATTTTCCTCGCGATATTTTTCATACGCAAGTCGTAATATGTCCTCATCACTATGACCGCTATGATACACACTATAAATACTATATTGTAATTTACGCTGAAGCGATATACAATTTTTTTGTATGGTATTATGGCAGTGTCATCGCATGACATTAGCAATTCTATTGGGTTTACCTGGAGAATGATTCTCATTGTAGTAGCTTGCAATACGTCCCCAGAAAGTATCCACCTTCTTATCATTGCCGATGATTGGATCATCACTGATAGTAACAAACGATCTCGTTAAAACCTCATCTTTAACCTTACTCTATGTTGACTGCTTTCTTCTACCCACAGCGTCAGAATCCGCCTTTTCCAAATTTGTGAGTTTAATTGGGGATTCACGGTTAGACAGTTGAGTCGTTGGAACAAAAGTCGGAGTAAACGGTTCATTTTTCGCCAGAGATGTAAAATGCATACCGGTTGTATGTGAAATAGATAAATAGTTTTGTGGATATGGATTATATGGATAATTTGGTGGATATGAACCGTATGGATTTGGTGTGTATAGATTATGTGGATAATTTGGTGGATATGAAAAATATGGATAATTTGGTGAAATTTGTGAATTTTGAGAAGAAGGATTTTTTTTCGATAATTTTTGGTAATTCACAAAATTTTTAAAAAATCTCGGTTATTTTCATCCATTTCGGAGGAAAATAAGAGAAGATTTTTAGAGAGATTTAGATGTTGAAAGATTGAAATAAGGTGATGAGTATTTATAGATATTTTTTTTTTTTAACTATCCATTGAAAAGCAATTGAAAAAGCTGTTGAAAAATTAAAACTATCCGTTTGAAAGTTTTTTTAAATTTTTTTATTTTTAATAGAATATATATATATATATATATATATATATACAGATTTGATACTGCGCGCGACGGCACAGTGCGCGACTGTGCGCGTCGCGCGCAGTATCAAATTTTTTTTGTTTTTTTTTTAATTTTTAAATTAAAAAATAATTAAAAAATTTCTTTACGATTTTATTTATAGGGTTCAGGCTTTAGGTATAGTGTTAAAACTATTTTTTTTTTTAGATTTTAACTATAGGGTTTAGGTTTTCTAATTAGGTTATAGTGTTTGGTTTAAAAAAAATTAAAATAAAATTAATTTAAGTATTTATTGAATATTGTAATGTATTTAGGGGATATATTTATATATTAAATTTTAAATAAGGAAATGTTGAATTTTTAAAATTCAAAAAAAAGTGCTGTTACTGTGCGCGACGCGCACGTCGCGCACTATGCGGTCACGCACGGTAACAAAACTCTATATATATATATATATATATAAAATAAAAATAATAATAAATTTTACCTATATGAGGGCATGCCACATGTGGACATTGATTTAAAAATAAAAAAAATACATTGAATACGTCCAATGAGTTGAGTGCGTTCAATGTTTCGGTGGGTCCCATATGCATGTATATTATAACCATCCTTGCATTGATGTCCTAGAAATGTTATAACGCCCTAATAATTCGCCAATGCAGTTGCAGATCCAATCCTTATCCTCTATGCATGACAGTATGCAATCGTGCAAAGTATTTTTTTTTTATTTTGGATTTTGAATTTTTTTATAAATTTTTTAAAAATGGTCCAGATTTTATATTTAAGATTTAGAGTTGGATTATAGTAGTAATAAAAAAAAGTTGGATTATAATATTAAGCATAAAAAAATTTTAAACTAATTTTTTTTTAAGTGTCCATGGAATATGCGACCTAAAATATTTAGGATAACATTACTATATATATAGTTTTAATATATCATCATCAAACCCTAAACACCCGTGTGCATCTAATTTTTTTATGTATAATATTATAATCCAACTTCTAAATTCTACAGACAAAAAATCTTATTGACATAATTGTGAGCTTGAAAAAATCATTTAAAAGATATTATGCGTGACTGCACACAGTACCCTTACAACACTATCATAAGGACAATACTTGTAAACGAGTTCTTTTTCTATTCTACTATTGTGTGAGCTGTCAACATTATAATAAGCTACTTCGTCCAAAGGAGATCTTCATAGGAAGCTTTACTTCCTTTAGATTAACAATCCTTTGATTACAAACCAAGTAAATTTTTGTACCTCTATCCTTAATTAATTTGCTTCTTAATTTTTTTTTGTATAAGTGTTTTGTTTTAATCAAGCTATAAGTTCACGAAAGATATTCTTTTATTTTCAAAGTTATTCATTCCCCCTCTAGCCAGTTATCAAAGTTATTCATTCCCCCTCTAGCTAGTTATCAGGTGACCAACAAAAATATGATCCTTTTACACTAAATAAGTATAAGATGCGTTAACTTAAATTAGAAGACTAGGTAATACAATCATGATAAAATTGATATTTAGGACATCTCGTGGTACCTTAAAAATGAAACTTTCTATTCTAGAAGGTTCTAAGTGTGTGTTAATAGGAATTGAGCCTAAGTCTATTAAAATTGGCACATTAGAAAGTCTGACAGTATGCCAAGATTGGAATTTGACGTATTCGAGGGAGTCATACACTCGTGTCAAATTTGGTAGTTAGCACAATATTAGATGATAACGCCATTTGACTCTTAAAATTTTTACATTTTCCTATCTATATTTACCATGACTTGCTTGTCATAATATTTATCATGTCATGCATGTTTGCTATTATTAATACATGATTATATATGCCATGTATCAGTATGTTTTTAATTCTTGCTATATATGATTGTATATTCATGCTACTGTGTTTTACATGTTATTTCAAATTCTGCCATGATATTTATCTTTTGATTTCATATTATGAGAAATTGATACGTGCATTTGATAATTGTCATCTCATGCAATTTTTTTTTATAATTCAAATATTCAATTCTTATAATTTAACTAATTCTAAAGATGATTAATTTATCCCCATGAAATTTTTTTAATGATCACTAGGATAAATTGAAAAGTACAAATAAATTTTTGATAAACAATCTGGTGTCATAAGTTTTTCAAACTCCCTTGATATAATGTATTCTATGTGAAATTTGAACTTTTATTATCTAAGATTCTCATTCCACCTTTTAGTTTTTTATCATAGCACCATGCCATAACCCAGAAGAATGCTATGCTATACATGCATCATATCATTATTACTTATTTCAAATTCTAAACATATTTTCTTTTAATATATATTTGATATATGTCATATTCATTTACCTCTATTGATTTAAATTTTATATAATTAAGGATAAATGATATTATTAAGATACATATATAGATATATTATGTAAAATATTTTTTTAAAATAATATAAATGTATATATATAATCTAACAGTAAAATATACTGTTATTTAATATAGATTATCAACTTGTTAATTAATTAATTTCATTATGTACATGTCATGGACAAATTTGGGCTGCATGCCCTTCTTTTATGAATAAAAGAAATAAAGAATAACTAATGCCTACTCTCATATTCTACCAATTAGCAAACACTTGTAGGAAAAGTACAAGCACGCAGGATTCAATCAACGTCGTCACTGATCACTATTTCTTTAGCATCAGTTGCGTGAATCTTCTCTGTCTAATGATGATCCAGTGAACCTCCGACACCACCACCATCGTCATCATCTGTTTTGGTTATGGAACTAGAGAGACTGAATACGAATCTGGCTAATGCTTCCTTCATCCACACATGCTTGCACTCCGCCATCACTTCCTCCACGCTCATCTATTTAATAAATTAACTACAATATTCAAACTGGTATGTATATATACCAGTATGCAACAACCATTAATAATAATATTAAAATTAATTGATCGATTCTATTACCCATTTTCGAGTTCGCAGAGCTCCCTCAGGCCAATAGATGACCTCCTCTTTAACGTTAAAAGCGAACATAACGGCCTCGTGATCCCTGCTATCGTTGCTCTTGCTCTTGTAACTCCATTTTCCAAGATTACCTATCGTTAATTACGTCTTATCTCAATCAACGACTAATTGATTATTAACTATATATATAATTATAATTAAACAGAAAATTGGAAGCGACCTCAACGATTCCCAGCACGCCGGCTTCCTCGTACGTCTCCCGGTAGGCTGCCTGGATCATCGTTTCATCGGCTTCCCAACCTCCCTATATATTAATAGCATCGATTGAAGCATGCCCAGATCATCAATAATTAGTTGATTACGTACATGTAGCCTACCAATAATTTGTTTTCGATCGGCAACTACCTTAGGGAACATGATCTCAGCTCGTTTCTTGGTGGAGCTGACAACGAGAACCTCGACAGATTGATGAGGAATTATGGACATCCCCCCGGCTTTGCATGCTGCCTCCTTATTCTTGATCTTGTACGGAATGCACCTGATGAGCTAATTAACAATTTAGAAAATGTAACAGAGAACCAAAGATTAATTGAGTAATTATCAATCGATAATTAAGTTAATTGATTACCCGACGATAAGGCGGCTTCCACAGCTGGTGTAGCGCTGCAGCTGCCGGCATTTCTGAGGCCCCGAGTTCGCCATGGCGTATCTGCACCTCTTCCAATATTCCGCCGTCTTTTTAAATCAGCTTTTTAAAGTTTAAATGATGGATTAGACGATCGAGAAGCAAGGAATGGCGCTACTTTATTTATAGATCCATTTTAGCAACTTCCTTGCAGCTGGAAACCTAAAATAAGTCTAATTTATCAACTCTAGTTTAAGAGTAAACAAGGATTTTCCAACAAAATGGCCTAATTCGGCAGGGTTATTCGACAGTTCACACTTGTAAACCAAAGGAAAAAAAATAAAAAAATTTGTCGACTAGACTAAATTTAATCCTCCTCGTTAGTATCTAATTGGTTATAAGTTCAATTTATTTTACGTTTCTTTGTTGTCGGTTTAAGCATGCAGCTGGATCTCTAGGCTTAACGGCTAAATTTGTTATCCATTTTAGTTGCAATTGATCACCATGTCCAACTGTCGACCACTATTGGCGCAACTCTGACCATTAACACTAGTAGACTTTTGTTAATAGATTTCGGATATTTTAAAGATTAATATCAAAGTAGACACGTGTGATGTAAAAGAGTCGTGCATTTATTACTTTATCTTAAAATTGAAGTCGTATCCAAGCCTTTGGCCGGTCTAAGAAAGCATAACGGTTCTTTTACTCCTCCGTTTAGTAGTAATGTAGAATTAATAGATCATATTTTATTATAACATAATTTTAATTTAACGAAGTAATTACGGATTACCATAGACTAATTTAATAAATTTATAAAATATTTGAATTACCTTTAAATTCATTTTATTTTGATGTGGTGATAAAAGGAGCCAGCTGAGGATGAGTCAAAGGTGGGAAAAGCAATCGACGTGGAGGTCAAAATCAAAGTGGTCAAAAATATGAAATCGTCAAGTCACCAGAGTTGGCCGAGCGGGTGGCAACGACCCGACCAGGCCTGAAGGGATGATCAGCCCGGAGGCTCGTCCGACCAAATCGCTAGTCTGGCCGGGCGATAGACAGCGCGCCGATAGCTCGAGATTAAAGAGAGGAGAACAGATGTTCGCAATTGTGACGATCCTATAAGGGCTAGTCCGACTGGATCGCCTGTCCGACCGTATGAAGAACAACCTACCGAACCGAGCGACCGTGGAGAAGAACAACCTAGAGAGACCAGGCGGGGAATCCTAATCGAGCGGCTCTCCCATTTGGCCAAATAGTGGGACCCCTCGCTTAGCTCATCATATCCTTCTGGAAGTTAGTGTCGCTGACAACAGGACATGGTCAACAGGCAAATTGTACATCTGAAGTTTCTATTGTCATGTCAGAGATTTGTACGTCTTGTTTAGGAAAAGTGTCAGAGGCACTTTTCTGACTTGTCTTTTCATAAGACAGTTGGGAAAACATGTACACACCTTGAGAAACGTGCACGTTCACTACTAGAGCACCATATAAAGGGGGTCCATGCACTGACAGAGGTATGCGTTATTTGTGATTACACTCTCGTTGTTATAGTTCTCTTCGTTATTTATTATCGTCGATGACTGATTTGAACGTCAAAGGGCCAACGCTGAGGAGCCTAGCACTGAAGTTCTTGGTTTTGCAAAGCGGAGCGAAATCTTCACACGTTCAACCATAGAGTCACATCCCCAGCCAGCTGTCTTCACCGTTTTTGGATAGGATCATATCAGTGTTGTCTATGAAAACTTAACCTGTATTTGAGACGTGAAGATGGAGAACGTTGGACGACTTATGACCGTGACGTTGACGAAGGAAGAATTGGACATGCTGATACAAGCACGGGCGACCAAGATGGTAGAGCAGCAATAGCAAGCAATGGCCGAGCACCAAGCAAATGAACCTGTGGCATCAGCAACAGCCCAGTAGGCCGGCCACATAAACCGAGCAAAAAATATTTCCACTCGAAGGGCAAACAATAAGTCGACCGACACATATGGAGATGTACCAAATACGTTGATCCCCTTTCACCGAGCGTTGTTCCACATCCCTTCAGAGGAACAAGGCCGAGCGGATAGAGAGCAAGGATCCTCCTCGAACGACGAGCCTATCCGGGACGGACGAAAGGGAAAGGCACCAAGGCTCAATGATTTCCCCGAACGGATAAACAAAAAAATTCTCTCAAGAGATCCTAGATAACCAACTACCATGACATTACATGTCATTAACGATCGGGGAGTACAATGAGACAATCGACCTAAAGGATCATCTGATCAAGTTTAACAACATGGTCACACTCCATCAGTACACCAATAGAGTGAAGTGTCAAGTTCCTCAGCACTCTTTCTGGATCATCACAGAGGTGGTTTATACGTCTGCCGATCGAATCAATCTACAACTTCAAGGATTTTCGAATGACATTTTTGGACCATTTGCTAACAACCACTGTTACCAGAAGATGAATGTTAACTTGTTCGTTGTGAAGCAAGGGGCCCAAGGAGGCATTGAGGGCTTACATCAAGAGGTTCAACTAAGTGACCATGGGCATTCCATCGATCACCTTGGAGATATTGGTAAGTGTCTTCTCGTAAGGACTTACAGAGGGCAAATTCTTTCACTCACTCATCTAGAAGTTGTCAAAAAACTTCGATCATCTACTCAAGTGTGCCAGCGAATACATCAACGTGGAGGAGGCCCAAGCAGCATAAAGGAAGGAAGTGCCCATCGAACCTATCCCCCCCCCCCCCCCCCCTGAACGTCGACTAGCCAGTAGCCATCAACCACCAAAGAGCCCCCGAGCGGGAGCAACTCAACCATACCAGGAGCCCCAGGCCCATGTTGTGCAACATGTACAAGCAGAGCGACTGAAGCCAACAAATGATAGGTCTTGGACACCGATGTTCTACTCGTACCATCACTCGACGACGTAACACCCAGGACTGCTATGACTTGAGGCCAATTTCAAGCTGACCGGCTCCTCAAGGATATCGTCATCGGTCACCTTCTCTTGATCGGCATCATCAACGCAGATCAAGTGGACAACGGGAAGAAGAAAGGTCGACGACCGAGCAACATCAAGACTAGCCTCAACGTAGAGGTAATGTGAGTCCTACCCGGATTTTCACCGAGTGGGCTCGATCTTCAGCTCGGGAGGAGGAAAACTGAAGCAATGTCGCTCAGGGTGACATCGAAATGATTGCCGGAGGGCTAACTGATGGTGATTCCAACAAGGCCAGGAAATCGCACGCCCGACGATTGGAGATACATGTTGTGGGATGCAGCAAGGAGAGCACCAAGGGACCATAGATTAGTTTTGGCCCTCAGGACTTAGAGGGAGTGGAGGGCCCTCACGATAATACCTTGATCATCCGAGCGGTAATAGTTAATTATACTATTCACTAAACTTTTGTAGATTCAGGTAGCTTAGTGAATATCATCTTCAAGAAGGAGTTTGACCGGCTACAAATCGACCGGAGTGACTTTCAGCCTATGATAACTCCATTGTATGGGTTTACGGGCAATGAGGTATTGCTAATAGCTAGGCTCAACTAGCCATATTACTCGGAGAGGAGCCTCTCAAGTGGACAAGGACCACAAACTTTATCGTGGTAGATGCGTTGTCTGCCTACAACGTGATATTGAGTCGACCGCCCTTGAATGAGTTTCGAGCTGTAGTGTCCACCTTTTGTCAAAAGTTCAAGTTCCCGATGGATAATTTGATGTGTGAAGTCAAAGGCGACCAATCGATCTCTCGGTGATGCTACATCGAAATGGTTAAATTCAAGTCAAAGGCCGCCCGAAAGACCTAGTGATTGGAGGTAAATGTGATTTTGGAAGAGCCTCCTGTATTGGTCTACGATAAAAAAGAGTAGGTCTAGATCCACCCCAGTTGATCAAAAGCCACAACTTTCGTTGTGGCCGATCTTACTGATGCAAGGAAAGCCGAGTTGGTGGTCTGCCTTAGGTAAAACCCTAATGTGTTTGCTTGGTTGACTCACGAACTCCGGGGTATCTCGCCGAGCGTAGCGCAACACGAACTGCATGTCCAACCGGATGCCCTGCCGGTAAAGCAGAGGAAGAAGGACTTCAGCTCGGAGCAGAACCAAATCGTTTGAGTAGAAATAGAAAAATTACTAGAGGTCGGCCACATTCGCGAAGTCCAATTCCCCAATTGGCTAACCAACATAGTGCTAGTCTCCAATCCGGGCAACAAGTGGCAAGTCTGCATCGACTTCCATGACTTGAACAAAGCTTACTCGAAGGATTTCTATCCCTTGCCACGTATTGATCAAATAGTAGATTCCAAGGCAAGCTGTGAACTAATCTGCATACTTGATGCGTACCAAGGCTACCATCAAGTTCCACTTGCTAAGGAGGATCAAGAGAATGTAAGCTTTATAACGACTGATGGGACCTATTGCTACATCATCATGTCGTTCGGATTAAAAAATATCAATGTCATTTACCAAAGGCTGATTAACAAAGTGTTCCGATGGCAAATCAGCCGTAATATGAAGGTATATATCAACAATATATTAATAAAATCCCTCTGAACAACTGACCTTTGTGCAGATGTCAAAGAGACCTATCGGACCTTGAGGATGTATGAGATTAAGCTTAACCCGACTAAGTGTCTGTTTAGGGCAAAAAGCGAACGCTTCCTCGGTTACATTGTGACCGGGAGGGGGATAAAAGTAAATCCAAGCAAGGTGAAGGCGATATAGGACATTCTTCCACCTCATAATTTGAAGAAGGCCCAATGATTGACCGGACGAATCACGACACTGTTAAGATTTATCTCCAAGTTGTCGGATTGGAGTCACCCATTCTTCAAGATTCTTCGTCAAGCGACAAAGTTCCAATGGAACGCGGAATGAGATAAGGTGCTAGAAGAGATTAAGAAATACCTAACCTCCTTACTTGTATTGTCTAAGCCCATCGTCGGCGAGCCACTCTGGATATACTTGTCGTCAACAGAGCTGTTGGAGCAATCTAGTGACCCTAGGTTTTGATGTTTGAGTAAAGGTTTAAGTTAGGATTATTATTGTAATTTGATATGCATTGTGAGTGTGCAGGATATAGGTACAACAAAGAAAGTCCAAGTGTGATCTTGGCAAAGGAGGAAAGCCCAATAATGAGTCTTGGCGGTGTAAGTCCAAGCATGTAGTCTTGGCAACGTAAGTCCAAGTGTAACTTGACAATGGATGAAGTCCCGGAGGCGCGACCTCTTGGCAAAGGAAGACCTGACAACAATGACAAGGCTGATGGAAACTCCAGAAGGCAAGACGTGAAGGATGGGGAGATATCCAAGGGGCGCAAGGCTGATGGAGGAGGCTAGAAGGCTAGGTCTAGGTTGGTCAGGCGAGGACGAGTGTTGAGAGATTGTACTCGGGGGTAAAATCTTAAGTTTAGGGGGGGGGAGTACTGTAGCAGCACTATAGTGATACTGTAGCAGTACTGTAGCAGGCGACTGCATGTTTTAGCAGTCAACTAATACAGTCGACCGCGCAGTCAACTGGGTGCGAACATAATGGTTCTGTTCGTTCGGTCATTGTGGAGCAGTCGACTGTATGTTTTGGCAGTCGACTGGTATCGAGCCGTTGGGATGTAACGGTCGAATTTCTACAGAAGGCAGTCGACTGCTAGTTTTAGCAGTCGACTGGTAGGCGGTGTTTTCTAACTTGTGGGCTATATAACCAAGCATTGGAAGTTTGGTTAAGGTTGACGAAATTAATGGTGGTTAACCCTAATTAGAGTCTCTAAGTGCCCAAGTGATCTAACGTGCTTGTACGAGGTTGCGGCGAGGTTTCTCCACCCACAAGGAGCTACGTGAGCTAGCCGGAAGTTCTCCGGGGAATCATCCACCGACGGATCGGGATCGTCCACCTTACGAACAGCCGTGGAGTAGGAGCTTTATCTCCAAACCACGTTAAATCAACGTGTTAGGTTTTGCTTTCTATTGTTAGTATTTGTATTTTGTTTTCCCCTGTGTACTAACAAGTGTAGGAAGTGACGATTTGGGTGAGGCGCTATTCACACCCCCCTCTAGTGGTGTCAAGGTTCCAACAAGAGCGAGCAGTTGACTTGACGTCGGTGTGGCAAAACAACACTGAACAATAGTCGATGTATGAGCTAGTCCTCACCACTCGGAGGCTTCACCCATACTTCCTCTCACACCCCATAGTGGTGCTGACTAACATCGCCCCGAGAAGAGTCCTCCTTAACCCGAAAGTATTCGGATGGCTGATCAAATGCACCACCGAGTTAAATGAGTTTGACATATAGTATTAAGCCCGAATGGTGATCAATGCTCAAGCCTTAGCTGATTTATTCACTGAAGTACAGAACACCGAGCCGGATGCGACTTAAAAGATATATATGGATGACTCATCCACCCGGCAAAGTAGCGGAATAAGCATCCTCTTAATATCTCCCACGCAAAGAAGGAATGCAACTATTCGTGCGGCTAGACTATTGGACCACAAATAAAGAGGTAGAATACAAGGCTTTGATAGTCGGACTGCAAGCAGCCTGACATGTAAGAGCCAATAGAGTTCTCATCCACTCAGATTCTTAGCTGGCGGTTCAGCAACTATCGAGAGTGTTCAAGATAAATAACGCCCAACTTAAGTTGTATACTGAGGCTTTTGAGAAATTGAAGGCAGGTTTCCAAGAAATGATTATACAGAAGGTCCCCCGGTCAGACAACTAGTATACGAACAAGTTGGCCAAGTTAGCGAGTTCTTTATCTCCGATCGTCCTGGATAAGTCGGTCGAGCAAGTTTTACTAGTGGCACATATCAACAGGGTGGCAGGAATGAACTAACCAAGTGACTGGAGGATGCCGCTGATTGAGTTCCTCCGATCGGGAGCTACACCAACTGACCGGGAGGAAGCTCGATTGTTAAAAATGAGGGTCGAACCGTTAACCCTAATTGGAGATCACTTATATAAGAGAGCTTTCTCAATGCCACTATTCAAGTGCATTGGCTCGGATGATAGTCAATACATATTGCAAGAGGTGCACCAAGATTCCTGTGGTAGTCATCCAGGCAACCAGTCATTGGCCCATAAGATACTGCTGGCCGAGTATTTCTGGCCAACACTATAGGCCGACACTACTCAGACGGTGGCCACATGCATATCCTACTAGAAATATCTGAACATATCACACCGACCTGTTGAAGAGATGAAGGCATCCACCGTGTCTTGTCCATTCAACCAGTGGGACATAGACATTGTTGGACCATTTTCCATGGCGGCCGAGCAATGAAAATTTCTACTTGTAGCAGTCGATTATTTCTCAAAATGGATGGAGGCCGATCCGCTCGCCAAGATAACCGATCACATGGTTATTAAATTTATATGGTAAAAGATCTTGTGTTGGTTCGACATCCCTCGTAAGCTCGTCTCGGACAACGGAAGGTAGTTTACAGGGCGAAGACTCAGAGAATGGTGTATCGGCTATGACATATTGGCATCTTGCAGACTTCATGTCAATGGCCTACCCATAGAGTAATGGCCAGACAAAAATCACCAATAGAGAAATCCTAAGAGGGTTCCAAGCTCAGCTTGACCAATCCGAAGGCAGCTGGGCTGATGAACTCCTAAGCGTGCTATAGGCCACCGCACCATGCCCAGAGAAGAAACCGGCATAACCCCATTCCACTTGGTGTATGGAAGTGAGGTAGTGTGCTGGTCGAAGTAGGGGTAGGGTCCCGATCGGGTACAACTCTATGACAAAGGAAACGCCGATCTGTGGGTTATAGAGCTCGACTTGATAGTCGAAGTTAGAGATAATGTCACTACCTGGCTCACGACATACTAATAGAGCATGAAGCAAAGCTACAACCGAAGGGTAATCCCGAGATCATTCCTGGTCAATAACCTGGTATGCAAGAGAGTGAAGCCGGTTGACGACGTCATCAAGCTATAGGCCCATGGAGAGGACCATATAAAGTCATTTAGAAGCTCCACTCTGGGGCTTACTATTTACAAGATGAAAATAGTAGAAATCTCGAGCGACCCTGGAACGTAAATCATCTCCATCCCTATAGGGTTGGATGAGAGGTTTGTGATAAAATTTGCATGCATTCATAGAAATGCTTGTTCCATGAGTGCAAGAGAATATGAATCCACCAAGTATCCCAAGAGCTTGAGCCGTTCAGCTAAATTATAAATAAGTTTCCACGACAAATCTAGAAAATCAACAGTCGAGCGACGACTATAAACCTTTGAACAATGATATTTAAAGCCGAGCTGCGGCTATAAAATCTCATTACAAAATTACTATAACCTAAGCGACGACTATAAACTCTCATTAGGAAATTTCTATAAGCCAAGCGGTGGCTATAAGCTCTCGTTTCAAAACTATTAAAAGTCGAGCGACGACTATAAACTCAGGACTGATATGAAATCAATAGTCGAGCAACAACTATAAACTCTAGCCTGTTAGTAATCGAGAGTCGAGTGGTGACTGTAAATCATGGAATTAGTAATAATCATCAGTCAAGCGGCGGCTATAAACCCGGGAGGTGATGAAAAGCATAAGTCGGGTGGTGACTATAAACCCTTGTTTGCAAGAATAATAGCCGAGCAGCCGCTATAAACTCGTTCCATCCCTAAAATTTATTACTAAATTAATGTTTTTTTATAGTGACTAGATTTGAAGGGAAAATTTAGAGTTATTGAACTATATTAAATAATTCGTTACTAAATTAAAATATTTTACAGTGACTAGATCACGAAGGAGGAATTTGGAGGGATTGAACCATATTAAAATATTTGAGTTATAATATTTTCTACTCTAATTTCAAAATTATTTTTATTATTTTCTTTTTGTTAAATTGTTTTAAAGAACATTTTCTAAAATATTTAAAATTAAAAAAAAAAATTTGCTATCCATTCCTTTTACGTCTATTTACTTGGTAAAAAGTGAAATCGTCGCTTTAAGTGCATCTCTATCATCACCTTGTATATTTTGAAAAGGAATAATAGGAATATTTTATCCTATACAATAATCTTTTGTATAAGGGAGGTCAAACATTCAACAAAGTATTTTTACACATATTGATATTTGAGAATTGATCTTAAGATTTATGAGATAAACATCATGTAAATACTAACTGTGTCAATGATAATTCTATAGATTCTAGAATGTACCATAGGGAATACTTTTTAAATCTATTAAAATTAGCATATAACTATAGAGTATCAATTCGGATGGGTAGGGTTGATTTTTTTTTTTTTTTAAATTTTAATTTGAACCCGATCCGAATCTAAATTCAATCAGAAATCTCTAAACCTAAATCTAACCCCTACCAACCTGACTAACCCGAACCCAACTCGAATAACTCGAAAAATCTAATTCAAAATAACTTTTTTTAGTTAATTTTCCTATAATTTTTTATTTTTATCTCAATACTCTATCATTATCATACTAATATTGATATTATACATAACAACATCTTAATTTTTAAAATAAAATTTAATTTAACCCTAAAAAATTTACTAAATCTTAAATTCGTGTCAATCCAAACTTGACTTGAACTCAAACCCGACTTGAATCCGAATCTCATCTTTGAACCTGAAACCCTTCAACACAATCCCAATCTAAATATGAAAATTCTCAATTCAAACTTGATTATTTTCGAGCCGACTCATGCTAGGTCGTCGGGTCGGATTTACTTTTAACATCCCTATTTGACATTGTGTTAAAATTTGAGTTAGGGTAAATGGTATATTTGACATTTCATCTATGATTGATGATGTATAAATAAAAAATTTAAATATTGTTTATTTTCTTATTATGCTATATTTTTCATGACTTATTATAATATTTATAATAGAAGTGTTTTTTTTAATTTATTTAACGAGTTTTGATATGCCGACACTACGTGTGAGCATTTAATTTTTTTTATTTACGTTTAATACGATAGCCCCACCCTTAAACTTTTAATTTAAAATTTAATTAGTATAATCAAAAGCTAAAAAAAGGAAAATAAAGCGCATAGCGCTGAGTCCAGCGTATCACTGTTATTTATTTAACCCTTATACAGGATTAAGATTTCTTGTTAGAAGATTTATATATGTGTTGTTTTAAATTTCATCATGATCATTTTTAAAATTTCTATAATGGAAAATATTTTTAAATATATTATTTTATGTTTTAAATTATTTTTTAGTTTCATTAGCTATCCGATTTATGTCGATTAATTTTAAAAGAACCGATTTGATTTTATAAAAATTTTCTATTGATAAAAAAATAAGCATACTAAACAGTTTATCAATTCAATATTTTTAAATCGTTCATTAAAAAAATTCATTTATTAACTCATAAAAATAAAACTTGATAATTAAAAATTTGATAAATTGAAAAGGCATCGTACTCATGCATTATTACCTAGGTGCATTTTACTTATTGTTCTCATTAGGAATGTAAATAAATCAAATCGTTTGTGGACTATTCGAAGTTCGATTCGATAAAAATTCGTTTAAGCTTGTTTAATGAGGTTCGTTAAGATAAATAAACCAAGCTCAAGTTTCGTAATACTCGACTTGTTAACTCATGAACGCGTTCATTAAACTTATGAATCAACTTTTAAATAAAAAAATAATAATTTTGATATTAAATTTATAGATTTTACATTTTACTTATGGAAAATATAGATAAATATATTAAATTTATTTATTATAATAAAATTATAAATTTTAATAAAAATATTATAATTTTTTTTAAATATATAATTTAATTTTTAATAAATATTTAAATTTATAATTTATATAAAAAATTGAATAAATTCATGAGTGATGAATGTATTCAATTAAATAAAACACTCGTAATCCTTACTGACTCTTTTAGACGGCTCCATAAGCATAAATCATGCTGACATTGAAATTAGACAACCAACCAAATATTTTGGAATCGGTTGAGACTGGATTCGAAAATCTATTACGTTAAATAACCATGCAGACCAACTCCGCCAACGTGGCAAAAAAATTTTGATCTGATCCTTATTTATTAAGCGTACAATATTCTCTACGTAATAATGGAAATTGGGAGGAAGTAGTGGCATTCCAGTAAATTCATGGCGTCACATCGTCACTGAATCCTTTACAACCGGACAGACCTAGAGGGAAGGGGGGCAGGGCAAGGCACGGCAATCTCTATCAGCATCGGGCCTCTTCTCCTGGAGCAATCGACTAAGAAAGCGACGATGGACGGGGTGTCGGAGGAGCTGGAGCGACGCAGCCAGTACCTTAGTTCGCTAATCCAGCGCACTAGGATCATGGTGGACGCCGATCAGGTCAAGAAGGAAGTCGTTGAGGCCACAGATAAGCCCGTCAATCAAGAGCAGCAGAGAAAGAAGGGAAATGACGAGGACCAACGGCTGGAGGAGAAGAAGAAAGCCGTCCGCGACGGAGATCGGTACGACGGAAATCCGACACTCGGAGAGAAGCAGAAGCAGAATCAGCCACCCAACATCAAAGTTAGGGGCGCCGACATGCCCCTCGCGTTGCAGAAGCGGGCATTCCAATGTGCCCACGAGACGCTCGCCTCCATGCCCAAGCTCGAGAGCAAGCGACTTGCCTTAGCGCTGAAGAAGGCATGATTTTTTTTTTCCCCTCTTCTTACTTTTCCTTTTGTTTCCCGTGACTGTTTGGTTGTTTTCTGCTACTAGTGATTCCCTTTGTTCCTCTTGAGTATATACATCTACATTTCTTTGTTCTAAGCTGCAGAAAAGTTGGGATTTTTATTATAATGGTGCTTTTCAGTTTGCTATCTCTCAATATCTTGTGAATACCGACCGTGATGCATTTCTAGAATATAAGCTGACATATTTAGGTACAACTTTGGTATGATAATGTGGGAAGTATGCCTAACAAAGACGTCTTTTATGTTGGTAACTGAAGATATTTGATTTTACCTTTGTAAAAGATTTTTACTAGGAAATTGGGTTGATAAAGGATTTATATATTAATATATGTACAATATGTTAAAGGTAACAGAAAGCAAACTCCAACCAAGTTATGAATGCGTTCCAAACCTATACCAATTGATGCGGGTAAAATTTCCCACTAATCATGGGTATTCTGGATAAACATTATGTGTACTTTAAAATAGTTCATAGTAGGAACATTGATCAATCTGCATATAAGAGCTCAGCCTGTAAAGAGCCCAATACATGACCATACAGTGTTCAGCTAATGGTTAAAACTATTTCAAACACAGGATCAACTCACTGGTAGGGCTTCACCAGGTGGTTATTCTCATTGACACTCAAAGGATTAAAGGAAGAGAGTCAAGGACACACTTAGGGATAGTCCTTTTTGGGACTGCATTTGAAAAATAACTGCAATACTCAACAAAGCTCAAGCTGACAAGATTTTCACCACCGCAGACATAATTGCTTCAGCCAACTAAATTAAATTTGATCAATATCAACTCATTCAGCCCTAAAAGTCACGTTACAACTAAACTCCACCATGATGGCACTAGCCAAAGTCAATTTTATACTTATTTTTACCTTGTGAGATGTTCATCTTTCAACTTAAATCCACCTCGTCCAAACACAAGTAGTTCAGTTTAAATCCATGAGACCCTCCACCAACCTGTTCTAAACTCTAAGACTTCAGTCAAGTTACCTCCACTCCACCAGATGAAAGTCCTTTCAGATTTATATAACTATTATAGTTTCAACAATAACAGGTGCTAGGCATGGAAGGAGGTAGAGTGGAGGAGAGGCTAATCTATTGTTCATCTGATTCACCAATGAAAAAGATGTTCAAAGTTCCAACTAGAAAGTAAATCTGAGCTTAGGGTTTTGCATATGCTGATTAGAAAGCTATTTCATTAAGGAGCCATAGGCATAGAAGAGGTAGTCAGTAAGGAGACTTGGGAGGCCATAAACTCAGAAGAAATTTATGGATGAAATGATAAGAAAGATGTTTTTACAGTTAGCAAAGGAGAACTAGAGAAGGAAGAATTGTGTAAGGAGGATGTTGTAATGATAGAAGAATTGAGGGGAAAATATGACACCTAAAAAAAAGAGTGTAGTAGTGTGTGGAAAGAGCGAGAAAGATGAAGAAGAATATTTCAAGGCTTTGAACCAAATGAACAAAGTGGGAACATAAGTTGGAAAAGGATGAGGGGAGGCTACTAGAGGTGAGACGCCCCAAGCTAAAATTCCTAGAGGCGTGAATGGGCTATGCTTAGATTAGGTCAAGTCGTGCTGAGCTAAGCTAGACATAATTTGTTCACATCTTGACCAAAGTTGGAGAGGCTTTTTCAAAAATAAATAAATAAATAAATAAATAAATAAATATATATATATATATTTTAAGTGTTCAACAGAAAACTTCTATTTCTAGTACTCTATTATTTTGTGTACTTTCTTGTAAATTTAGAATTTCCGTTCTATTCCTATTGTTCTATCTTGATTGACTTGTAAGAGGTTTCTCTATCTCAAACACTTAAATGAAGAAGAAAAAAAAGGATTCTAGGAATGATCCACCAAAAGGATTATAGGCAGTGACTAGGAATTTGGGGGTTGGTGAATAATTTTGAAAGCCATTGTCACTGTGGTATATAGGTTTGTGCTTTTGTTATTTTCTAACGTTTTATTGTAACCTTATTGAAATCGCAACAAAAGTAGGTTGTTTTTCTATTTGTATCTATGAATGGTATTCACTCTTGTCTACCTAACTAGTTGTCCAATTGCATGCTCCAACAGGAACTTATTGTACTATTAGTTATATTTTGATATTGTTCATGAGATTTTGACATATTTACAATTTTTGTCTAGGCCTGACTGAACTGACGCAAATAAAATATACCAATCTAATACAAATCAGTCCACACAAAATAAACATGTTATCAATTTTAAAATATATTTATATTTTGTTAGCTTAATTTGTCCACACAAAATAAACATGTCAACAATTTTAAAGTATATTTTTATTTTGGTAGCTTAATTTTCATATTTTAATACATTTACTTCAATGCCCGGATCTTAATAAGATTGGGGTCACTACAAATGTTTATCTTAATAAGATTGGGTCACTACAAATGTTTATCTTAATAAGATTGAGTCACTACAAATGTGTGTAAGATGCTCCATCCCATCGGTCAATTTATTCATTATATTTTTTTATTTTCCTATCGTCGAACTTAAGTTGTACCATCAAGGAATAATGGGTTTTAGGTTGTAGTTGATGTTTGACCTTGATCTCGAGTTAAGTTGACATCTTGAAGTAGATTCAGTTGACTAGTCATTCTTAGTATTGATTCGTCTTAGGAATCAAGTATAAATGTTCTTCTCAGAAACAAAAAGGGTTTGTTTTAGCTCTAGTCAACTGAAGTTGCTATTAAGTTAACTAGGCAATCAATTATTTAAGGGTGTTTTCTATTGGACTCAAGTTTGCTAATTATCCGTTGGCGGATAAGCTCACTATCATAATCATTAGAGTCGATTGGAAATTGTTTGAGTCTTATTAACTAGCAAACTAGTCATTGGCCGATAAGCTTGTTGCCTTAGTTGTTTGAGTCAATTGAGCTTGATTTGAGTTGATTAAATATTATTGCAGTTGAATAAACTGGTGTTTGAGTGGACTTGCGAGCACTTGTTGGCTAATAAGATTTCCATATCTACATTGTAGTCATGAAGATGATTTTAGTTGGTTGAAGTCAAGAAAAAATAGCCGTTTGAGCTGCCTTATCTGTAGATTTGAGGTTAAGTTGCATATATATATAAATATAGGTACAAAGGGACTTCAAAATAGAACAACCATTACTATGAGATTCTATAATTTTCTTTATCCCTAATCACTTCCAACAAGTATTTTTCTGAACTTATTTGCATTGCATTCACATTTATTTTTCTAATTCCAACAAACAAATACGAGTATTCTAATAATTTATTTTAACTTGCTAATTTTAATTATGTGTTATTCATCCTTCCCCACCTAGTAGGATAAGACTTGATGGTTGTTGTTCTTGTATGAGCTATTATAAAATTATTGGTGTTTGCATGTATTCCATTTTTACATTCTGTCCATGCTTATATGGACTTTCTACTAGTTATTCTTAATTACTTTGTCATTTTTTTCCTTATACTCTTCTCTTATCTTTTCTTATGACTAAAGAATTGTGAAATGAATTTGTCAAGTTTTACTCACGTTAATGTTGAATGCTATAAATTAATTGAAATCGGTAATTGATTGATGCATCATTCAGATTGAATGACATTGGTGGCCAAAGGTCATACGCTGACCCTGTCGGCCCACGCGATCGGTCCCACAATCATTTGTAGAGAGGTAAATCATGGGTGATTTTTTTTGCCTTTTGAACGGTGTCCATTGCATGAGGGAGGGCAAGAACCTGGCAAGCATTTCGCGGCCAAGAATTGACCTCTAGAGCTCTTAGTGACAATGCCACATGCACTGACCATCTACCTATCTCGTGGGGACTTGAATGACATTAATACTATGTGAAGTGTGTATTTATCTTGTTTTGAGTTTCTTCCTTGTCTTGCGAGAAGAATAAAAGAGCTAGAGAGCATATTAAGGGTGGGAATTCAGGTTGACGAGTCATAAATAGGTCAATGAGACATCGACCTGTGATCCATTTAATTTAAATCTGAATTCGACCCATTTAATAAATAGGTTAAAATGCACTACTCTCATACTTTATAAGTAGTTTAACCCACCCATTTACAAATTAGATTAATTATATGAGTTAGAGGGCTCATAAATGGTCATGTGACTTGACTCTTTGATTAAATGGGTCATAATCACGTCATATGACATGACCCATTCAAAAAACTTAAACAAAACTCTGAGTACAAACTACGTAATAACTATTTTTTAATTATATAAACAAAATCTAATCTATATAATTATTTAGATTTCATTGTATTATATATTTGTAATTTCTATATTAGATTATACATTTATAACTTATATAGATTAAATAATATAAATAATTAAATCTCTAGAAATTTATAGGCCCATTGTTTATCCAATCTGACCCACTTATTTGCAGCTCATAAATGGGTACTCATTTTTGACCTGAATACGTTCAGCTCATCTAAATTCACGAATTTGTGAGCTAGGTCGTGTCGTATAGATAGATTGTGTCAACTTTTGTCATCTCTAGTGAATATTTGTTTGGCTCGCTATTGTAATTGGTTGTATCAAGGTTTGTTCGGTGTGCTTATGAATGTCTTTGAAGAAAAGACTGGGTAATGGTGAAACAAGGGAGAAATGGAAGAATGTTAAGCAGGCTTACTGCTTATGCAACAATGGTAGATGCAATTTGTTCATTGCCTGTTTCTGAGAACTAAACTTCTTATTCAAAAGAAAAGAACTGAGTTATGAACTTGTCATTATTTTGTTGGTATGCTTTGTTACCATGAATATGTGAACTGTTCCATGGTTTTTTGGGTCATGAGTAACTCCAAAATTATGTTACATCTAATTCTTATTCTTTTAACTCTCTGATTTTATTCCATATAGCTTAGACAATATGAAGGGTCTTAAATGACTGTAATTGTAGATATATGATTTGAAACTGCATTGGGTCTTCTATACAGAAATAATCACTATGCAGCAATATTGCCCCCTCTTATCCATCCATTCTCTCATCTAGTTCTCTTTCTTTAGTTACATATAGGACCCACCCAACATTATGAAATTGGTTTATTTGTAAACGAACCTTTATCCTCTGTATACTGGACAATGAACTGCAGCATTTGATGGAAGTTATTGTAATCTTTAAATAGCTGCACCAGTGGAAAGTTAACATGGGGTTTAGATTGGCTGAAGTCTCCAAGATCTAATAAAACATTTGGTATTGACAGAAACCTTTTTGAATAATTATTGACGATGGACTTATTTGATTCATTAATTACACAATGTAAATCCAAATTATGAAAGATTATGCTGGCTAGACGAAGCTTTAGATGGTCTATCTTACTTGAAAATTAAGGATAACAGAACAAAAGAGGATTTGTCGGCAGGGAAACATGTCCAGATTATAGTTGCCATTTACTAATGTTTCATTTGACAAGTAGTTTTTGTGCTTTTTTTTTCTCAGATGAAAGGTTTGAAGTAGACAGAATTCCTTGATTGCTTGTTTGTTGATGAATTTATCAAAGACATGGTACACTTATTTTATTGTGGGGATTAGATATTTGCCACTCATTGTATTTCATAGGTGCCTTTGGATTGTACGTTCTCTTTGGAAAGAACTCACCGCACAATGAATCATGTGCTATAACCATGTAATCTTTGTATTTGCAGGAATTTGACACAACATACGGTCCAGCTTGGCATTGCATTGTCGGAACAAGCTTTGGTTCGTATGTCACTCATTCTTTGGGAGGTTTCCTGTATTTCTCCATTGATAAGGTGTACATTCTTCTCTTCCGGACAGCGGTGGAACCAGTAGACCATTGATGATCATATTGCAACTAATTAGTGGTTGCAGTTTAATGTAGATTCATGAAATCTTGTTGTCATCAATGTATGCAAACGACCATGTAAAATTGTAATGGCATTAAAGCATGAGTTAGCTGTTTTCTCTCTCCTTTTAAAATTTGTTTATCTTGATTGCCAATGACATGTTTTCTTGTGATTATTTGATCACTAAGAGCATCTATTGAGGTTATTGATCATTTCTCAGCTGGATTAACTGTAGCCAATAATAACTTGACTATCCATCCCTTGTTTTCCTAAAATCCTTTGTTATTTTTTTTTCCAAATCACTATTTGAGTATATCTCTGCCTCTAGCATAATGAGTTATTAATGCCTTTCTAACACTAGTGGGTGAAGGAACATGCGGCAGTCCTGTGGGATGCGACAAAGACCACAGAGCAATTTGTTTCCTCTTCTTTAAACTCCATCAACTTGTTAGTATTTTGGTGATTAATCCTCAACTTTCTTTGTGAGTAACTTAACACTGAGTAATTTAACACAAAGTAAAGCAACCAACTATTCTACCTCATACCATAAATCTGCAACCAACCCACATACTACCCAAATCTCCAAGCTACCTCCATCTTTTGCTTGGAATGCTACTTGCTCAATTCTCTTCAACAAATGGATGAGCTATCAGTTCTCTTTCACAGAAATGGAGACATGGCCATGACTTCCCCAATGCATGCCTCCTTCCACCTCCTTTATTCTCTCTTCACTTCCTGAGCTTTTGAGGACATGGCAGCAGCTCTGTTGGCTTCTCCCACTGTTGTTCTCCTCACCCAAATCCCCCACCCATCATTACTGCCGCCACCGGTAAACCAGTCATCTTCATGTTTGGAGATTCACTCTCGGATGTTGACAGCAAGAACCATTTTCCATATTCCCTATTAAGGTCAGACTTCCATGATAACTACAATGGTATTCCAACTGGAAGATTCACCAATGGAAGAACCATAGAGAATATCCTATCATATGTAAATCAGCTAACTGTGTTTTCAGATTGACTTGCATTAATCATCAAGGTAATTAGTGGTGTTCTGTGCAGCTGCTAAGCTTGGGGTTGCCATCTCTACCACGATCTATGTTGTTATCCGTGAATGATGATGCAATCAATATCCATGGAGGTGCCAACTATGGCTTCTGGAGCAAGAATACTTCAGCCGTCAAGATAAATTGGAAAGAGCTCATGGAGACTTATATGACCAGCATTTTTAGACTTGCTTCTCAATGGAGAGAAAATAATCTACAGTGTGTTGCAGTTTAGATCCTTTAATTATTTGTTGAAGGATCTAACTATTATACTATTATCCTGAGGGCAATTTATCTAGTTGACCAATATTCAAATTGTTTCGAATAGAAATATTCTATTTGATTTGATTTCTGCTTGAGTCAATTGCTTAATCGATTTCTCAATATCTAAATTCCATTGCACCCCAACTTTATGATTTTAGGAAATTATTCAATTGACACTCTCATTCTAACTTTCCTAAGGTTGAATACTTATTGTGCCAAGAGACTCCATGTCTCTAGAACTGTTGGTGCAAACAGACACCAAATACTTAAATCAGTATTTTGATGTATGATAAAAAATTTAAAAATAATTATTTTATGATTAAATATATGTGTCAAGTGTGTAAGATACCAGAAAGTTTGACAGGATATATTGTAAGAACAATGCGTGGCAGTTCAACATGAATTGGTGCCAATAAAAAGTCCAAATGAACCAAAGTGGGTTGGACATTTGGTAAATAGAGATCAGGATCAACTGAGTCAAATTAAAGTGGTCTATACATTTGGCAAAAGAAAAAAAAGTCTAAGTAGGTTAAGAAAAATTGAATACTAGGTATATAAAAAGTCTTAGCAGTTTAAGGACGATAAAATACGAGACAAAATAAGAAGTCCAGGATAATACCTTTTGACAATGAAGGTTGTCAAAGGAGCGACCTTTGTTTTGGGGCAAACACAAAACTTAACTAATAAATCAATAGGTGTTTTGAAATTAAAGGTTTTTCCAGTCAACTGTGTTGTAAAGAGATGCTACGCCATATTTAGCGTATTTCCAATCGACTAAGTCATAATCTTAAGTAACTAAATACTTCACACGTCACATTTACATATTTTATATACATTTTGAATATTTTAGATTATTTCATGATTAACATGAAAAAAAAGGTTAGTCAACTAAATTAGGAGCCGGGGCAAATAAATATGAAATAATAAATACAAATATTTTAAAAAGTTAATAACTTAAATTAATCTTAGTTAGTTGATGTCATTGTACTGTAAACGCATAATGTCATCAAGTAATAAAAATATCATCCACTGAGATCGTATTGTTGAATATCAAAATACTTGCAAATGATATTAGATGATCAAGCAAAGGTATATTGTGGAAAGAGAAATAAGAGCAATTAAACAGAAATGATGAAAAAGCTAATTCAAAAGGTAATTCTAGGGTTTCAATTTGACTACGATGAATGTTGACGAATGCACCTCTTCTATTTCAACGTATGATTATATTGAATGGATTTGTCCTAAAGTAATTGAATGTGTCTATGGGAGAAGAAAAGAAAGAAAACACCGATGCATCGATCCTAATTGCAACTCATAACAGTATGTGAATTAGAATAGATCTTTTAAGTTCGATGGTAAATCATGAAAGTCTTGAAAGAGTTCAATTACTTTCATAGTAGTCGTGCTAGGGTACTCTTTTTGGGCAAAACTCCTATCACTAGAGGAGCACGATCATCTAAACACTACCCTTACTCGGAGAGGAATTCTCAAGTCGATTCTAGAGGTCAGAATTAGGGTTCATCGAGAAGTATGTCTCCTATTCTCTATGGATCCAATCGTATGTTTATATGCAACAATATCAAATTAGGGTTCATCCCTTAGTTTATCCCAATGAGGTTACTATCCAACTTAAATCCAACAACATAGATGAATGAAAAGAAACAAACAAGAAGCAATCAAGAATCATATGCATCGTTAATGAAAAGAAGATCAATGCATTATTTCATCAAACATGACACAAGTTACTCTCTAATCATAGAATTAGGGAAACTAAACAATATCATAGAATTAGGGAAACTAAACAATGGAGTTACAAGCCAAAAATATCATTTTACAACTAGAAATAAGAATTAAGTTTACAAGGAACTCCGTTGTAGACGATATCAATGTCTTCGAAAGAATGCGCTCCTTGATGACAGACTAATCTTGAAACCTAAAAAATGACTCTCTCAAGTAGGGTTTCTATCGCAAACCCTAGATGATTTGTATGCCTCTATGTGATTTTTATAGGGTTAGGTGGCTTGGTTTTTAATGGAACCCTAAGAAAAAGGAAAAAACGACTACATGTGCCACATTCGTGTGGTCTCCTAGTTGACACGGTCCAGCGACAAAGTCTAACATGACCGTGTTGGATGCTGGAACTCTCTTTGTTGCTCTGTTTGCACGCTTTGCCTCTAAGTATGGTACACGATCATGGTATGAGACATTAAACTAATGACTCATATATAAAATTTTTTGATAGAGTGATATAAAAAAAAGAAGAAAAACTAAAGTAACTGAAAATTAAATTTAGATTCATTCTAGAAAAGTCAATGATAGTTATATATTTTTTAGACCAAGAAAAAAAATAAAACTTACATATAATATTTATTTACATAAAAAAAAACTTGTGACCGAGTCCCAAGGAAAATTATATAAAAAATTATAGAAAAAAATATGTTAAATATTGTATATTAAAATAATTAAACATGAGATTAAAATGACAAGAGTGAAGGCTCTAGACATATTAACAAAGTATTTTTTTTTAAATGAAATTAGAGTTACATTAAGGAATACATCTAAGTGTATATCTTTTTACATTAATGCTGAATAAGCTCACTAGATTCATCTAAGACAAGTTGTCATGGTGGATGTTATTTGTTGATAATTATTTTAATCAATGAGACACATTAAGAAGTAAATTTTAAGCTTAAATCTCGGTAGAAAAATACTAGAAGTAAAATGTTTTAGATTTAGTAGAGTAAAAATAAAGTACACAGAATTTAAATTTAGTAGTATTAGATATAGCAAAATAATTATTAAGATAAGAGATGACTAATTATCTATAACTAAGAGCTTTAAGTATCTAAGATCGTTTTTGTAAAAAGATTAGAGAGGTTGATATAGATGTTTTATTTAGGATATAATTAGGATAGTTGAACTAGAGGAAAATATTAGATGTATTTTTTTATAATCTAAAGGTACTTCTAATAAAACTTAAAGGGAAATTTTATAAAATGATGATTAAATTTGTTATGCTTATTAGAATTGAATGTTGGGTATGCTAAGGTAGATATGTGAATATACGAGAATAGATAGGATAATAAATGAAAATATTAAAGAGAAAGTAAAAATTGCACTTATTAAGAAAAAACTCCTAGAGAAGCGATTAAGATGGTATACATATGTACTTGAGCGACTGATAAATACTCTAATTTAGGTGATATAAGATTATGATAAATATACATTTTAATTGAAAATGAGAATGATAAAAGAAGACTTAATAATAATAAAATTTATTTAAATATAAACGAATATATAATAGAAGATTAAGACCCATCTCATAAGAGAATCTATATATAGCTTTACGTGATAGAATAAAGGTTTTGTTGGGAATAAAAATTAAATTGTTGTAATTATGGCTATATATATATATTTTTTTGCTGTCTATTCTTCTCCTTTCTTTTTTTGTTTTTTGTTTTGTCGTTTCCTAATGATCCACTGAGTGTCATAATAAACTATATTGAACTGAAGGAGTTTACACCACTTTTGTTAGCTAAAATAAGAACAAAGCAACATTGACTTAAACATAGAGTACGTAGAAAGATCATAAACATTAACAAACAAGATTATAACAGCCCGACAAGTTGCTACTTCATGCTTCATCTTCTTGATCACTAGAGACATCTGTTGGAGAATCAGTAGAGAAATCATCACTAGAGATATCTTTCTTATATCCTGTATACACGCAGGTTTTGATTTTCTGACACATTAATTCAACGTTGCCTGTCATTTGAACATTCCGACAACCTACTATATCAAGATAAATAAGCGCAGTGCAGTTCGTCAAGATCGCCACCAACCCATTATTGGTGAATTTCCCATATGAAAGCTCAAGCTGTTTAAGTCCAACCATATTGTTAGCTATGGCCATGGCTTCCCCTTCGTCCACCATGGAAGGTAAACCATTCTCTCGGGTTATCCCAGGCGGTGACATACTTCTCCTCAACAGAGCTAAATTCTTGCAGTTCTTTCCGAGTGCTTCGATGCCTTCGGAGGTGATGTTGGCACAATAACTAATGTCCAGAAAAGTGAGATTAGAGAGTAAATTTGCATGCTCCTTTACCATTTTGTCAGTCACAAAACTCTCTCGCATTTCAAGCTTGCTAAGCAATCTGCAACTGCAAAAATACAAAAAAAAAAGAAACAAAAAACAAAATAAATGCAGAAATACGGCTAAACCAACCAAGCTCTACTCTAATCAGAGAGATGCATGTTAAAACATAACATATTCTTATAGGGAATAGACTTTATAATCAGAGAGATGCATGATAGCATGTTAAAACATAACACATTCTTAATTATTGGGAATAGACTTTATAATCAGAGAGATGCATGATAGCATGTTAAAACATAACACATTCTTAATTATAGGGAATAGACTTTATAATCAGAGAGATGCATGATAGCATGTTAAAACATAACACATTCTTATAGGCTATATCAGAGAGATGCATGATAGCATGTTCTGCCTCAGCTCCCAAGTCCTTACGTTTCTTAATCCTAAAATAAATGGATAAATCACAGAAATAATTGTACACACATAATTCAGGTCAAACTCAGTTCAACTTGCTATTGATGAGAAGTGAACAAATTTCATGCATGTAATAATTACCTACATGAATCCTCACGTTAATTATATCCCTATTTATCATGATAAGTCTTCGAATTGACACCTCTGTTTTTGGATATGAAGAGTACTCATCGCAAACCACTGCAAAGTTAACTCAACCTATTGGGAAAATTAAATGCAAGAAACTCTTATTCCGAAGGAGACAACCTAGGAAAGAAGAGAACCAACATAAAGTCAGTATGAAGGACCATGAATCTTTGACGAGGAACAACTATGAATCGGACACAGAAAGTAACACAAGAGGAAGCATAGATTGTAAATCGAAGCTAATGAGATAAATGCCCTGAAATCACACTCCACATGCATGAAAAAAACGAGCGAACATCAAAATTAGAATGTACAATGGACACTCCGATCCGTGGGTATAAGAAGCACTGGTTCATCAGGGAAGCATCGATCGTAAACCAGAAGAGCCATATGCTATGGAGCAGAGATACAGGAAAGATTAACGAGACGTGAGTAAAGGGGGTAGGTAAATACAGCAATGCGGTGTGGGCGAATCCGGAGTCTCCAAGGTAGTAGACGGAGAGGCGGCGGACGGTGCCCCTGCTGCGGTCCACGAGGTGGCCAACGACGAAATCAATGACATCGGTGCGCTCGACGCGGAGGCACCAGTTTGCCAAGTCGACGACGGACCAGCTGTATGGCTCCGCGAGTACGTCCCGCCAAGAGCGGCAGACGAACGACATCGTCCTCGCCAGCACGTCCGCCGGCATCAGTGAAAATATGAGCGCAAGCAGTTCCGGAGTCAGCTCCGCCCATCTACTCTCACCCCTTGGTTTTCCGCTGCCGAGCGCTTCTCGGGGTCGCTTCTCCATCGACAGCTTCCACGCAGTAGCTGAAACTGAAACCGAAACCGCAACCTCGAAAAGGGCTTCTGGTGGAGAATTGTAACTAATAGGCGAATGGCAAGCTAGCCGGGGTGCCATCTGCCGACTCGTGTGCTAGGGTTACCATCAACGGAGCCAAATGGAATTTTAACAAAACTGCACCTTTACGCCTGGTAGCACATCCCCACACATAGGTAATGATATGGGGCGTCTCGTATGCATCCTGCGTTCTGCTCTCTAACGTCTTCCAAAAACGTAGCCATCGAGAAAAAAACAAAAAAGAGTTGTAATTGCTAAAATATTTTATTTTCTTAAAATTACTTTAAAAGTAATGACATTATATGTCCATTCATTATATCGCTAGACTAAATTAAATTATATGTGATTTACACAGCTTCTGAAACGATAATTTCGTAGAATAATTTGTAACAAAATAGATGACTGGATTACGAATTTTAACGATGAAATTTTAAATTTTACAATTAAGCCATTTTTGAATAAAATTCAGCTCGTATAACAATGGGTGATAAAATTATAATATAAATTGGGCAAAAGTTAAAAGGATTTTCCTTTTATTGGAATCGTGGTGGCCTGTTTTATTTATTATCAAAATGTCTTAGTATATTTTTATTTCTAAAAATAATTTTATTTTTGATAATATTATTCATAACTGCTACATACTTATAATAACTATGATCTCATAATTAATATATATATATATATATATATAACAGTTGTAATTTTATAGTAATGATCCGTATAAATTATAATGAATTATAACTGTTATAATATAATATTAATTATTAAGTAGTATCCATATTGTAGCCTGTTATAATCCATGGTTGCTATAATATTATCGAAAATAAAAGTTTTTTTCAAAAACAAAAATATATTGAGGTGGGATAGAATGTTGTTTTGACAATAAATGAAAAATATTTTTTAAATTCTAATAAAAAGTTGTATATTTTGTTTACTTAAATAAATTTTAAAATATTTCGATTATAATTATTTTTTTATCTATGTACTTGAGAATAATTTTGAATTTTTGAACAAGTTAATTACTTTTCAAAAACACAATTATTTAATATTTATCTTTTAATATTATGAAAAAACATGATCGTGATTTATTAGAAATTTGCTAATTTGGATAAGAATATGGTGGATGATGTTAAATTCAAATAATTTATTCAATTGAAGCGTTGTTATATATATATATATATATATATATATATATATATTACCCCCAAAAATTCACAAGTCATCCTTAAAAGAATATTTTGATCAAAAATTTATTTTTTTAATGCTTAATGCACACTGCACTGATCTTGAAACTTCTTGGATCACTTGATCATAGAATGAATTTTGAGATCACTTAATGAAAATTTGATTTTTCTTGTGTTAATATTTGTACCTCGTGTCCCTGCCCTTCTTTTATAGTCACTTGTTGACTATTTATTTGACACATATCTAGTCGCTCGAAAGCCTTCTAATTGCTTGAAGTATTGCTGACTCAACTATCCATATATGATCCTCATGAACTTTGGATCTTATTGAATCGCCTAGATCATCTACAGACTCCTAGAGCTTGGTCAACTCTGATCCATTGATTGCCTCTCTCAGATCTCTTTACCTGACCTCTTGCTTGAACTTTTCAGATGCCTGGATCAGTTCGGGTCACCCAAAATCCTAGTCACAAAAGATTGACGTCTTGACATGGTCTGATTAGTTTTATATCCTTTACAAGGTTGGTTACTTATCCATTTTGCTATTTCATTGTCTACATACGATCAGTATGTTAGTCATGTTATGATTATAATAGAGTCTATGTTTTGAAACAAACATTTTATTAATATTCTTCTACATTATTAAATAAAGTGTTGCATATTCATTGTGGCAAAAGGTGAAACGCTTGCCCCCAGTGCTTCCGTCGTACTCGACCCAAGACCATCACAGGAAAAGTAAATCACAGCATCCGAACGGATATGTGACGGACAAAGTGTAATACAAGGAAAAAAGATTTATTCTCCAACTACCCCGAGGATCGACCCTGTCGTCTCATTGTGGCAAGTTCCACCACATACCAATCCAGATGACTCACGGGGTCAAGTGTTGCATATTCATGATTACACAGCTTGGTGTGCCCTTCTTGAGCATTATTTATATTTTCTATACAGAGATGAATAATATTTGAGCAAAGAGACTCTATTTGAGCAAAGAGACTATCTCTCGTAGAAGTCGGATACATCCACGTCTAAACATAATAAGAGCAAATGCCTAAATTAATTGCACCAAGATCATGGTGTATCTTCAAGTGAACAGGGGTTCTAGCTTATGCCATAGGAGAGTAGCACATCACAAGATAATGTGGTCAATTCTCCTATTCTAAATGAATCAATCGATATTATTGTTTCCTGAATAATGAGAGTTCGACTTTCACTTAGGATATATTACATTTGAGAAGTTCAAACTATTTCTAATGTTAGGTCATCCATCATAATCCATCCACGCTTCCTATTTTGAAAATTTCTATAGGATCAAATTAGTCACTTCAAAATTAATAATCGGTCACTTTCAAAATTAGTCAGATTATCATAATTGAATAATTACCCAAAAAACCAAAAAGTAGATACTATTGCTAGTTGTAAGAATAAGAAACAAAAAAAATCACAAAGTGATGAATCACATTATCATGATCAATTTTGGAAGAAAATGTTTTCCATTACTCTAAATATTTAGACATAATTTTTAAGAGTCAAATGGTCAACTGTAATAAGACTTGAGTTGGTGTATATTGTAAAATCTGAAGAAAAGGTCTACTCATCAATCATAGTAAAAGGTGACTCCAAAGTCAAATTTATCACATGGACCTTGGAGTGCAATTTAAAAGGCTGAAAATGTGCGTCTTAAGTGGATCTACAGACGGTACTTAGCAAATCCGAATATGTACTTATTAGAAATCCAAATAGCATACGTAAAATTCATAGCCTAACATGGATCACATGCCACAAGTTAATCAAAATTTGATATTGTAACTCTTCACATATCATTAGAAGATCCAAGGAAATTAACAAAATGGAAATTGCAACACATCTAAAATTCAACTTATATTTTCATTTGATTATTATAGTGTAACGCTGCTTGTAATCTTTCTTTCTTCAAATATATACGTTTGAACTCTGCATGCATAGTTTAAGCTACCACAATGGGAGCTCTTGTACATCAAGCCCATGTTTGGAAAATTCCCATATCCATTCACACGGGCATAATGTCAACCATCATGTTTGGCTGACATTTCTTTCTTCTTCTAAACACAATGTGTAGGCGACCAAGCCCACAACCGGAATGAATCTTAGCTTTCTTATGGTGCTCAAGTTGCTTTTCTTTACATTTTGGAGGTTCTCACCTATCAGCCATGGCTGGAATATGGAATACAGGCACATATCCCACAAGAAGGCATAAGCAAGCCTCTCTTCTCCAATATACTCGACAAAAAAGTGCCATCGGTCCGCAATACCTCCAAATTCAATGTCAGGGCGCCCCCAAAAGGCCCAAAGTACTGATACCAAACACACTATTCCACCTATAATGCCAACAGTTGATGAACCTTTTGTCATCAACAATCCTAACTCAGACAACTTGCTGTTGGAAGGCTTCACATCCATGTCATTGAGTCGGATGGCCATATAGGGTATCAAAAAAGCTGAGTGAATTATTCAGAAAAATTGTTAGTAAATGATATGGTAGAAATTTAGCATCAGTTGATAACATACTATTTGTGAGGAACATCTGAAAGCCCCATAAGACATCTAATGACCCCTTGTATCTGTCTCGGTGGCAATCTGTATATAGCAGCGGAGCAAACAACAGTGTCCACCCAATTATGAAGTTGAATAAACCTTCAGCTACCTAGAAGACATCCTTTAATTAGGACAAAATGGTGAAAAAAGGAGCATAGTGACTCTATATGGAGAAAGGATAAGGTAATGTTGCCAGATAGTTCCTTACAGGATGTAACACTGGAGCTTCAAGCACATGAAGGCCAACTATATTGCCAACAGATGTGTGTGATTAGCAAACCATTGATTTAAGACAGATTCTTACTGAACAAGTAAGAGCATGATGAAGTCATATAATCATATCACATGTTATGGGTGGATATAGAATAGCCGTTGGAAGTTGATAGTATATCACAGATTTTGTGCTGACAATTATCAATCTGACAATATTGAAACCAAAAGTGACTATAGTTGCCAATTTTATGTCTAGGAAGATTATCACAACAATATTTACTTCACACGCTTTTTTAAAGCCAACCACAACATTTATACTGATGATGAAATTTTAGGAAATCCATCATCAAACATGAATAGCAATTTTTAGAAATAGAAATGTACAGAAGTGCAGGCTAGGCTAGATAGAGCAATGTTTGGACTTTTCCACTTTAATAGCAACTATAGATAGTCATAGATGAAAAGATCACTTGTTTTACTGAGAAACAGTGTGAAGTTTGGATATGCATTTAATTTAAAGTGTACCACGGCTTCAGTGCTTCATCAGATAAATAATATACCTTTGTGGGGTGCATCAGGTGAGAGCAACATAATAATTATGCAAGTTGGCATAAAATTTGTTTCTAAATCAGCCAGCCAAGCCACTATTAGCAAGCAAGCTTCCCTCATAGACATAGTAGAAGCTTAGTGGGCAACATTTACTATTGAGGAAAACAAAGTGTTGCATGACTAGCACTTGGCCTTTAGAAATCTTTCCACTATTTCATCTATATATAATATTGATTTCATGATAGTAATTGAGGACATTAACAGTTATTCTCTTTTTACAATGGTCTTTTCTCTTCTTTTTTTCTCAAATTGGTTTCCCCTAGCTCCTGGTAAACTATAAACTTTGCTATAACTTGAGTACCTTCTACTTAATTTTTAACTTAACTTTCCATTTTCCATAAAGTTAGGTATTTTCCACATTGCTTTAACCTAAATATTAAATTTTAATAAGTTGTAAGGAATTCTTAGTCAATGTGTTAGTCAATAACAAAATTAATTTGTTTTTCTCTTCTCTACCATTAAATTGCAAAGAAGACAGTGACCTAGTTCCATAACGTATTTCTGTACTTATTTCATAACTGAAAGCAACTTCCTCATCTCTTTTCATGTTTTAAAAAAGAGCAAACAAGTTAATCACGAGCAATTTACCATATTATATACTCACTTTTAAAAAATAACTCAAACAAACACCTAACTTTCATATTTACCAAATGACACTTATTTCCGAAAATACATTTCATATCTCCTAGTAAAAATGACAAAAAATAAAAGCAGGAAAAAAAAACTCGAGAACCTGATTTTGAGACTGCGAACATTTGCAGCAGTAAGATCATGACAGAGCTCACAACTATTATGAAATCACAACCAGGTATAAGCAGTTGCGAGTGGCTGATAAATCACGGCGAATGGGTAGTGAGCGACCATGAAATCGTAGACATGTCACAATTGGTTATGAAATCATGGCTGCCTAGCCACAAGCTGGAGGTAGCAACTACCTAGTCGCGATTTCACTATTGATCAGTGTCTAGCCAGAATTTCACAGTTACTTGACCATTAGGCAACAATAAAATTACAGCCACATGCCAGTGAAATCGGGGATAGGTGGCTATGAAATTATGGCTAGGAGACAGTAAAATCGCAACCAAGCAACAGTGAAATCGTGGTTAAGTGATTGTGAAATCATAATAGTGATTTCACGACGGCTGCAAGCTTCACCATGAGCATGTGGTCATAAATGCTTTTGGTCTCTTTAGAGTTTTCTTGAGCTTTTTTTTTTTTACGATTTAATTTTTTTTGTCATTTTTTTGCAAGAGGGAAAAGAGTATTTTAGGAAATAAATGCATCTTTTATTAAAATATAAAAGTTAAGGGTATTTTTCAAAGTTGGGTATGTGATATGGTAAATTGCCAGATTAATCATTGGATGCAAAAATGTGCAAATATTAATCAAGTCATGCAATATGAATTTATCTTAAATCATAGAATGTGAAACGCTTGATCCATTCATATTCAAAAAAAAAAAAACAATAACAATCAAGTTTTATCTCATTCGGTAGGGTCGGATAATTCAAAAAAGAATAAACAAAATATATTAATTTCAATGTAAGAAACAAATACCTGTTCAATATGTCATTTTGTATCATGTGTTTTTTATAATGATAGCGAAGGGTGAAGGGCGAAGGCCGTTGAATTAGGAAACAGGTTGAATCCTATTCTTAAGATTCATGAGATTGTTCTCCAAATTAGTTAACCAAGAATTAATTATAAAATATAGACTGTATTATAGAAAAGTTGACAGTATTCAAAGAGGAAGAACAGAGATAGAAAAGAAGAGATTGGCTTATGACCATTTGCTTCTAAAAAGGAAAACTAGACTTGACTACCTTGATATGTAAACAAAAGAGTAATAAATGACATGAGAAGAGTATTAAAAATACCAGCATTCATCAAGGGTAGAATAAAGAAGAAATTGAGAGACAACCCCAGAAGCTCATCGACTGTTGTTGACTTTATAGCCCATACTGGGTCACCCTGGAAATAGATAGTAGTTAAACAATCGGATTGATAAAATTGTAGTCACTTTAATTTTTTAATTATGAGATGAAAAAAAAAAAATCAAAGGTGTGGTATATATTCAACTTGGTATTCTTTTGGCCTACATAATAGATTAATAGGTATGTTTTTTCTCTCATAACATTATAAAAATATTTTTCCTTCCAAAATCACATGTTACCTTAGAGAACACTAACACGGGCTTAGGGATCAAGAACATTCATTAAAACCTTAGCACTATAAAGAATAAGCGCGGACCAAAAAGAAAAATGCAAGAAATAAGCCAAAATTGTAGATTGTTTGAGCGGACTGTTGCAAAATCCGGCAATCAGAATTAAATCAGATGTCGTTTAGAAAAAAGAGAGAGAGAGAGAGAGGGTAGAAAGGATCAATAATAGTGATGACAATAACGAGAAAAACAATACCGGAGCATAAGGGAGGAGGAAAAGCCAAAGGATGTAAGCTGCCTCAGCGGTCCACAAGGCTGCCTGCTGCAGCTGTCGCAGAGACCGGCCGTCTTCCGTGCCTCGCTGCTCCTCCTGGGGCGTGCCGCGTTGCTGTCTGGCTTGGCAAGCAAGTAGTGTGCCAGATCGGAGATGGTGGCTTCTCCCGTATGTCATGTGTCGATTTGGAAACGGAAGCCCTCTTTCCTTGGCAGCTGGCGTTGATACTGAGCTCTGTAAAGGGCGAGAGTACAGAAATGGTGGGCGAAGGGAGCTGCTGAGAACGAATCTCCATGCCATCATCTCCTTCCTCAAACCCCAATCGGTGAATTTACCGGCGGCGTTATGGCACGGGTGGCCTGGGCGAACTGGGTTTATCCGATTTCACCAATCAAGATGAGAGGCCAGGCCACTGCAGTCCGGCTAGGCAATGTGACCAGTTGTGTACCTGTCGCGCTAGCCCAATTGTTCAGGTTTAAATCGGTCAAGCTAACTCATTCACGATAAAAGTTCACTATATGGGTCAAGCGGGCAAAAGAGCTCATTGAACCAAACAAATCAATTAAACTGGGAAGATACGTCCAATCATTTTGAATGAGTCAAATAGATTGGATTAATCAAACAACTAGAATTATCAACTGACATTACCAACAGGAGCTAAATAACTAGAGGACAAGATAACAGCAGACTTCTCACAAAAGGTTAACCCCAACCCCTTCTGCTAGGTCGGTATGGAGATTCCCAATCATAAGTTATATTACACTTGGAAATAACTTAAGTCATCAAATTAAATTGAATTCTATAAGGAGTTAAATTCAATTATCATATTTGGAATGAATTACAATTAAGTTATGGAATTCTTATGTTTTACTATTTTATCTTTTTTTTTTTTTTTTCTTTTTTTACAAAGAAGAGAAAATGAGGACGCAATGGACATAATATGGAGAATTGAATTCCCTATCTAAATCACACATAAAGAGGTGTGATTTACTTTTGCCTTGTTTGATGGAATTGGAATTGAATTCCATATCAATTCTTAACTAAAAAATTATTCCAAAATATAAAATTCAATTCCAATTCTAAAAAAAAAATGAATTCCATATCATTTCAAACCGGATGAGCTCTCCACACTAATGCTTTGAGCTCCCCGAGCTCCTTGTATTGAGCTCGATCCCTCATGCTCTACATTTTGCTTGCGCCCTAGTTATAGCAGCCCTTGCAATTATAGACTCAGTCAAACAATTGCCCCTCTATGATTCATACTTCTGCAACTCAGGATCCCTAAGTCCTAACTATCTTAGGGTTTGATTTGAAATCAGATCTCCTAGTATATACCCAATCGGATCTTGATTTGAATTCCTCTCTATTGAACATTCTCATTTTCTATTATTATTTCATTACTTGGCTTTCACAATACTACCGTGGCTTAAGCATCAAAGGGGCATTGTCGGACCACTATGGTGCCCTTTGATATGTGTGTCCTTATGTGAAGGGCGCTGTATCCACCCTTCATCGAGATGTTTTTATATTGTCCATTGCAATAGTAATTTTCAGCCTCATCAAATTGTTTTTATTGTCCATGGGAAATAAGATTAAACCAAGTAAAGATATGGAGATGGTAACCACAAGAAGAGTCAACCCTAAAGGCCTCATGTCCTCCGTTGGCCCGTACAACCAGCCTTTGCCTAATAACTTGGAGACTGTGGGGGCCCTCACCATGGAATAGTTGGCCTAGGGAGGAGGTCCTTCGGGGGTGCATTGCTCTAAACCCTCCTCCTTCAAAGGTTCGGGCCGCATATAGAAGCCCCAGACTAAGCAACATTGGAAATTCACAAACTAAAACACTTTAGTGTCAAAATTTCATGTATGAACCGAGTTGTGTAGAGGGTTGGAATTTCATTCACGGATCTAGTGGTGCAAGTTTTAGTTATCTTTCAGTTATCTTCAACAATTGAACAAACATTTATTACTTATGCATCATCGTTGGAGGAGGTAAACATGCCAGGTGTCGATGAAAATATGAATAATGAAGCATCTCTCCAATTTCAGGAAGTGTTGAGTATTGCAGATGGATCAATGTGGCTGATTGTGACAGTCACACTAAATTATCTCTCACTGCAAGACTGTTGAATGTCAAAGCATAGCATAATATGTTTGAAGAATATTTTAATAATTTTATTCAAGTTATTAGAGAGACATTGTCACATGATCACATAATGCCCAATGATTTTTATAGTATGAAAAAACTTGTAAAAAAATTAGGCCTTTCAGTTAAAAGAATTGATATTTGCAGATATGGTTGTATGTTATATTTGGGAGATAATGCAGATGCATATATTTGTAAATTCTATAATTAAGTAGGTACAAGAGCACCAAAAGAAATCAATAGCGATGTAAATCATACACTCAGTTGTTTTATTTGCGTTTAACTCCTAGGTTACTAAGGTTTTGTACATCAAAGGCAACTGCTGAACACATGACTTGACATACAAATCATCAAATAAAAGAGAGCTAATGTGTCATCCATCAGATGCAGAAGTAAAAAAAAATTAATAGAGCATATTCAAAATTTGCAAAGGAGAATCGAAACATCATATTATGTCTCTGTGCTAATGGATTTGCTCCATTTGGCAAATCATGAAGAAATTATTCTTATTGGTTAATTATCTTAACTCCATATAATCTTCTACCTGAGATATGTATAAAAACTCCCTATATGTTTTTAACATTAATTGTGCCTAACCCATAAAATCTGAAGAAGTTAATAGATGTTTATATACAATCACTTATTGTAGAACCGAAACAACTATGGGATGAAAGTTTTCCTACATATGATATTCATACTAATCAGATGATTGTAATAAAAGTTACTCTTCTTTAGACCATAAATGACTTTTCAGTTTTTGGTATGCTATCGAGTTGGAATACCATTAGGATCTTAGGATGCCTAGTATGTATGTAGAAGTCAAGTTATTTTGAATGTCATAGATAATTTTTACCACCAAATTATAATTTCATAAAAATAAAGATAATTCACTAAGAATAGAATTGAAAGAATACCTCTGTCATTAAGATTAACAAGTGAATAGATTTGGTTCAAAGTGTTTAACTTTCCATCTATTATTGAAGAGATACATGGTATAATATATGAATATAGAAGTACACATAAATGAACTAAACATAGTATATTTTGGGATTTACCGTATTGATTTAGTCATTTGATTCATCATAATCTCAATGTAATGCATATTGAGAAGAATATTTTTGATAATATAATAAATACAATGATGGATATCGCTGGAAAAACTAAAGACAATCTAAATCTAAGAAAATATATGAGACTCCTTTGTAAAAGACTCACTCTTTGTGTCAATGAAAGTAGTAGGGGATCAAAACTAAAGGCAGTTTATACATTGAATAAGGATCAGAAACGTGTTATTTGTGAATAGTTGAAATAATTAAAATTTTCAGATGGTTATATCTCTAATCTTGGAAGATGTGTCATGAAGAAATGTAAATTGATTGGTTTGAAAAGTCATACGGGGTTAAGCATTTTCTTTCATGATATTTACTCAACAATTTTGAAACATTCACACATGGAGATGTTAGAGAGAAACATTCCAATTATTTTATGTAATTTAAAAAGGATATTTCCACCCTCATTTTTTTTGATTTCATGGAACATCCTTTAATTCATTTGTCATACGAGACCAAAATTAGAGGACCTGTTCCATTTCGTGGATGTATCCATTTGAAAGGTAAAATTTTCATCTTCTATAATTTGTTATGAATGCATAAAAATTGACTAATTTTATTATATATTAATATCTAATATAATTTGTTATATTACAATTAGATTCCTATATCATTTGAAGAAAAAGTAAAAAATACAGCACATGTTGAAACCTCTATTGTTAATGCATACATTGTAGAGGAAGTAATAACTTTTGTATCATATTATTTTGAGTCTCATATTCAGAGTAAAGACGGAGACCAATTGATCTCAATTTGAATTCATTCTTAATTTTTAACTGCCTTGGTTAACCAAGTAGATTATGTAAGCAGAGATACTTAACTAGTCAAGAATGACGTGTGACCCACACATATATTTTACTAAACTATCCAAAAGTAATGTCATAAGTATATTTTTATTTATTATGTCTAAATTTTGTGTTATAATTATTTTTTTTGTAGAATTTTTCAAAACTTAAATTTTGAAATATTGACACAAGAGTTTAATCGCTTCTACGATGAAAAATTTACCCCATAGTTCAAATCATATGTACGTAGACAATTTGAATTTAGTTTACACATAGCTTGACTTTTAAACATATTTATTTGACTTTAGGTTCATGATAATCAAAATTACGTTAAGCAAGAATTGTTAATCAATCTGTCATGGGTCTAAAATCAATGGTACATACTTGGCCAACATATTTTATAAATGGATATAATTTTTATACTCAAGAATATGGAATGTGGAAGGCTATAATAAATAGTGGGATTTGTGTTTAATCATCTAATAAACTTGTAGATGCAAGCAATAATTTTTATGGCTTGTTGGATGAAATTATAGAGGTAAAATACTCTAGTCCAGAAATGTGAGTTATTTTATTCATGTGTCACTGATTTGACCCTATCAGAGGAATGAATGTGCACCCATAGTATAATTTGGTTTAAATTAATCATAAGATATTGTATGAGAGATATGAACCATTTGTGTTAACACAATAAGAAGATATTGTATGACAGATATATATGAACCATATGTGTTAGCACAATAAGTGATCCAAGTATTTTATGTTTCATATCCTAGTTTGAAACGTGACAGAAGTGATTGGTAGACTGTTCATAAAATGAAAGCACGAAAAAAATTAAGGAACATTAGAAAGACTTACATATCAACAAGAGGAAGTTGTGAATTCATTTCAGACCGAAGAATATATTATTCCAGCATTACGAGATTACTGCGGAGTAGTGATATACGTGGATGCAAGTGAAATTCATAAGAATGCTGAGGGGGAGGAGGAGGAGGAGGGGAGGAGGAGAAGGATGACAATGAGGATAAAGGTGAGAATGATAATGATAATGAGGACTTTGATTTTTGATAATGGGTAAGTTTGTTATCTTAATATAACAAAAATTATGATATTTTATTTTCATATATGGTAATATGTTTTGTTTATGAGTAAATTTAGTTTTAATCTGTAAATTTACAAAACTCGTAACTTAATTAATTGTCTATATACTCTCTAATTCTTAAATTTATATATTTTATCTGTTAGTGCTTTGCATTTTTTTTCCCCTATAGGTCATTAGAGGTGATATCTTATCGTCACATGTTTCACACACTCTCTCATCTCTTAGCAAACATGGTAAGGTTTTTCATGTTATTTATTATACATCAAATTTTTATTTACTTTATCATATTTTTAAATTTTAGTTGACAATTTCAACGGGATGTCAATAGATGGAGTTCTCAAGGCTAGTCTGATATGCCCCTTGATCAGATAGGACCTTCTCATACACATTCGTCAATACCTTCTTATACACCTCTGCTAGTACCTTTGTCAGTACCTTCGTCACTTCAGTCACCAGTATCCACGCAAGTTCCTTCTGCCAGACATTCAGTTGTTAAAATACAAAACACTCGAGAGTTTATAGTCTCTTACTGAGATTCGTAAGTACTAAAAAATATTTTATTTTTTCAACTATATTAATTATTAAACATTGTTTGTTTGTAACTTTATGATAGGTTGGGAAATTCTATACATACTATTCACGAGATTAATAGAATCATGAATAACCATTGGAGAGGGGATTTAATGACATATACCAGAACACCACAAAAGAGCTCTGGTGGAGCGAGTTTAGGGTATATCCCCTTTATTTGATATATGAAATAAAAGAGAATGTATAATCAATTATTTTTTCCATTGTTGCAATCATTCACTTGGGACCCTAATGAAGAGATTGAAATAAAGAGGGGTGTCAAGAAAAATTATGGCGATTACATCCGGCATGTGCTTAATCATGCTAAGACTAGTGAAAAAGTCATCTTGCATCACCAATAAAATTTAGACTAGGATCTCCAATTTTTGGGCAATCGAGGAGAGCAAACAAAGGAGTGAACAGAATAGAACAAATCAAGCTTATAATCTTAGAGACTTGTCTGTGACATATACGAGATGCTCTATCAATATTGATGAGTATGCACATAGATTGATAATTTTTTAACTCTCCCACTGATTTTTTTAATCTATTTTAGACAATTTCATTATTTTTAATAGTATTTTTTTATACCAAGGAAATGAGGAAGGAACCAGCATTCATAAACACTTTCACTTGCACATTTCAAAGCAAATACAAGACTAAATGCGGGGAAAGAGCTAAAATAATTAAGGTTTGGATTTTAATTTATAATTTAGATTCTATTAGTTATGTATCTACTCTAATTTTATATTATATGCGTCATTATTATATCTAATTAAGATTATATGTGTTTTTTTGTTAGTGCATATTGCATTAATAATCATGTTTTGATGTATGATAAATATATTAAAGTTAAATATGTTGTTTGTTTAATCTTTTACCAAGTGTGCAGGAGTTGATGGGTTTAGAAGATCGAAACACCAAGTTAAAGTCCAGCTAGGTTGATAGTTGGCACGAAGTTCAAATTAGTTGAGATCTAGCAAAAGGAAGTCCATATTGGTTAAGATTTGACAAAAGGAAGTCCAGTTGGGTTGACAATTGGCTGAAGTCCAGATTGATTAAGATCTAGCAGGAAGCCTTAGTGGGTCAAGGGACCTGACATCAAGTAAGTCTATGATTGGTAAGTGGAGGTAAGCAATTGAAAAAAAGATCTAGTGATGACACGTTCCTGGTTGAGGGAATAGTAGGCGTCGGTTTAACCAAGAGTTTCTACAAAACTCAAAGTTAGGATCGAACAATCCAAAGGCTATCAAGATATTATTATTGCTTCATATATTATTGTCTGAACTAACTCGAGCATCCAGAGTTACTCCAGGTGCCTTGATAAGGGAAATTTCATCTTTCCACTGAGTTAGAATGCAACGTGACCGACCCACGTCAGCGGTCCAGGCGCTTAGAGGGGTTCGGGGCACCCGGAGGTAGATAAACTTCGAGGATAAAGTTTCGACAAGAACTCACCACGTCAGCATAATCCAGGTGCTCGGGAGGGAATCCAGGAGCCTGGATGGGGTTATAAAAGGAGCCTTCAACTAGCAGCTTTAACACATCAAGTACTCCAACATTCATTCCTGTGCGTTGCTCTAAAAAAGTTTCTACGACGCTGTAACGCTTCTCCGACAACTGACAATCAAGTTATGCTTGTTTTCTATATTATTGGTAACTGATCCGGCAGTAAGAATGGGGAACCCACCTCCTGAAGGGGATCAACCTGAGGACTGATGAAAGGCTGTGCGGTGGATGGCCGAGCCGAGCGGATGGGTAGGTCCGAACGGAGCTAGAGATAAGCCCATCCATGGGCTCATGTTTCCGACGCCAGGGCAGGAAGACCGAAGGGCCGAGCGGGAGTCCGCTCGGCAGGGGCCAAGGGCCGAGGGGGTTGTCCGTTCGGCCAAATAGGGGCGAGGGTATAAAGGTTGCCGAGCGGCCTATGCGCTCGGCTCAGGATATGAGATATCAGCAGAAGCATGTCTGATGATTAGGCCGTACACAAGATCGCACGATCTTGCCGTCACATCATGGAGAGGCTGATACAGTAACAGTATGGTCTCATGGACGTCTCCCTGACAGATCCATATTCAGACATGGCCCTTCTGACAGACCCATACCTGGGCATGGTCAAAGGCAGGTGGTTGCTTTGATTGGCACGCCCAGGCTTCTTTGAGAGATCTATATAAGGCTTCCATTTCTCCACTGGAGGTATGAAAAATCTTCATCTTGAAGCCACCTTTTTGTTATTCCTCGCCTGACTTGAGCGTCGGAGGGCCGTCGCCGGGACACCCCTCCCGGCTCGGCTTTGTTGCAGGTTCACCGGAGCATTCGAGGATCTAGCAGGAAGCGCCACGTGCCCAGCGTCCACTGATAACCGGTTCGGACAGGATCAAATTGGCGCCGTCTGTGGGAACGCTCCTGCATCCGATCAGAAACAATGGACGAGGCTGGACGACAACACACGGTGACGCTTTCTAGGGAAGAACTCGACGCTCTGGTCGAGATAAGGGCCGCCAAAATTGTTGAACAAAAACAGAAAGCAGCGGCCGAACGGCCGGAGCAACAAGCAACATCTGCGTCGGGTGGCCGAGCGGAAGCACCTCCAGCCACCGTCGCATTCCACCGGGCCTTATTTCGCACCCCTGAAGCCGGACCAGCTCGGAGAGATAGAGACTCTTCTTCAGACGAAATGCCAAGGCGAGATGACAGAAAAGGGAAAGCTCACCGGGCGGATTCATCTCCCGAGCGGACCAATCGCCAATTCTCGGAGGCTATTCTACGAGACCCTCTACCCAAGCACTACGTGCCTCCGACGATCGGCGAGTACAATGGAACAACGAACCCGGATGACCATCTGGGTAAGTTTGACAACACAGCCACGCTCCACCAATACACCGATGGAGTGAAATGCCGCGTCTTTCTTACCACCCTCTCGGGGTCTACTCAACGGTGGTTCCGGAGGCTGCCGGACGGATCCATCACGAGCTTCAAGGAATTCCGAACGGCCTTCCTCCACCACTTCGCCAGTAGTCGGCGGTATCAAAAGACAAGTGTCAGCTTGTTCGCCATCAAGCAAGAGCCGAGAGAATCGCTTCGAGCTTACATTCAGAGATTCAACCAAGTGGCGATGGACATCCCAACGGCCACTTCGGAGACGATGATGAACGCCTTCACGCAAGGCCTTGCGGATGGGGACTTCTTCCGGTCGCTCATCCGAAAGCCGCCCCGAGACTATGATCACATGCTACATCGAGCCAACGAATATATAAATGTGGAAGAAGCGCAAGCCGCTCGGAAAAAGGAAGCTCCAGCCGAGCGGGCACCTACTCATGCCGAGCGGAAACAGCACACCGCTCAGCAGCCACCTAGAGGACCGAGGGCCGATGCAATCCGATCCCCCCATGCCAGATCTCACGTACAAGAGGTGGTCGCCGGCCCAAGCCAAAGAAGAGGTGGACCCCTATGTTCTGCACCTTCCACCAGACGGATACGCACAACACGAGGGATTGCCGAAGCCTTCCCTTTGTATCCAATCCTGTTCCCAGGAAAGCCGAACGACGGTCTCCTCCCATCGACAGGAGACATAGGACCCATGAAGCCGACCGGACCCGCACCGAGAGACGACATCAGCAGACACCCGAGCGGCACCGATCTCCGAGGCAGGAGAATCGCCGGGCGTCCAGAGAACGGTCACGACCGTCCGCTCGGGAAGAGGAAAATCGGAACAATACTTCCCGAGGCGAGATCAACGTTATTGCCGGCGGACCGACCGGAGGAGACTCCAATCGAGCCAGAAAGGCGGGCGTCCGACAGCTGCAGATCCACGCGGTCGGCTGTAGCCAAGAGCGGGCAAGTGGACCGGAAATCACTTTCGGACCCGGGGACTTGGAAGGAGTAGAAGTGCCCGACGCGCTGCTCATTAAAGCGGTAATAGCAAATTACACCATTCACCGCATATTTGTTGACACAGGGAGCTCGGTCAACATCATATTCAAGAAGGCGTTCGATCAGCTGCAAATTGATCGAGCCGAGCTGCTGCCCATGACGACCCCGCTCTACGGGTTTACGGGCAACGAAGTTCAGCCGGTCGGACAGATCCGGCTAGCCACCTCGCTGGGAGAGGAGCCGCTCAGGAGGACCAGGACAATAAACTTCGTGGTGGTCGACTCTCCATCATCCTACAACGTCATTTTGGGACGACCAGCGCTCGGCGAATTCCGAGCGGTTGTCTCAACCTTCCACCAAAAGATAAAGTTCCCCGTGGAGGACAAAGTAGGAGAAGTGCGTGGAGATCAGCTAGTAGCTCGGCGGTGCTATATAGAGATGATCCGAGCAGAAGCTGGCTCCGCTCGGAAGGCGCCCCGAATCGAGGTACACGCCATAACCGAGAAACCTCCTGCTTTAACTTATGATGAAAAGGAGGAAGTTCAGATCCATCCGACCCGACCGGAGGTCACGACTTTTATCGCTTTGGATCTGAAGGAAGAGCAGAAGGAGAAGCTGATCCAATGCCTCCAACGAAATCATGATATCTTTGTCTGGTCGACACATGAGTTGCCCAGAATTTCGCCAAGCCTGGCGCAGCATGAGTTGCATGTCCGACCAGACGCTCGGCCAGTGAAGCAGAGAAAAAGGGACTTCAGTGCCGAACAAAATGCCATCATCCGGGCGGAAGTAGAAAAACTTCTGAAGGCCGGCCACATACGCGAGGTGCAGTTCCCGAGCTGGCTGGCCAACGTGGTATTGGTCTCCAAGCCGGGCGGCAAGTGGAGGGTCTGCATCGACTTTCGAGACCTAAAGATCAGCTGGTGGACTCTATCCGGCTGCGAATTAATTTGCATGCTTGACGCCTACCAAGGATATCATCAAGTGCCGCTCGCCCAGGATCGTAACGGCCGACGGCACATATTGCTACAAAGTGATGCCGTTCGGATTGAAGAATGCCGGGGCCACCTATCAACGCTTGATGAACAAGGTGTTCAAGGAGCAGATCGGGCGGAACCTGGAAGTTTATGTGGACGACATTCTTATCAAATCCGTCCGAGCGGCCGATCTTTTCAAGGATATGGAAGAAACCTTCCGAACACTGCGCAAATATGGAGTCAAGCTAAATCCCCAGAAGTGCCTGTTCGGAGCTAAAGGAGGGCGTTTCTTGGGGTATATAGTGACCGAGCGGGGAATCGAAGCAAATCCCAGCAAGGTGAAAGCACTGCAAGACATGCCGCCCCCAAGAAATACAAGAGAAGTGCAAAGGTTGACCGGTCGGATAATTGCTTTATCCAGATTCATCTCCAGAACCGCCGACCGGAGCCTGCCATTCTTCAAGATCCTGCGCAAGGCTACTAAGTTCCAGTGGGATGAAGAGTGTGACCGAGCATTTGAAGAGTTGAAGACATATCTAAATTCTCTGCCTGTGCTGGCCAAGCCGATCGTGGGTGAGTCACTGTATATGTATCTGTCGTCAACTGAGCATGCTGTAGGCTCAGCACTTGTGAGGGCGAGCGGCGAAAAGCAGCCGGTGTATTTTCTAAGCCACATTTTAAAAGACGCTGAATCTCGTTACACTGGGCTCGAGAAGTTGGCCTTAGCTTTGGTTCTAGCCGCTCGGCGCCTTCGACCGTATTTCTTGGCTCACACCATCATTGTCCGAACGAACAGTCCACTCGGAAGGGTGCTGTTGAATCCAGAAGCGTCCGGACGGCTTATCAAGTGGACGACATAATTAAGTGAATTTGATATCCAATATCAGCCCCGCTCGGCGATTAAAGCCCAATCCTTGGCTGATTTTGTGACCGAAGTGCAAAGACCAGAGCCGGAGTCTATGTGGAGAATATATGTGGATGGATCCTCCATCCGGCTCGGAAGTGGGATCGGAATATTACTACTCTCACCTCAGGAGGAAAAGATGCACTTATCCATCCGGTTAGATTACAAAGCGACTAACAATGAAGCCGAGTACGAGGCCCTTATAGCCGGATTGCAGGCCGCTCGGCATGTGGGGGCCGGTCGGGTGACACTTTATTCGGATTCACTGTTAGCCGCTCAGCAACTCTCCGGCACCTTTGAAATCAACTGTGTTCGGCTTAAGCTCTACGCTGAGGCCTTTGAAAAACTCAAAGCTACTTTCCGAGAGGTGTTTATTCAGAAGATTCCCCGAACGGAGAACCAGGCGGCCGATGAGTTAGCCAAACTCGCGAGTTCAATAACGCCGGTCGCCATTCAGCAACCAATTGAAAAAACGCTGCTGGTGGCGCATGTCGACCGGATGCAAGGCCTCACATTTCCAAGAGACTGGAGGACACCTATTATAGAATTTCTCCGTTCGGGCACCACACCATCCGATGAATATGCAGCCCGGCTCCTCAGAAGAAGAGCCGGTCGATTTACACTCATCGGAGATCAGCTTTACAAGAAAGCTTTCTCGCGTCCTTTGCTGAAATGTGTAAGCTCGGAGGACTCAGCTTACATCCTCCAGGAAGTACATCAAGGATCATGCGGAGGTCATCTGGGAGGACGCTCGTTAGCCAAAAAGATCCTCTTAGCCGGATACTTTTGGCCAACTTTACAAACAGATGCCGCTCGGGTAGTATCTACTTACCTTTCATGCCAGAAGTATCACAACTTCTCTCACCGACCGGCAGAGGAGATGAAGACATCAACCATCTCATGTCCGTTCGATCAATGGGGAATGGATATTGTGGGTCCATTTCCGATGGCGACCGGGCAGAGGAAATTCTTACTAGTGGCGGTGGATTACTTCTCCAAGTGGGTGGAGGCCGAGCCGCTCACAAAGATTACTGAACAAATGGTTAAAAAATTCATCTGGCAACACATCATTTGCCGGTTCGGCATCCCTCGCCGACTAGTGTCCGACAACGGGCGGCAATTCACAGGGAAGATGTTAGAGGATTGGTGCAAGAGCTACGGCATTGAGCAACATTTCACATCCGTGGCCTATCCTCAGAGCAACGGTCAAGCCGAAGTCGCCAACCGGGAAATTCTTCGTATTCTGCGCGCTCGGCTCGACCATTTGGGAGGGAGTTGGCCAGATGAAGTGCCGAGCGTCTTGTGGGCCATCCGAACGACGCCGAAAGAAGGGACAGGAGTCACACCGTTCCATTTGGTATATGGCGGTGAGGCTGTCATTCCGGTCGAAGTCGGAGTTGAGTCAGCCCGGATCCAGAACTACGATGACGATAACGCCGAACGAAGAAACATGGAGCTGGACTTGGTAGAAGAGGAAAGGGCAAAGGCGTCCGTTCGGCTGATGGCATACCGTCAGCGGATGAAGCAAAACTACAACCGGCGCGTCATTCCCAGAGCGTTCCAGGTCGGCGACCTTGTTTGGAAGAAGGTCAAGCCGGTCGGTGACGTCGGCAAGCTTGAAGCTCCATGGGCGGGTCCTTTCAAAATCATCGAAAAGCTCCGCTCGGGCGCGTATTATTTGGAGGATGAGGACGGTCGGCAGCTAGATAGACCGTGGAGTGCGAACCACCTCCAGCCTTACCGGGCGGGGTGAAAGGTGTATCACTGTAAATCACCATGTGTACATTTTTCGACTGATTACTGAAAATGCAGAAATGAAAGGTCAAAAGAGCGAAAACAAGGCATTATCATCGAAAAACGAAGGCCCCGTGCCGCTCGGCCGGAGGTATATGGGTCGAGCCAAGCGCTTGAAAATCGGGGGCCCCTTACCGTTCGGACGGAGGTAAATTATCTGAGCCAAAATGCTCGACGAAATAGACCATGAGCCGTTCGGTCGGGAGTACGTTCTCCGCGCTGGGTGACAGGTGCGCTAAATATAAATGTATATACTTTTTCGTCGCCTATATGCTTGCGATGCAGGAAGCAAAAAGATAAAAACACATTGAGCATTCTCCGATGAACGGTTCACCGTTCGGCCGTAAGGTTCATATCCGAGTCGGGAGCTCGAACTCGAAGACCCCAGGCCGCTCGGCCGGGCTGCGTATAGAATATAAGCACCGTTCGAACTCGAAGACCCCAGGCCGCTCGGCCGGGCTGCGTATAGAATATAAGCACCGTTCGAACTCGAAGACCCCAGGCCGCTCGGCCGGGCTGTGTATAGAATATAAGCACCGTTCGAACTCGAAGACCCGGGAGCTCGGACTCGAAGACCCCAGGCCGCTCGGCCGGGCTGCGTATAGAATATAAGCACCGTTCGAACTCGAAGACCCCAGGCCGCTCGGCCGGGCTGCGTATAGAATATAAGCACCGTTCGAACTCGAAGACCCCAGGCCGCTCGGCCGGGCTGCGTATAGAATATAAGCACCGTTCGAACTCGAAGACCCCAGGCCGCTCGGCCGGGCTGCGTATAGAATATAAGCACCGTTCGAACTCGAAGACCCCAGGCCGCTCGGCCGGGCTGCGTATAGAATATAAGCACCGTTCGAACTCGAAGACCCCAGGCCGCTCGGCCGGGCTGCGTATAGAATATAAGCACCGTTCGAACTCGAAGACCCCAGGCCGCTCGGCCGGGCTGCATACTAGGGTGGCAGAAAGAAAAACCAAAACCCTGCGCTGATCAGGGTGATAGCGGGAGGTTATGGCCTGGAACGAAGGCCTGAGCCGTTCGGCCAGGTGTGTAGTCTCACTGGGACGCGCCGACGAGCACCGTCGTTAAAAATCGAGAGCCGCGCCGACCGGCTATAAATATCCGCGCCGACGAGCACCGTCGTTAAAAATCGAGAGACGGGCCGGCGTCTATAAATAATCCGAGCGGACGCGCCGACGAGCACCGTCGTTAAAAATCGAGAGCCGCGCCGACCGGCTATAAATATCCGTGCCGACGAGCACCGTCGTTAAAAATCGAGAGCCGACCGCTATAAATATCCGCGCCGACGAGCACCGTCGTTAAAAATCGAGAGGCGGGCCGACAAATAATCCGAAGCGGACGCACCGTCGTTAAAATCGAGAGCCGGCCGGCTATAAATATCCGTGCCGACGAGCACCGCCGTTAAAATCGAGAGCCGCGCCACCGGCTATAAATATCCGCTACCGACGAGCACCGTCGTTAAAATCGAGAGACGGGCGTCTATAAATAATCCGAACGACGCGCGACGAGCACCGTCGTTAAAATCGAGAGCCGCACCGACCGGCTATAAATATCCGCACGGAAGACCGACGAGCTCCGCCGCTAAATATCCGCGCCGACGAGCACCGCCGTTAAAAATCGAGACGGGCCGGCGTCTATAAATAATCGAGGAGACCGACGAGCACCGCCGTTAAAAATCAGCCGCGCCGACCGGCTATAAATATCCGTGCCGACGAGCACCGCCGTTAAATCGAGCCGCGCCGACCGCTATAAATATCCGCGCCGACGAGTACCGCCGTTAAAAATCGAGACGGGCCGGCGTCTATAATCTCACTAGGACGCGCCGACGAGCACCGTCGTTAAAAATCAAGAGTCGCGCCGACCGGCTATAAATATCCGCGCCGACGAGCACCGTCGTTAAAAATCGAGAGCCGCGCCGACCGGCTATAAATATCCGCGCCGACGAGCACCGTCGTTAAAAATTGAGAGCCGCGCCGACCGGCTATAAATATCCGTGCCGACGAGCACCGTCGTTAAAAATCGAGAGTCGCGCCGACCGACTATAAATATCCGCGCCGACGAGCACCGTCGTTAAAAATCGAGAGACGGGCCGGCGTCTATAAATAATCCGAGCGGAAAGCCGACGAGCACCGTCGTTAAAAATCGAGAGCCGCGCCGATCGACTATAAATATACCAAGCGGAAGGACGAATATCGGAGTAAGAAACTGTGGAAACTATAAATATTAAAGCAATCAGGCCCGAAGGGGGGTTGGTCCTTCAACACTTGGCGTTTGTTGACTTCACGCAAGCAGGATACGTGCAGAGCGAGTAGGTCGGCTCACTCGCACTTTATGCAGTGAGCCAAGCCTATCGGACGCGTGAGGGAGAAAGCTTAAGAGCACGACCGGCGAAAATTTTACAAGCATTAGTGTTAAGCAAACAGAAGAATATTATGGACAATGGGTAGGAAGACAGGAAAAGGGGCATCGTTTCATTAGAAGAAAAATTATGCCGAACGGCACGTACAAAAATTTCACATCCGCCGAGCGGAGGAAGTACAAAAAGTGCTTGAAATAACCCACATCACTCCGGGTCCTCAAAATTAAAAAAGGTGTCCGGGATGTCGTCGATCATGGCCGCCAGTTCGGGAGGGGGAATGCTCAGGTCAGCAGGAAGATGCCCCCCCTTTTTGAAGTACGCCGTGGTGACCTTGACCGCCTCGAGGAAGGTTGAGGAGACGTTGCCACCGAACTTTTCACCAAATCGCTCTGAGCGGATGTATTCTTGGCGCGCTACAGCTAGGCGACTAGGCTCTCCCTCCTTATATTTTTTGAGCAACGCCCGGGAAGCAGTTAAGGAATCTTGGAGGGCCTTCAAGTTTGCATCAGCCTTTGTGCGTTCAGCCGAACGGACCTCCCGTTCGGCGTTCAGCTGGGCCTCCAGATCCTTAGATCGCTGATTTAGCGCATGGACATCTACTTTCATTCTGTCCAGGTCTGCGATCGCCTGCCTCTTCCGGCTACCGGCGCGCTTCACATCTTTGTCACGCTTCTTCACCAAGTCCGCTAGCCGAGCTACTTCAGCAGCCAGGTCGGCAGCCTTCTTCTGTTCGGCCTCAAAAGCTTGTTTCTCCTGCTCGGCCGTGGGACCTTCCGACACTTGGAGTTTTTCCAGAAGGCCCTCCAACTCGGCTAGCCGATGGCTAGTGGCAATTTGCTCGGCCCAGCGCTGTAAGGGAAATAATAATGTCAGGAATCAAACAATAGCATGACATGGGAATGAAGACGGGTTTACCTGAGTAGCCTGCTGCATATTGTTATCGCCGAGCTGCTTGGGCGTCATAAGGGCCACCTGAATCTGGGCGTCCTCGAAGAGTTTGGCGAGCGGACCAGTCAGGGTTATTTCGTGAACGGGGCTCGATGGCCGATCGGCAGACAGTAAATATTCCTCCGATGGGAATCGGAGGGTAGTCTTGATGGTAGGGTGGCCAGACGGCGCTTCTTTAGTCGCAGCCGCCTGATGCGAAGACTCCCCTATGGTGGAAGTTTCGCCCAACCGACGTAAGCGGCGGCGAGGTCGGGGAGGAGAGCCAGAAGACTGTGCGGCAGGCGAAGCCATAGAGGTCCCGATCCGGGATGGCGTGCGGTCGGGCGAAGATACGCCGATCGGCGCCTGTGGTTCCCCCTCTTGGGCTAGCGAAAGGCGGGGGTCTCTTCGACGTTTCCGCCGAACCTCCAAAGGTGGATCTCCAACCTGGGGAACGCCCAGCTCGGCGGGAGCCGAGGAAACAGGATCGATTTCCGCCTCAACCGCCGCTGAAGCGGATGAGGCAGCTTCTGTTTCAGGAGCGGACTGTGCCCCTCCCTCTCCTGCACCCCCTCCCTCTCCTGCACCTGCCGGGCGGCTAGGGATTAAACCCCGCTCGGCGAGCTCCTTTTTGGTGGCCGCTTCAATTTCTATAGACTTCAATTTCAAGTGAGTGGTAGCCTTGGAGCGCCACATGACATCAGCTGCAGTGAAAGAAATTAAAATCAGTTAGACAAAAAAGACTAAGAGAGTAAAGAGTCCTTACTCATGCGGAAGGGGAGATTCGCCCGAACGGGAGATAACCCGAAAATATATAGCACCCCCTTCAGGAGCAACTGGTCGATCTTGTATCGCTGGCCGGACAACCAGTTCGCCGCATGAAGATAGGCTGGATTACTTCTGAACTTGCCGAGCTCCGGCTGGGTCGGCACGGCGGTCTGCCATTGGGTGCGGAAGGCTGGCCGATCGGGAAGTCGGATGAAGAAGAAAAACTCCTTCCAGTGTTTGTTGGAGGTCGGCATGTTATCAAAAAATTTAAAGCCTATTCTACTTTGGAAGATAAAGGTGCCCGGCTCGGATTGTTTGGGGTAGAAGAAGAAATGGAATATCTTAGGGTCAAGAGGAATACTGTGCAACTTAAAGAGGACGACCATCCCGCTCAGCAACCTAAAGGAATTCGGCACAAGCTGGCCGAGCGGGATGCGGAAGTAATTACAAACCTCCAGAATAAATGGATGGGTAGGAAATCTAAGGCCGCCCTGGAATTGGTCTAAAAAGAAACAAATGGAGCCGATCGGCGGGTCATGTGGACGGTCGGTCGGGCCGGCTATAATTATTTCGTGGTCATCAGGAAGCCCGTATGTCCGAACAAGGCGTTGGGCATGCTCCTCATCGAATCGGCTCTCCATGGTCAGGTACCAGGGGCCTGAAATGTTAACAGCGGGCTCGGAGGAACTCGCCATTTCAGAAAAAAATCAAAGGAAGGGAAACGAAAGGAGCGAAATGAGCAGGGAAGACCTATTAAGTGAAGGCAGAGGACTCACTGGGAAGGAAACGGGTGGAAAGAATCACCGATGAGGTGATCGCCGCCTAAAACCAGACACTAGATCGCCGGAGGCCGCAGCAACAGAACGAAGCAGAAGGCAACGCGCGAGCGAATGTGCGGCCAAAAAAGGGACGGAGGCTTTATACGGCCGAGGCCGGTCAGCCACCGCCGTCCGATCCAGGTCACGAGAAACAAGGACGCCATCGGGCCGTCCATTTCAAACGGAGGCGTCCCATCGTAAGTAACGCCGCCGCCACACAAGGGTCGACACGTGGCGCCCTGTCACCGAGTGCAATTAATGCGCCCATACCGCGCATGCTCCGACTTAATGGAGAGGATTTGCATAATTTCCGAGGAGATCTAGACAAGCAAATATCAACATTAAGCGACAAGACAACCAAAATAAAGAGCCGAGCGGCTGAATTTGGTAGAAGGGCCGGACGGCCCCAGTGATATTATAAGCTACGGAAAAGCGGCGATCGCCCGCTCGGACACATATAGTCCAGTCAGTCGGACTCACTGCCTCCTTCGACTAGACTTGAAGGGAAGGCAAGTGATCCGGCAGTAAGAATGGGGAACCCACTTCCTGAAGGGGATCAACCTGAGGACTGATGAAAGGCTGTGCGGTGGATGGCCGAGCCGAGCGGATGGGTAGGTCCGAACGGAGCTAGAGATAAGCCCATCCATGGGCTCATGTTTCCGACGCCAGGGCAGGAAGACCGAAGGGCCGAGCGGGAGTCCGCTCGGCAGGGGCCAAGGGCCGAGGGGGTTGTCCGTTCGGCCAAATAGGGGCGAGGGTATAAAGGTTGCCGAGCGGCCTATGCGCTCGGCTCAGGATATGAGATATCAGCAGAAGCATGTCTGATGATTAGGCCGTACACAAGATCGCACGATCTTGCCGTCACATCATGGAGAGGCTGATACAGTAACAGTATGGTCTCATGGACGTCTCCCTGACAGATCCATATTCAGACATGACCCTTCTGACAGACCCATACCTGGGCATGGTCAAAGGCAGGTGGTTGCTTTGATTGGCACGCCCAGGCTTCTTTGAGAGATCTATATAAGGCTTCCATTTCTCCACTGGAGGTATGAAAAATCTTCATCTTGAAGCCACCTTTTTGTTATTCCTCGCCTGACTTGAGCGTCGGAGGGCCGTCGCCGGGACACCCCTCCCGGCTCGGCTTTGTTGCAGGTTCACCGGAGCATTCGAGGATCTAGCAGGAAGCGCCACGTGCCCAGCGTCCACTGATAACCGGTGCGGACAGGATCAGTAACTTTTCCTAATAGTTCTTGTACTTCAATTTCGTAACATTCGAACTATGAGTGGATTGCCCAATGAAAGCACTCAATGAGTGCTGACCTTAGAGTAGGAGTCGTCGAAGGTTTCGAACTAAGTAAAAAATTCTTGTGTAAGTGCTTGTCTTTCCCTTTCTCCCTTCTTTCTCCATAGCTTTATTTCTGCTACAAACTCTGTATTTTAAAAGAAAAGAACAATTTCAAAATCACACGATTCCCCCTCCCTCCCCACTCACGTGCTCACGATCTAACATTTTTAAACTATTGTTATTTTAAATTTATTTTAATTTTTCTCATTATAATACAAGAGAAATATAATGAGCTAGAGCTAGCACACAGAGGTTCAAGTACTAGTGATGATAATGAGGCATCTAAGTCTTCTATTGGTAATAATTTGGATTTATGACTAGAGGTGAGTGAGAGATCAAAAGGAGGAGGAATATTAGGAATATAATGAGTTCTTTTAGCAGAATATATAGAGTTGCTCTTACATCTTCTTATACCCCACCAACAGTAACAACACATATACATAACTTGACTGAAGATGTTACCCATTTGAGGGGGATAATAGAGCAAAACAAACATAAAATGAAGGAAAGAGATCAAATAATTGATGATTTGTACCTATAACATAACTTCATAATGCAATATTTTTAATTAAGCTTCATTTCAAATCGGATTCCTCCTAGTTCTGACCCTGATGGTGACAACGATTATGATAATGGTGGTGAGGGTTCTTTATGATTTTGTTGTGTATGAATGTTATTTGTAATTAATGTTTTTCAAATTTGTTATTTAATTGAGTTTGTTAATCTTTGGTTTTTGTATTTTTGATGAATACGGTTATTTTTGTTTCGAACAAGTTTGGTAAGGCCAAGAAAGGGGGTGGTTGAAAATTCACGTTGAAAGAAGTAAGAATTCAACATATTTATTTTTTTATTAGTTTATATGATTTTTTTTGTTTATTTATTTTCTTCAAGGAAAAAAAAGAAGAAGAAAAAAATTTGGAAGGAGAAGGAAGTACATGCCGAGAAAATGTTGGATATGATGACTTATTTGACAAGATTTAAGTTGGTTTGTTTGATATGTATTTGTATTTATATTATTATGTATTGTATTAATATGATGTGATGGAAACTTATTATTGTATGAATATGATGTGTTATGTATTCATTTACGTATTTATCTGAAATAAACAGCTTGTGATTATATTTGTATACATGATAAAATGTATAAATAAATAAGTTCTGTGAAAACATTTTCATTTTGCGACGAATTTTGTGATGGAAATTCGTTACAAATCTGTGACGAATCTGGTTATTCGTCGCAATTATGTGATGAACCATATTCATCGTAAAATTGCAACAAATAAGAGTATTCGTCATAGAATTGCGATGAATCTTGATTCGTCACAATTTGTGTTGAATCCTGCGACGAATAACTGATTCAAATCTTAGATTTCTGACAAACACCTTGATTCATCACAATTCTGAGATTATGAAATTATGTGATGAATTTTATTTCATCTCAAATTTGTAATAATTTTTCCATTTATATTATTTCGTTGTAGATTTTTGCGACCGTTTATTGACAATGAAGTAGTTTTCTTCGCAAATTGCATAGCAAATTCATTTTGAGATGATTTTTTTTTTAATTTGTCTTAAAATTCATCCCATATTATAATTTTTTTTTTTTTTTTTGGGAGGGGAAGATGAATAGTGCAAAAGGAGAGAGAGAGGGGGTGCTTTAATATGGAAAAAACTAGGAAGGAATACACGATTGGATCATTTTGAAGATACGCAAAATCAGATAAGCAGTTTAATAAATTACTGATTTATAAATAATGTCCGCCTCTTAAACTTTTTCTTTTTTAGCCCATATTATTCTCGACGGAGGAGTATCCTCAGTAGCTGCTTTCGTGCCTATTTCATCAACTGCCAAAACATTCTTGTTCGTTTGTTTTTATATTTTTTTTTGTTTTTTGTCGAAGGTCCGTTTTCTTTTTAAATTAATATTTTATCCATCCGTATCTTCTACACACTTTAATGTTTCTTTCTCTCTATTGTAAGGGAATTAAAGTCTTCCTAGTTCCGACAACAGACAGCGCATTCGCCTTTTGGGTCAAAGTCGGATACCCAAAATCATTCTTATCTTTGCTAGTGCATTTATGTTAAATTAGGATAAATTTTAATGACCAAAATTTAGTCAGTCAAAATCTAAATATAAAATATTTTATTATTATATACAATTTTAATTAATATATATCAATAAAAAATATATATAAAAGATTTCATTTTAACTGATTAAATTATGACTATAAAATTTATCGTCCTCGTTCTTTTTTAATATTTTTTATCGCCAGACGAGTTATACTCGTCTAGATTAATGTTTTTTTTTAAAAAAAAATAACTTCTGACCATCGATCGGTTTTCTACCGCGCCTACTCTTTTATCTAAGCAGAGGATTCACCGGTCCCACATCGTGTGAATTGTAAAGAGCGTGCCGGGACGGTTGCTATAATTAAAATAGAACTTTCGAGTTAGCCACTACGCCTTAACTTTTTTGTTCCTCTTTCGAGTTTCCAGTCCTCAGCTCCCTTCGTCGTCGTCGTCGTCGTCGTGGGGGATGGCGAGGTTCAAAAAATTCTCGAAGAGCCTCATCGAGCACTTCCTAGACGGTGGCGGCGTTAAACAAGGTAAACTGGCGTCTGCTTCTAGTTGCTGCAGGTAAATAATTCTGATTTAATTTGTTTCTTGTGGCGAAAGTAGAGGGTAAAAAGAAAGAGAGGGAGGGTGATGACCTGGAGGCCATCACGGCCATGAGACGGCGGGTGTTCCGGTACGAGGCGGTGGTGGAGGCCACCGGGAAGTTCAGCCCCAAGCAGAAACTCGGCGAGGGCGGATTTGGGCCGGTCTTCAAGGTGAGCGCGAAGGGGGATTAGGGATTGGGATTTGGGGATAGTTGATCTGAGTGATGGACTGGATGGGCGCTGTGCAGGGGCGGCTGGAGGACGGGCGGGAGGTAGCGGTAAAGCGACTGAGCGTGGCGTCGAGGCAGGGGACGAAGGAGTTCATGAACGAGGCGATGTTGCTGTCGGAGGTGCAGCACAAGAACCTGGTGAACCTCTACGGCTACTGCACCCACGGTGACGACAAGCTCCTCGTATACGAGTACGTCCGCAACGAGAGCCTAGACAAGATCCTCTTCTCCAGTAAGCAGATTCCAGAGTTTGATTACTTTTCTATCTCCGAATTGGCTCTTAATTCGCGTTAGGTCAATCTATATCAGTCGAATTGATATATGACCAACCGCATCAAACTCTCAACCCCACTAAAGAGGCTATGCACTAGTGATAATAACATTACTAGCTTTGTCGTCATGCCATTTATTAATAGAAGTCTAGTTGCTAATATACATCACATGTTAAAACGACTCATCCTAATTTAAAATATGACTGACGGATTCAAAATTCATAAAATTTAATATAACCTAAAAAGATGAGACAATTAATATGATTAAAAAAAATACTATTTTATATGGTGGATGGCGATGAATGAGCAGGAGAGGAAAATAACTGGAAGATGGCGCAGTTGGACTGGTGTCGGCGATTTAATGTGATCGTTGGTGTAGCACGGGGTCTTCTGTACTTGCATGAGGAAGCGCACACCACCATCATCCACCGCGACATCAAGGCCAGCAACATCCTGCTGGACGAAGAGTGGTCGCCCAAGATCGCCGACTTCGGCCTGGCCCGCCTCTTCCCGGCGGAGCTGAGCCAGGTGAAGACCCGCGTTGTTGGCACCAACGGTTACATGGCCCCTGAGTATTTCATGCACGGCACCCTCTCTGCGAAAGCCGACGTCTTCAGCTTCGGCGTCGTCATCCTCGAGCTCATCTCCGGCCGCAAGAACGCCGCCTTCGCACCCTTCCCTGACTGTGAAGCCAGAAGCCTCCTCGAATGGGTAACTATATATATATGTATTCTATTCTATCATTTCAACCCAATTCACATCGCATGCTTTGATCAAATGCATATTAATTACAGGCTTGGAGGTTGTACAGGAAGGGACAGAGTCTGGATCTCCTGGATCCGGCGCTGAAATCCACGGCCGTGGCGGAGCAAGTAGAAATGTGCATTCATCTCGGCCTGCTCTGCGTCCAGTCCGACCCCAAGCTGCGGCCTGACATGAGCCGCGTCGTGATCATCTTGTCCAAAAGGCCAAGAACATTGGAAGAACCCAGCAAGCCTGGAATCCCCGGACCTAGATACCGGAGACACCAAGGGGCCGCCTACGCCTCCAGCCCTGCTCCTTCCGCTGCGAGATCATCCTCCTCCGCTCCCGACTCTGCTTCTGCCTCGAGTGCCACCACCTGGACCCCTATGACCCCTACTAATTAAGGTGGAGTACTTTTGTCCGTCTTCAATTTGAGATTCCAGGGCGTTCGTGGAAGCAATCTGTGATTACATTTCATTTGCTTGTTTTTTTTTTTTTGTGTTTCGGTTCGATGGTATACCAGTTTTTTGAATGATGTTGGTACATGTGTAATAACAAGCTATCCTTTTTTGTATGATAATACCTTCATTCAATGATCGAGCTTTCCTTTTTTTTTTTTTTTTGCACTTTGAAATCACTCTGTACATTGGATTAGTTTTGATGTTTTTGGCAATTGAAGTAGTTTTTTGTTGTTCTTAGTAGACCGCCAAACAAATATAATATTTTTTTGGGCATTCTATCAACAACATGATTACTAAAAATCAAACGGTTATCAATTGATAATATTCAATTATATTTCTAATTGACTCGTGCAATTTATTAATGCTCACTTTCATTTTTATGCTTAAAAAAATAAAAATAAAAATAAAGAAGCATAGAATAGTTAGTCTAATGGTAAGTGATATAAATGCAAACATTTTTGGGTTGAAGCCATATATATATATAACAATGTTGGGAGAATATTAATTTTGTCATATTCATAGGGTTATTTATGATACAATGTTATATTGGACACTAAGTGAGAAGACCCTCAAAAATAAACATTTAACAAATATATCCATAAATATATATTTTTTTATTTTTGAAAAGTATTTATATATGTACTTAAATTTTATACTTATTTATTTGCATGGATACATATGTTATTAATTCCCTAATTCATAGATATTATGAAACTTAATGTTGGCAAAGTTATAACTTAGCTGTTTCATAATACTTATAGTATCTTATATTTGTAGGATGTTTATTATGTGTAATAATTATATTCCATGCTTTGTTTTAATATTTACGTGACTTTCATTCTTAGTTAAAAAAACAAAAGGAATTATTTGTTAAGCTTGCTTGATATTTGATCATGCTTCCATGTATTGCTTTCACATATTATTGATTATTTGATGTGCCACAGAGAAATGTAGAAGTTTCATTTAATAAAATAAAGGGTCATTACAAAGGTCCTAATCGATGGAGAGCTTAGGTTGAAGGGGACGTATGGATTTTTTTATTATCTATATATATAATTTATTTTTTTAATCGAGAAGCATTAAGGATTATGTTATAGTATTAAATTAAGATGCTGGTGTACTGCATAAAGGGTGTGACATATACTCTCTATATATAAAATATCATGTTACGATGCACACCAGACATGACATGTTGGATATAAGTGATGTAAATGGAGAAAATGTGGAAGAGGAAAGAGACTCCATTGTGAATGAGACTTGAGTCCCATATTGAAAGTTTCAAGACATATTGATTGGTTTATATTGATTCACATGCATTGATGATGTGAACAAATACATGAGGAGAGACTCTCTCTCACATGTGGGTATGCAGGGAAGTGCAAATCCAGGTCCCAGATTGCACTAAACCAAGTTGACTCATGTGCAAGTACGACCTATGTGCGTCAAATGTTGGATCGGTCGGGACGGACAAAATTACGAATAATGATCATTAATGTTGTCGTTGATCTGAGCTCCTACACACACAGAAAAGCAGCAAAAGCTTCCTCTATCGTGTAAACTCCTGCTTGGCGGAGTGCCCGTGATAGCAGTCAAGTACCACTCAATTCGCCGTGACCACCAATGCTTGGTGTGTGCCACGGTTAACCGTTGTATACTATGAAATAGACCACTCGAGAAACCTCAAAGCATAGCCAAAGGTGAGGCGAATCTGTTTCAAGAAACTGCAACTCTTGAAGGCCACGGTCCATTAGCCCGTTCGGATTCTTCGACCGCTTGATTTCTCTACTCACTTGGCCGCGCGGCTCGCCCGCTAGGATGCTCGGCTTCTTCGCCCAACCGGCTACATAGCTGCTTCACTCGGCCTCACTACCCAGCCAGTTGCACGCCCGGTCGACCTCTCCGCTCACTCGGTCGGCCTCTCTGTTTGGCCGGTCGGCCTTTCTGCCCGTCAGATTATACTACTAGGTCGGCCTCTCTGATCGGATGACTGGTCTGCCCGATCAAACTCTGTGCTCTATCTGCGACTCCATCGCACTGCTCACTCGACTGCTCGGCTCCACGCTTGCTCGATCGTACTATTCGATCGGCCGCTCCTCTGCTCTGCCTGACTGACCACTTGGTTGCTCGGTCGGTCGACCCGATCAGCAGCTCTACCCGCTCAGCTGATCTGCCTGCACGATCTTCCTGCTCGGCCGATCTGCCTGTCCGCCCTCCCAGCCCGCTCTGCCACCACTGTGCAGACTGCCTTTAGCACTTGGCAAAAACCAACCCCCGCTGACAGTCTGAGATTATCTGCTCAAATCATCTTGATAGATTTTAATCAATTAATTTAAAATTTAAATTAAATTATATATATATATATATATATATATATATATATATATATATATATATATATATATATATATATATATATATATATATATATATATATATATATATATATTCATTTTAATTTTTTTCGTGCTTAATATTATAACTCAATCCCTAAAATCTAAAGATAAAAGCTTATTTGCATAACCGGAAGCTTAAAAAAATAAACAAAAAAAAATCACCATTTCAACAACTATGAGTGTTGTCACCTAGGATATAACAATCATGTATATACAATCATTGTTTTGACAGCCGTGGGAGGCGCTCATCGTTGCCACCTAGGATATAAAAAGTAAATTGCTTTTCCCACCCCCTCTGACAGCCCACCCCCCTCTCTCTCTCCTATATTAAAGGACTTTTTCACCCCTCCTTCTTTAAATAACAATTTTTTTTTAAATTTTATTTACTTCTTTAAATTTTTTTCAGTTGTATTTACTTCTTTAATTTTATTTTTTTAATAAATTTTGTTTATTATTTTTTCATCAATTTTTTTTATTTTTATCCATATTTTACTTTTAAATTTTTTTATAAATAATAACCCCTAAAATCTACTATTTAAAAAAAAAAAAAAGATTACAAGAGATCAATCCTATATTCCAATATCACCTGCTCTTATTCCCACTAAGCCCATCGTCGGTGGCACCGCCGGAGGCCCTCGGTTGCCGCCTCGATTAAAATTATATCCTATGGGGAAGGTGAACGTAGTAAAGTCGCATCGGCGCGATCAGCGTCAAAATTTGACCGGATCTGAGCAGACTTTCCTTCACCGTCGATCTGAGTCCCTGCTCAGATTCGGTCGAAAATCGATGTCGATCGTGTCAATGGCGATCCTCCTGGGTTCACCTTCCCCCTAGGGTATAGTTCTGGTTGGGACGACGGCTAGAGGTCGCCGATAGTGGGCTGAGGCGACGAGTGGAACACGGGACAGAGAAAATTAGGGACATAGAATCCGATCTCATATTACAAATATGATATTCTTGCCGAGAAAATACTTAATAAAAAACAAAAAAAATGGAATAAAAAAATAGTATAAAGGTAAATAATATGATGGAGCTGGAAGAGAGTGTGTGGAATGTGAAAATATATAATTAAAAAATAAATAAAATATTAAAAAATTATACTATTTTTTTAATATTAAATAAATATTATTTATCATGATAAATATATAATAAAAAATTATTTAAAAAGAATAAAATTGATAAAAAAAAATGATAAAAAGAACTTATTAAAAATAAAACCGTTAAAAAAATTTGATAAAAAAACTGATTAAAAAGAAATAAAAATTTGTAAAAAAAAATCATAGACGCTGAATAAGGGGTATAAAAGTCAAAAAATGAGTGGGACCGGGAGGTGAGGGAGTCAGGGGAGGGGGGAAAAGCAGGTCTCATATAAAAATCGTGTGTATATATATATATATATAACTTGTGGACTTGTGCTGATGTGTACAGTAGTATATTTTTTATTTTTTTTTTATTTTTTATTTTTTGCCTTGTGGTTAAGCCATTTAGGTTATGTTTGGTGAGGTATAATCAATCTTATAATGTAATCAAGATTACATTATAAGATTAATTACTTTGTTTAGTAAATTTTAAAATTATAATGTAATGTATTCTAAATTACAAAAGGTAATAAAGTTTTATAATTTGAATTACAAAACTAACAACATGTAATCCAATTACATTCAAAGTCTAATTACATTACAAGCTTGATTATATTACCTCTAATCAAACATAGTCTTAAAGTTTTACTTTTAGGGTTTAGGGGTTAGATTATAATATAAAAAGAGTAATCCGATACACGAAACTCTAGCCATACAGGATCCCGGGACAAGATATATTGTATGCAGTCTTATCATATTTTTTTTTGCATAAGGTTATTTCCAGAATTTGAACTCATGACATTTAAGTCATAAAGCAACAACTTTACTATTACGCCGAGGCTTCCCTTTATGTTAGAATATAGTATGAAGTATAAAAAATAAAATTTTAAATTGATTTTTTTAGATTCACACGGGGTGTGCGACGTAAGATGCATGCCTGTGTAGACCTTCGGTTGATATATATATATATATATATGCACATCCTATCCCTATACCCCGTGTGTACATAAAAAAAAATTGATTTAAACTTTTTGTATATTAATACTATAACTCAACCCTTAAATCCTAAAGGTAAAATCTTATTGACACAATCGGGAGCTTAAATTTTTTTTTATTATTTCCTTGTTTATTTTTTTTTTAGCAACTGATTATGTCAATCAGATTTTACTTTTAGCATTTAGGGATTAAATTATAGTATTAAATTAAAAAATAAAAAAAAATTAAGTATTTACTGAGTATGCGGCATATTATATATATTCTTGATATCCTACTAAGGCCTAAGTTATTCATCTTATGTGCCTCATGTGTAATATTTTTTTTTTAAATTCCTTTAACTTTAATACTATAATTCAAATCCTAAAACCTAATCACTAAATCTAAATTCTAAACTCTAAAAAAACTTAAAAAATAAAAATATTTATTACTCATATATATATATTTTCGGGTCAAAAATGGTAATTATAAACAATAATTTTTTTTAGTGATAATATTTTTTAATAAATTAAAAATATTTATGACAAAATATAGGTGAGGCACCTTTACTTTTTTTTTGAATCTCCTTTTTGACATTGTGAAGAAAAAAAGTTTAAAAAATTTTACCTATTATTTTCCATTTTAAATTTTCACGTTCACAAATAAAAGAATTTAAAATAAAATGAAAAAAAAAAATTAAACGCTACCCTCACTGGCATTTTGGTCGTATAATGAAAGCTAATAGAGCAATTCTTTACAAGATTCCACAAATCTCACTGGTTTTGACAAATAGTTTCTCGCTGATGCTGACCGATAATGAAATATGGAGATAAACAAGTATGGGCAATAACACGACCAATACTAAATCCTAACGTGCAGAGGCACTCTTCATTGTTCTAAAACTATTTGGACATGCAGTATTTCACTGATTTTGAATTTCTTCAGACGATCTCATGAAGGTCAACAGGCCCATTCACACCGTGAATTAATGCTATATCTATCAAATTACATATCAGCTACATGGAACAACTTAATTTTGTCCAGCATATGGACATTTACATGATTGCACAAGAAATTCACTTTTCAAACCAGTCATCCTCTTTGTACACCAGTGTCAAAAAGAATCTCATTTCTCAACAGAACACAATACATCAAACAGTAAGATCTCATCTTCTGCTCTACAATTTCACTGTTTTTGCATTTACAGGAGTATATTGTAAAATTTTCCTTGAAACTGTTTTCTTTATATTCACATTGGTACCATGATGAATTTTCTGTGTAAATTCACAGGTGAAAAATTTGTCCAGTTTAAGGTGTTGGCCTTTCGAGAGTCGTGGCTTTTCATGATGGAGCAATGATTGTGTCATTTTTTCTAGACTTCCAATCTCTAATAGCAGAAAGAAGGGAATTGTTAGGTGTAATGTCTTTATGCAGAAATGGTAAATTTGTGATGGGGGATTTGTCCTTCTTGCTGAGCCATATCTCGATCGCACTACGGTTATATGTGTAACCATCAGAAGCAATACAGGGATCATCCATTACAGCCTGCAAAAATTCCAGTGGGATTTTACTTTATATTTTGAAGACATATTTTATAAATTCACACTTGTGACGATGAAGTTGCTTATATGCACATGACCACAAGCTAGTGTTTCATAAAAGGACATTGGTTAAAACATGGGATGTTGTCTTATGAGATCCTGGGGTCGAAACTCAGCGCGTCTGAGCATGCCTCCCCCATGCATTGGCCACCTGCACTAATGGCTAGTAGTCATCCGTGATTTACCTCCTCCGTGTTAATCTAGGGACGGGTTGGCGTGAGCGGTGGGGTGATGTCTTTTGCCACATAAAAGGACATCATATAAAAATTAAAAATTGATTGTCAATTCGTTTAAAAGAAAGTGTAATCTAATAAGATCATTTATTTCATTTATTGGCTCCAGTAATTATCTCATGGACTTGCTTCATTTGTTAGCTCCAAAGATTATCTAGTGGTTTGCTGACCAAAATGTTCAAAAGTAATGGTGTTTGTGTAAAACCGCCTAATTGATTAATAGCATATATACATACTACCTAGGGTAGCGTGCTGGAATAATTCCCCCTTTACAGGTACAAAGTTTGTAATTTGACCGTGCATTTCAACTTCTGATTATCAAAGAGTAATCATGGTCTTTTCCTGAGAATCATATAACAATAAACATTCATGCTGGTTTTGCTATAAACAATAATAGGATATTTGATGTGAAATCATCATGAAGAACTCCTGTAAAATACGAGGATAAACATAACTAGTAAGCAAATTTTGAAACTGAGAAATCATTTATCCTACATGACATCCACTTGTGCTACAGCGGAGATAAATAAGACAGCAAACTTCCTATCTAACTAATATTTGAATGAGGTGCCCCGTAAGATAGAAATTTGCTTCAGGAGCTAGGCAAACTTTTAAAGAATCATATGGAAGGCAAAGTTTTCATGAGTTTTTCCTAATGGCTCTATCCTATTTGAGTTGGTGAACTAAATGTTGTGGTTTCTCCTATATGTTAGTAGCTGTGCAGAATTAGTTGTGCTGTCTTTGAGAAGCAGAATAGTTAAGTTTTATATTTATCTCGTCTGCTGATTTAAAGTCATCACTTACCATGCAGTAATAATGTGGCAAAAAAAAAGGCGATTCACTCGCCCCCAGCACCCCTAACCATGAAGTAATAATAAAAATATAATAACGAGAGAGAGAGACAGAGAGAGAGAGAGAGAGAGAGAGAGAGTACCTTCATAAGTGGACAAATAAAATGGTTTGGGGGGACAGAGAGTTCATGTACTGAGTAACGAGCTTGTTCAGCTCTATCTTTCAACCTCTCCAGCACTGGAAGAACCTGCTCCTTCAAGTTGGGCCTGTCCTTGCTCCTTAGCTCTAAACAACTAAGTCCAAGGTTAGCTAGTTCTTTCACCTCTTCTTCCAACCACCACCCAGCTTTGGAATCTAAAACTTCCATCAAAGAGTCATTTTCCAATGCAGTTTCAATGAGAAGGGTAAGACCTACTGGAGGTTTTGCAGTCAGTAACTGTAAGATCACCATTCCCAATGCATAGGTGTCAGACTTGGGTGAAACCAAGCCAGTTCTCTGGTACTCAGGATCCATGTAGAAGAATGTGCCAACAGGAGCAGTGTCCTTATGTATTGTAGACAAAGACAAGCTTGGCATTGTAGGAAGCAAAGTGGAAAGACCGGCATCACCAATCTTGCTCACAAAATTATTGTCAAGTAAAATGTTAGCAGGTTTAAGATCTCGGTGAATAATAGGTTCTGGCTTTGAGTTGTGGAGAAAAACGAGAGCGGAAGCAACTTCCCAGGCTATTCGAAAGCGAGAAAACCATGGTATTGGAATCGAACTATTTTTGCATTGTAATCGGTCCTCCAGGCTACCATTTTCCATGTATTCATAAACCAAGCAGCCCTTATCAGGGCAAGCACCGAGCAGCAATATCACATGGGGATGACGAACTCTGGGAAGAACTTTAAGCTGACAGGTTGAAAGTACAAATTAGACACTTGAAAGACATTACTGGAAGAAAATAAAACTATATAAAGTATCAGATGGTTAAGATATTGGAATTAAAGAAAAGAAAGCAACACCTCTTGCTTGAACTGCTTGACGCTATATCCTGCATCTGAGTGCAACACCTTTATGGCTGCCACTGTGTGATGGAAACTCCCCCTATAAACTTTACCATTTGCTCCAACTCCAACCATGTTAGCCTCAGAGAATGATGAGGTAGCAGCAACAATTTCTTCCCACGTGTACTTCAAATAGGGATCACTTGCACATGCAAGTGTTTCTTTCTCGAGTCTTTCAAGTTTCCCATGGATATCTCCCTGCACATACAGAGTCAATGTGAATCAGCATCACTTAGCATTTCAGGTGAAGCAATCTATTATTGAATTCGTATATTAATCTATGTTAGGTGAGTTACCTCATTCCCTGATGCCATACATTCTCTTGAATTGCATGACGTTGAACTCATATCAAAATTCCATGATTTATCTGTCCGATAGCTTCTCAGACTACCCACGCTGCTTGTACACTGAGACACTGATATGTTAAAAGTGGAAATTCTAGATTCTCCAAAAGGAGAAACATCTGCAGCTGGAAGAGGAACTAAACTAGGTATATCACTGCCCTTGCTGATGGAGTTTAGATTCTCTTGAAGCTGTCCCAAAGAATCAAGTGGAGAAATGATTGCTTCTGCATCTGAGTCTAGGGATTTTGCACATAGAAAAAATTAATCATACAAAATCTATGATCTCAAGAAAAACCCAAAAAGCAGAACTCAGAATATCAATTAATCCTGTTCATTTCGACCAAAGACTTTTTTCTCTTCAACTATATTAACATTCAGTTTTTTTCTACAAAGTGTCCAGTACCATTACCAAAGCAATATTACTACAGGGATGAGCTTTAGCTTCTTTTTCTTCTTGTTCAGATTAAAATTTGTAAGTAGAAAGATTTTCTTCACTTGATATATAAAAAATATATTTCTTTCCTGTTTATGTTATATATCATATGCAAAATGCATTATAAACATAGATTTTGCTGAACGTGGCATTTACATTCACATCAAAGGATTCATTTGGACTATATGACAATTAAACTTTAGCTAAGTAAAAGGGAACTAAAGATGTTTATGGAATTTGGATTAATCTACCCAAGGATGCTAAATATAGCACTTTGAATTTCAAACATAAATATTCATTTAAAATTTCTTATATGTTGGTTATGTTTGATTAAGTGAAGGAATATTGAATTTAGTTGATTCTTCATGGATGGGCCCGATCCATTAATCCTTCATCTCCCACTTGCACATGATGAGATAAACTCATTATTCAATCTCTCCACAATTTGAACTTAGATAAATAGTTCATGTGACCAACATACTAAAAGCTCACAATTCGTAGTTAGATAATAAGGAGTACGTAACTTCTCGAAAAAGTCTTTGGTACATATATAGTATGTTGTACCCTAGATTATTTATCACATCCTCATCCCTTATGATCTCATTTGCTCAATTGTTTGTATCCACAATTATGTCTCATCACAAAGATAAATATAATTGATCCACAAATAAATACAAAATAATGTGATAATCATCAACTCATGATTTTTCTTTATCTCTATTTTTGTAGTTTGTACTTGATTTGCTTTCTAGATACGTCTCAGTACTTTTGAGACATTCTAAGATAGAAAAAATAAAATAAAAATTCCAAGAAACAAATAAGTACACCTTTTGAGACATTGTAAAATGGAAAACATAAAAGAAAAATTCCAAGAAACAAATACAAAGGTTACCAAATTGGGGCTAAGTGTACTTCTAGTCTCACATAATAAAGTTACCCTTTATTAGTTGTGCATATAATGTAGGTGCAGCGGAGGCCAGCAAGAGGGGGGTGAATTGCTTCTGAAAATAAAAAATACCCTCCTCAAGGCTTTTAACTCAAAATAATAAGCAACAGTAAAATAAACAAAGAAACAGACTCAGCGACTTACTTGGTTACAACCAAGACGGTTGTTAATCCAAGGCAGAAGAAAGGCGCTCTGAAAAGATCTCCTTCTCTGAAGGCGGAGAAGACTTTTACACAATGGAAAGCTCGACAAGTTGCTAGGAATGACTACAGAGTTGAAAGAACAATTGATCTCTAATTCCTAGCTCCAGGGGCCTTTATATAGCCTCTGGAAATTCTATCTCGGAGGTCCAACGCGCCTCTAATAGAGGTCCAAGGCGCCTCCAAGGGAGTGAGCGGATAGAACTCTATCCGCAGCGCAAACGGTCATTTTGACCAGATGAAGGCGCCTTCATCAAGCCTTGAAGGCGCCTTCAAGGTGAAGGCGCCTTCAAGCCATGATGAAGCGCTTTGAGCTGCCTTTCCAGCTCGTTTTCTTCTTTGCTTCAACTTCCGAAGTTCCGTCCTTTTAGGTGATTCCGGCCAACCGAAATAGGGCTCACCCGAACCCAGTTTCCGGCCTTCTCCTCGAGCAGTCTTCCGACCCGGCTTAATGTCTCTCGAACGCCGCGCACGTTCTTCTCGCCCACCGGTGTACTCTTTCGCAGCTCTATCGTCCTTCGGACGCACCGAGCCCGTCGGCTCCCTTCCCGTGTCGTCATTCTCGCTAGCTGCGTCTTCCGCTCGACTTCCTGCACTCCTAAGCTCCTGCACACTCAAACACAGGGATCAAACACAAAGCAGGACCTAACCAACTTGGTTGATGACATCAAAACAACCACGGGGTCTAACAATCTCCCCCTTTTTGATGTGCATCAACCCAAGTTCAAGTTAGGATAAAAATAGACAAATAGTAATTTTAAAGAAATTACTAAACTTAACATTTTTAAGCATAAATTTACAATTAAAATAAATTGCAACTATTTAATTAAGAGTTTAACTAGAATTTTTCAAAAATATTTTTAAAACTAAGAGTTTTGAAAAAAAATTCTCTCCCCCTAAATTTGTACGTTTCTCTCCCCCTTTGATCACAGCAAAAACGGGGTAATAATAGGAGAATAAAATATTTAGCAAATTCTTAAGTTAAAAACATTTCTGAGCAAAATGAATTTTTAGAATTTTGAAAAAAAAATTCTAAGTAAAATGACCTTAAAAACATTCTAAGTAAGAATTTTGAAGATTTTTAAAGACAATATTTGAAAAACTTTCAAAGCATTATTTAATTCTTGTTTAATGTTTTTTCAGAAAGTTAATTAAACATTTTATTTCAATATTTCAGCTTCCAGGTCGTGGCGAGGCACTAGGCCTTCTTGGTTATTGGAGCAACAACCACTTCCTTAGACAAAGCCTCATAGAGAAATTTTAACGTTTAATTTTCTTGCTGGAAGCTTTAATAATAAAAGAAACTTAGTCTAATAAAGCTTTTGGAAGGTTCCTTTCCACTGGGTTAATCAGAAACTTAGGGGGTATATAATTCTTGACTATTTTCTTAAGTTGACCTTGATGATGTTTAATATACCAGTTTAATTTTCCATAAATCCTAAGTTTTGACGTTTGAAAAATATTTGTTTTAAAACATGCATCAGTTTTCAAATTTTCAATTTCTAATTTTAAATTATCACTTTCTGATTTTAATTTATCTAAAATTCTATTTAAGTCAGCATTCTCTTTTTCTAATTTGAATAAATCTTTAGAAAGAGACTTAATAAATTGAAAGGACTGAGTCGGGGTTAGATTACGTACCTTACTTACCTGACTAGGTGATTATCCCCCTTCACTGCAGTTTTCTTCCTCTGATGTTCCTCTCCCTTCATCTATGCTCATCTCTGAGCTTGACTCTTCTTCCAGCTGATGGTTAGCCATTAGCGTTAACCCCGAGAAGGCTTCGACGTCTAATTCGGAAGAAGACGAATCTGACCAAGTGACCTTCAGGTTTTTCTGTTTGGAGGAAGATTGTCGCTTTTCCTTTACTCTTCCCTTTTTCTTCAATTTTGGGAGTCATCTTTGATGTGCCCTTCTTCGTTGCAATTGTAGCAACGAACCGTTCTTCTCTTTCGCTCATGTCTCTTTGTCTGCGATCTAAATTTATTAGAATTAAAAAACTTATTGAAACATTTTACCAGTAGTGCCGCTTCTGATTGGTCGATCGAGGCTTCGGAGTCAGAATCGTTTGTTCTTGCCTTTAAGGCAATGTTCTGACTTGTTTTCTCCACTTCATTGGGCTCTGCAATCCGAGATTCGTGAAGTTCAAAAGTTGAAAATAAATTTTCTAAAGTACTTACCTCGAAGTCCTTAGAGATGTAGTATGCATCTACTAAAGACACTCATTCTGGAGTTCTGGGGAAGGCGTTGAGCGCGTACCGGATCGAGTCCCGGTTCGTTACTTCTTCTCCAAGGTTGCTTAGTTGAGTTATTAGCTCCTTAACCCTTGCTTGGAGTTGCACTACCTTCTCGCCTTGGTTCATCCGAATGTTCGTAAGTTGAGTCTGGAGGCTATCGCGTCTTGCAAGCTTCGCTTCGGATGTACCTTCGTGAAGCTCCAGGAATTTTTCCCAGAGGTCTTTCGCGGAGTCGTAACTTCCGATCCGACTTACCTCTTGTGGTGGCAGCACGCTAAGCAGGTGGAACTCTGCCTTTTCGTTGGCGACAAAATCGGCTTGCTCCTTCTTGCTCTACTGATGCTCTTCTTTATCTTTCGAAACTTCAAAACCATATTTCATAATTAGTAAAATATCGAAGTCGGTTTAAAAAAATACCTCCATCCGGTGTTTCCACCGGCGTTTCCACGTCGCGAAGTCTCCGTCAAACTTCGAGGGATGAATGCTTGTTTCGGCCATCATCTTGATCTTCGTGCTTCAGTCGGCGGCTAGTCCTTCTGAGGCGGTTTGGCTCTGATACCAATTGTAAGTGCAGCGGAGGCCGGCAAGAGGGGGGTGAATTGCTTCTGAAAATAAAAAATACTCTCCTCAAGGCTTTCAACTCAAAATAATAAGCAACAGTAAAATAAACAAAAAAACAAACTTAGCGATTTACTTGGTCAACCAAGACGGTTGTTAATCCAAGGCAGAAGAAAGGCGCTCTGAAAAGATCTCCTTTTCTGAAGGCGGAGAAGCTTTTTACACAATGGAAAGCTCAGACAAGTTACTAGGAATGACTACAGAGTTGAAAGAACAATTGATCTCTAATTCCTAGCTCCAGGGGCCTTTATATAGCCTCTGGAAATTCTATCTCGGAGGTCAAAGGCGCCTCCAATAGAGGTCCAAGGCGCCTCCAAGGGAGTGAGCGGATAGAACTCTATCCGCAGCGCGAACGATCATTTTGACCAGATGAAGGCGCCTTCATCAAGCCATGATGAAGGCGCCTTCAAGCCATGATGAAGGCGCCTTCAAGCCATGATGAAGGCATCTTGAGCTGCCTTTCCAGCTCGTTTTCTTCTTTACTTCAACTTCCGAAGTTCCGTCCTTTTGGGTGATTCCGGCCAACCGAAATAGGGCTCACCCGAACCCAGTTTCCGGCCTTCTCCTCGAGCAGTCTTCCGACCCGGCTTAACGTCCCTCGAACGCTGCGCACGTTCTTCTCGCCCACCGGTGTACTCTTCCGTAGCTCTCTCGTCCTTCGGACGCACCGAGCCCGTCGGCTCCCTTCCCGTGTCGTCCTTCTCGCTAGCTGCGTCTTCCGCTCGACTTCCTGCACTCTTAAGCTCATGCACACTCAGACACAGGGAGCAAACACAAAGCAGGACCTAACCAACTTGGTTGATCACATCAAAGCAACCACGGGGTCAAACATATAACACTTGTGATATGCATCATATGCTATATGCCCCTAAACCCTAAAGGCAAAATCTAATTGGCTTAACCCGGAAGCTAAAAAAAATAAACAAACAAAAAGCAAAAAACTGCGTATTTCATTTGAGGCGCATGGATTAAATCCAGGCACCCCGAGTCAGATCCGGACGAGTCCGCAACAAAAGGTTCACAGCATATCAAAATGTTATATATATATATAAACAATGAATTATAATTTATAGGTTAGAGTATGGGAAAGGTTAGGTTGTCTAAAAAAAGTTTTTTTTATAAATGAGAATATTAAGATGAGCGTGTAGAGTCTAAGTGAAAAGTAGGTACAGATGTACAGTCTCACCTGATATGGACAAGATGAACATACCACTACTGCACCTAGATGTACTGACACCAAAAGGATCACTCATCTCTAGCATCTTCTCAAGTAAGCTCTAACTTTTCTAACATCTTCTCTAGTACGTTCGTCCTCATATTGTTCCTTTCTCTCCTATCCAAGGTAGCAACACTTTATTAGTGTTGACTCTATATTGTGTTGACTGGTTGGCAACAACACAAAATTGTTCTGGAGTGGGACTGAAGTAGTTTTGGCACTAAAGATTTCAATCGTTAAATGTTACTAATCAAAAGAATTATGTAACTCAAATAAATAATTTAATAAGGGAAAATAATTCAAATGATGGACATGTTAAAGATCACAAACAAATTAAATCAATTAGTGATGAAGGTGTGAGTGCTATAGGGAAACTAAAGAAAAGTGATGTAAAAGATGATATACTACTAGCAAAAGTGTCTAACACTTGCTTGTGACTCTTGAGAATTGGGAAATAGTTAAGATGGACGGAACAAGAGTTTTTTATTTATTGGATCTAATATTCAATGAGGAATTGATGAAAATACCCTAAAAAAAGTGGTTGGTTAGAATGGAGAGAAGCTTTTAGATTATTGTGTGATCTTTGTGTCACATGACTTCCAATCAGAGTCCTGGGTAGCTAGGAAATAATAGGAAAAAAAAATTGTAGCAAAGGTGAGAATAAAAAAGAAATGTGATACGCTAGAAGAAAATTATATTACTATTATAAAAAAAATAAGGCGTAGTAGCTCTGATAGTTGATAAAATAAGAGAATTTAGAGTAAGACAATATGGGCACATACAAAGACGACAAATAGGTTCTAAGGTTAGACAAGTTAAAGTTATGAAACTAGAAGATAGTGGATGAAACCAAAGAAAAAAAATTTATTTGATGCAAGCAATATCTCTTGAAGAGTTCAATGGGGATAATAACATCCATATAGCTGAAGTGAAAAAGTTGGAACTTATGGCTTGATTTTGTTATACATAATGCATTAGCCTTGATTCATATTAGAATTCCAAATCAACCTTTAATTTTTATTAAAGGTCCATTTTTATTTGGTTAAATGCCAATTTGACTTGCTGTATTCTTTTTTATTAGCTCAAAACCTAACTTTTCTTTGACAGACCCAAAGTTTTTGCTTCATGCTTTAAATGCTAATGATGCATCAAGTGATACTCAACCAGCCTATATAAATGTCTGTGACTGTTATAGGATCATATCTGTTCACGCTATATTTACCTGCAGAATAAGCATTAGGTACCAAGCAACAGAATATTCATTGCAATATGTGCTCTTATTATGGAGATCTGGATGCAAAAGGAATATCGCAAATATCACTTGAACATGTTGAGAAATAGAACTAATTACCTGACTTTGAACTAGAAATGCTTGAAAAACTGCAAGAAACTACAGCAGAATCATTTGATTCTTTTATTCTATCCTCCATCACCGGCAATGATTGAGTTTCATCTATTCCAGATATTGATCGACGGACAGATGACAATTTACCTTTTGAGACAACATAAATTGTACAAAAGAGTGGTGTACACTGAGCAATTCTAGATGACAAGTTGCCTCCCTTAAATTTCCTGCAGGAGTATATTCACCCCAAACTATGTAAAAATAATATTCAACCAAGAGATAATTTGTGGACTCTATAAAGCCAATCGTTAGTCAGCAAAACAATAGACGAAGATAAAATTTAGCAAAGTCCTAATGCTACATGAGGCAGGTTATTGTTGTGAAAGCAGTAACCCAATGATTAGAGGAAATATAAGGATAAGTTCAACTTATCTCCAAAATACAAATACATACTAACTCCTTAACAAGATAAACTGTGAGGTTAGCCGATTGAATTACGGAATTCAGCCCATGGTAAATATTTACAAAAAAGGAGAGCTGTCCTTGCTATGCCAATTGTGCTGTTCAGAAAAAGATAGTTCTAACCTTTAAAGATCATCTGTAGCTTACAAGCTAAGGAGAAATTCTCTCCTCTGTAAATTAAAAGAGAAGAAAATTTTAGAGTTTGGAGAGACAAGATATATCTGTGGACTGGAAAGATAAGGAGAAGATAAGAGGGGATTGGAGTGGAAGAACAAAGTTCTGTTCGGTGAAGAGAGAGGAGAGGAGGAAGAGAAAAGAAGGGGAAAAAAAAATTGAAAGGTGCAATTAAGTTTAAAAAAAAAGTGTAATTAAAAAAAAAAAAAAAGAGGACTATGAAAAGGGAAAACACGAAAGATGTAGAAAAGAGAGAAAGAAGATAGAGGAGTTAAGATCTTTTGGAACTTAATGGAAGAAAAGGAAAAGGTTAATTGTAGAATTGAAAGGTTTTTGAGAAGATGATATGCTGATAATGAGAAAGTTAGGGCAACTAGAAATTGAAAGAAAAGAAGATCTCTGCAGTAAAGAAAAGAGAAGGAAAAGAAATTCAACTTGCACATCACAGAATTACAGCTCAAATGGGAATGTTTTAGGAACTCTTGTTCATACCATGTTTTAGATGATGCGTATGGTTACTGTTTGCAATAAAGTTAATAGCATATTAAATGATATATCTATTGTATTGATTAATGTAATTGTAATCTTGAAATTAAGCTTAAAAACACATGAGATTATTAACTTGTCTGGAAGTGAATGATACCTGAGCCAATACAAAGTGAGTGCTTGACATGTCTACCAGAGGGGATATACATTGACATGTTGATATGCTTTTGTTATCTTAAATGGAACTAGTTCTACTTGAGTTATATGCTCTTTGTAGACCTAAGACACCAAGATAACTACACATTTCGGAAAATGTTATTGTTTTGTTTGTTTGATATTGTCCACAAAAGGCATGCATTATTATGTGATACTTTAGCTTTTAAGAGGTGCATACTCATTACATGGCTTCTATAAAATTTTCAGATATAGCAAGTTATCTTAATAAAGATTCAATTCCCTGTTATGGTATAATCTATCTTTTATGTAGTCTAATTAATTGTGCTTTGACTCATTTATTCTGTTACTAACGCCTTGTATATCTATATGTTGTTCATGTAGGTATCCAGTGTCAACTCATGTCCTCGCTCAGGGCGTGATAATATCACTAAATACACAAAGGCAATCAATTATATAAAATAGTAGTATAGAAGATTGCAAACCAAGTCTAATTTGTTTTACCAAAGCACACATTTTCATGTTTCATGATTACTCACTTGAAATTTGAATGATCAACTAGAGATCATCCTATTAGTGTGAGATAGTACTAACTTGAATGGAAATCCATGAGCAACTTTGTAGAACATTAGCTCCCAACATTTGCTAAACATGTTATATTTCAAGTATTTTAACAGTATTCTTTTAGAGTTTTGATTACAAATCTCAGAAGATGACAGGCATAAATCTTAAGAACAATAAAACAAAGGAGAGAAATACAAAAAAAAAACATTAAAGTATAAACTAAGCTTTCAGAGTTTGATCTTATCGCTCATATTTGCACAGAATTCTCATAATTACATTATTTGACCTAGACTAAAGATAAGTTATAGGCATCATACAAAGATTCAAATATATATGGAGAAATTGTATCATGCAATATCAAAAGTAAAAATTTGAGAGAAGCATTAATCACCATTCTAAAAGGAGCAGTAGACATGATGACAGTTTAAAATGGCAATTAACATTGTTTTGTTAGTTGGCAATACTTGAGACAAAGTTACAGATTCTCAATTTAAAAACTGGGAATGTATAGTACCTGAAATAAAATGATAAGGACCAAAAGCACCACATACCACATATGGTGTGATAAAAAAAAAAAATATACCAAAATGAAATGATGCCCAAGCTGATAAGGGATCAACAACTCACTCACAACCCTCGTCTTCATGGCTCCAACCTTCAAACCCGCCAACATTGAAATCTTTGAATCACTCAAATTTACTATTTTCTCGACCCAAACAACTAATTCAGATAGCATGCCCAAGAAAACTTTATTGCAAATCAAAGCATTAGAAAATAGTCGCTCATGGAAATATATTGCATGAAAGCATGCTATTTTGGTGCTTGAGAAAATTTTGTTTTAATGACACGAGCACTTGAGATGCATGGGCACAATGTTTTTTAGGTCATTTACTCTTTCACTTGCTCTCTAAGGTTTTGGAATTTAAAGACTCATTGTAAACGGACTTTCTGATTGATAGATTGATGGAATGAATGAATTAAGCTTATGCACACTTATGATATCCCACCTCCCCCAAGTGGATTCTCCATAAGAAGAAAATTTTCCTTGGTGTATTTTGGGCTTAATTAGTATAGTAGTGTCGACTAGTTTATCATCAACATGTTCTTTCTCCTCTATTCTGGCATCAAATATGGCATCATAATGTAGGTTAGAATGTGTAGGGCAAGGTCTAAAGGTTCACTTTGTGTCGAGGTATTGGTTCCCAAATGGAAAAAGATGCATTGGTGTTGTGCTGGTATGGTCGACACACAATGTCAATGGCACCAATTAAGAGAATGATGAAAAACAAATATTGAAGGAAGAAGACTCTCAATACACCTAATGTGACGGAGAAAGAAGGCTTATTGAAGCTAGGATTTAATAGAATTTAAAATCTTTGTTTAACATGTAAGGTGGGCTTGTAGTTTAGGGTTATTAGGTAAGATTAAATTGGGTAGTATACTCTCACAATTATGATTTTTTTCCTTCTCAATGAAAATTTCCAATTAGACTGATTTTGTCCCACTCATCTTGGTGAACCCAAGTAGTCTTTCACTACCCTTTTTGTAGTGTCCAAAATCAATCCCCGCTAACTCCATGCATGATTAGAGTAAGTTACAACGTCTAATTTAAATAATGTAGGTTTATTAACGAAAATTATGGATTATGTGATTTAAATCTCAAGACACTTTAGGAAATTTTAGAATAAATTTTGAATGTATATAAAATTTATATAATTTAATAATTGGTGTTGAAGCACTCAATAGGTGTTTAAAATTTATAAAACTCCCTAGTCCCTAAATCCGAAGATGTATAAAATTTATATAAATATTTGGTGATTAAGCATCCAATTCCAAATATGTATAAATTTTATACATATCAGAATTATGAATAAAATTTATTTAAGGTATATATATATATATATAATATTTGAACCATTCAAATATTACATAAAATCTGAATAGGTATATAAACTTATATGATCTAATATTCATTGTGGAGTCATTCAATTATTGGGTCTAGACTTGGTGCGACCTATATATATATATATATACCCCTATGGGATTGGGGGAGAGAGGGACGATTTGGGAGGAGAAAGCTAGAATTGCTGCCACCCTAGCCTTGAGTCCCGTAGGTCCAAGCCCTAAGGGGAGGAGAAGAAGAGGAACTTCGGTAGCAAGGAATCAAAGGCATATTCTAAACTATTTTATGCAATATTCAGTTCATATAATGATGTTTAGGTATGGTAAACTCAACCATATTTAAGATAATTTAGTATGTTATGTTAGTTTCGGTTCTATGTTTTTATATGCTATAAACTCAACCATGTTTAAGATAATTTAGTATGTTATGTTAGCTTGGTTCTATGTTTTTGGATGCTATAAACTCAACCATGTTATGGTAATTTAGTGTATGTTAGCTTCAGTTATATGTTTTAGTATACTATGAAACCAGCCATGTTTTCTTTAATAACTTAGCATGTTAGTAAATTTCGATTTGTATGGGTTAGTACAAGGAATGAAATGTCGTTCCATGTTGCCCGACACGGATGTTTTTTACCGTTGCGTCGGGCGGCCGAAACTAACACAGGAGGAGTCCTTGTCTCAGCTGCGCCGGAGGAGACATCGGACGCCTCCTGCAGCGCCGGAAGTGTCCCACGATGCCTTCGGCACCGAAGGTGTCATGCGATGCCTTCTAGCGCCGAAGGCATCAGCGACGCCTCTTGGCATCGAAGGTGTCACCAGTAGCGTCCTGCGACCCTACCAGCGACCCTTTTGGCACCATCGAATGCGTTCCGCCAGAGGCCCCCACAACGATCGATTGCGGACAAACACAATTTCTTTTCCTAATTATTTTATTTAATTAATTTAAACAATTCCTAAAGATGTGTGATATTTTGAATAGACTTTTATAAACCCTAATTAAAGTATCCTAATAAAATATATAAAAAATATATTTAAAATTAAAATAAATTTAATAAATTTTATTAATTAATATTCTGAATTTTTTTAATGTTTAAATTTCATTTAAAAATTTAAAAAAATATAATAATTCTTATTTATATTCTAATATATTTTTTATTATTTTGTATTATTTTAAATTTCATTTAAAATTTTTTAAAAAAAATTCAAAAATTTTTCAAAAATTCTAAAAAAAATCTAATAAATTATTTTTATATTCTAATATATTTTTTTATTATTTTATATTTTTTTACTCTTTAAAATATATATTATTTAATTAATAATTAATTAAATGAATAAATAGTTAATTTATATAATTATTATTATATATAAAGTAATATCTTGTATTAATTTATATATTTATAATTATAAATAAATCCATTTTAATTCAAGTTATTTAAATAAAACTATTTTTAATTTTTTTTTACCAATATTAAATTGTTCAATAATTGAGAATTTATACAAAATCAATATACAACTTATTTTTATATATATCATAAACATATTATCTTATAATTACTATATATAAATAAAAAAAATACCGTCGTATCGGCATTGTACGATACGATACGAAACGTATCATTCCGGTCTGAGACCGAAACCTCGGCACGGGTCAAAATTTTAAACCTTGGGTTAGTATGCTATGAATTCAATCATGTTCTTGCTAACTTAGTATGTTAGATTAGTTCGGAATTTATGAATATGTAAATGATGAATTTTATGATAATATGTCATGTGTTTATGAACTTGTAAATAATTACTATAGGGTTTGGAATTTATGTTTCTGTGTAAATAATTAATATGTACGCAAGATTTTTATGATTTTTGATATTTACTGCATCATATGGATCGTGATATAATATTTTGATATATGTGCAAGTTTTCTAACATTTGTATACTGCACTATATGAATCATATTACATATGTTTGATGGTCGACACATGTTTTATTGGTAACCGGTTTAATTAGGATTTTTAATTGATGTTTGAACAATCAACCAATTACTGATTAAGTTAGGGAAATTGATTTAATTAACAATTAATTAATGGGATCGATTCATGAAAAGATTGAATGATCGGTAGAATATTCGATGAAATTAATTAAGAGCTAATTAAGAATGTTATTGGTTGATTAATTATCGGATTAGTTTGTTAACAGATTAGACTAATTAATCAATAGATTGAATAACGAGTTAATTGATAGATTAATTAATACGCTAATTAATCCATTAACAATTTGACCGATTAACAGGCTAAATTGATTTAAGTAGATTGACTAAAGTATAAATGAATTAATCGATGGGTAGATTAATTAATTCAAGAACTGATTAATTGTCTAGTTTTCTGTAATTTATAAGTTAAAAATAGGAGTTAATCTGTTGATTTTAGTTAATTAATCCAAGTATAGTGGATTAATTTAATGATACTTGATTGATTAAAGATAATTAAGATTAACTATACGGTAAGTTGCATTCGATTTAAACATAGATTGATCGATAAGTGATTAGGATTCATTAAAGTATGATTTAAATCCCTGAATAATGGAAGTAACTAGGAGACATGAAATTAATTGATTGTTACTTGACACGTTTGAATAACTAGCTGACTGATTTATTTGATGTAATTAGACAATCACCTTAATTGAATAGTTGTTGAGCTAACTAGGTTAGTAATCAATTTAGTCATAGAATAAGAGCAATTAATGGAATGGGAAAAGGATTAGGTTCTCGCTTTTTAATTATCATCGATTTAACTGTCAACCACCTAATTATTTCTAATTAGTTTATTGATTTCATTAATTATTAACCACATGATTATTGCTAATTAGTTTATTGAATTCGTAATTGATTACGTAATAAGATAAGGTTACGGATTGATTGTTTGATCTTGATGGTTAATCACTACCGATAAGGTAGACAATAGAACAATTAATAGTATATGACTAATTAATATTAGGATTTGTTATTTAGTCATATGAGTTACCACTTAATAGGTTGATTTAGTTAATGGATTAATAAGGTGATGAACTAATGGATTAGATTGGCTAAATAAATCGTTAAGAATAGAATTAAGATTAGGAAACGAGTAAGGAGTCCGGCTAAGAAGTTATCGGAATTCTTATCAAAACGGAGAAAACAGGTAAGAAATTCGGCTTAAGAAGGTCCAGTGAATTTTACCAAAATAAAATAGGTCTGGAAATCCGGCTTAAGAAGGATCTAATGGACCTTACCAACCTAATATTAGGATAAACGTTTGGTCAAACAACCTGAGGTTAAGGTATAAAGTAGCTACACTTAATGATCTAAATTCATGTAATTTACGAAACTTACAAGTAAAAATAAAAGATAACAAAGGTTAAAAATTAAATGTTAATTTAAGATAGTTTAGAGGTTCATGAAACTAAAGTAAGAGATTATTCTCCATTGATATTTAACATGATAAAATCATGTTTATGTTTATGTTTATGCTATGCAAATAGTTAAGGTTAAAATTATTTAACATATGTTTCTTTTATGAAAAATCAAGTTTATGTTTATGTAAGTAGTTAAGGTTAAAACTATTTAACATATGTTCTAATATGAAAATCCATGTTTATGTTTATGTTATACGAATGTTTGAGTTTAAGTTTGAGGTTAACATGATTTATTTTAGTACATATTATTGGAAATCGGATGGCTAGAAGAGGGGTTGAATAGCTAAGTCACCCCCAAGTCGATTACTTATCTACAAAAAGATTAGTGCGTAGCGGAGTATACTAAAACAATGAAAGTAAATAAAAACACAAATGCTAACAAACTTGATGTAACGTGGTTCGGAGATTACTTGCTCTTATTCCACGGCTTGTCCTTGAGGTGGACGATCCCTCAATCCGTTGATAGATTAGTCCCCAGTAATCTCCGGCTAAAGCTTTCTCCTTCTCGGTGGAGCAAACCTCTAACAAGGCACTCTTCTTCTTTACAAGATTGAGAATAAGAATTGGAAGAAGAGTGTTACGCTATGGAAGCTTAGAGGCCAAGACTAGGAGTGTATCAACAAGATCAGTAACCTCCTTCAATGCCCCAAGATGTCATTATATAGAGAGGAAAGAGTTGATCACAAGACAACTCATTTCCTGCGCACCAGTCACCGGCACTTCCATCAGTGGTGCAACTGTTAGACACAGCCAATGGCTACTTGGCAGAATCAGGGTTTCTACCAACGGTCGCCAACGGTCACTTACCTGTTGCCTGAGCAAACAGAATACTTCTGTTCGCTCTCAGTCGACTGCTCAGTTGCCACTTCCACCAGTCGACTGGTCCGGTTACACACTCATACTCATCCTTTCCAGAGTCGCCCTTTGAAGCCCTCTTCCTTGGCCTTCGTCCCTCAGATGCACCCGAGCCCGCGGCTCCTCTTCATGCAACCTTCGTGTTGCCTTGAAGTCCGCTTGCCTCGGCTCTACTCCATTGCTCCTCGTCCAGCAGTCCCTCGATTGCCTTCCATATCATCCTTCACCGTCTCATGAACTTGAGCCCTAAGATGAGCTTCCCAAGTTTAGCCGCACCAAGCTCCTCGTGTGTTTCACCAAGTCCTGCATGACTCAATCACACATATCAAACCAATATGAAATCCTAACTTAAACTCTTTGATACACATATCAAAACCATGATCGTACTGATCATACCTAGGTCGATTGCACCAATAATCTCCCCCTTTTTTATGTACGGCAATATGTTTAAGTTAGACATAAATAACAATATGAAAATTACAATCATAGCATTAGGGGTGAGCAGTCAATCCGCCAAACCGATCAACCCGCTTATACCGACCCGAACCAAACCGAAAAAAAATAATCCGCCGGATATAGGGCCGGATGTAGGGTCCTAATATTGCATTATCTGATCTAGTAGGGTCGGATAGTGTTTTATCCTAATAACCGAACCAACCCGATCCGATCACCCCTACTTGTAGCAACTAATGTTGATAAGCTGTTACACGTTGTAGTAACTACTGCCGATAAGCTGCTACACGTTGTAATATTTATTTCCGATTAGCTGCTATAACGTGTAATGAGTAATGTCTATTATCATTTTAAAAAAAAAAAATTTTTTTGTTATATTTATATTTATATTTTATATTTCATTGGATATAGGGTCGGATATCCAAATAACTGATAACCCGTCGGATATCTAAAACATAAGAACCGCCGGATATAGGGCCGGATGTAGGTCCCGATTTTACATTATCTGATCTAGTAGAGCCGGATAGTTTTTTACCCCAATAACCGAACCAACCCGATCCGTGATCACCCCTACATAGCATACACATGAAGCATAAAACCCAAGCTCCCCCTTAACATATACTTTACCCTTTAATTTTCATGTTTTGCACAAATAAGTTTCTAACTTAAACTTTTTCATTTTCTCCCCCTTTGACACTATCAAAAATATTGCACCTTTCTTCCAAGTACACTATGGTATCAATGTTGACTTAAAGATAACCAAAACTAGCTTTTGAAGGTGCTGGAAAACAGGCTGCAACAGTTTGCAGTCAACTGGCACATGCCAATCTGAATTTCAGCCTTCTAAAGCCAACTTCAGAAATGCATAAAAAAATTTAAAAAATTCAAAAAATCATGAAATTTTGAAAACATATTTCTTTTAATGTCCTATAACTAGGAAAAATATGTATTCATGAGAAATTCAAAGTATTTTGAAGTTTTGACCAAAACTCAAAAACCTTGAAAACATGTAATTGTGTATCAATTTGAAACCTAGTTTTGCGATCATATGTTTCAAAATAGCTATACCACAATAAATAAAGCATAGAATTGTTTTTAAAACATTTAAAATATCAAACTATGATCTATGGGCAAGATGTCCATTAATTAAAACATTTGCTTTCCCATAGTTGGTCTATGATTACTAAAAAAAATTTGATACATTCCATAACCCATCAAAATGTCATAAGCACATATGAATTATGAGTATCATCCTATCATCTCACATCTATATGTAAAATTTTAATACAAGTCATTGTGAGATGAAGTGAAGGTAATTTCTACTTAGCCCTTTTTCTCATGAATTTCTATTGTGGCTAAGTGTTCCACCTTTAGGTCTAAAGTCAACCATTTATAGAAAAATTTAAATTATGACTTCCATGGTTGACTTATCCTAAAATCTTCTAACCCTTGAAGATTGATTTTGGTACCTAATAGAAGTTCTTCCTAATTGGATTAACTAAATACTCCTTGTGAATCCATTTCCTATCTATGGTCTTTATCTTGGATTGCCCCCTAACAATTAAGCAATGATAGGACTTTTCATTGTTTGATTCCTTAAACCCTAGACCCTTTTTGTTGAAGTTTGCCCTTTGACTCCCAATAATCATGTTTAGAGTTTTAGAGCCAATTTCAAATTTTTCAAGGGCTTTGCTAAGATATTCTACCTTTTCCCTTAAAGCCTTATTTTCTTCTTCTAAACATGATGTATTTGAAATAGTAGAAGAAGCATGCATATCATTATCCTTAGAACACATGGATTCTAATTTTTCTTCAAGGCAAATAATATAATTTTTCAAAGACTTATTTTTCTTTTAGCCTTAAACAAATCTTCATTTGTACTTTTAATAATTTTAATTAAAACATGAGGAGGAAATCTGATGTTTGCCCTCCCCCTTCACTTGAGCGCCCTTCTTCATCTTCACTTGAACTCCTTCCTTCTTCTTTTTCGGATAAGGTGGAGACTATGTCATCAACTCCCAGTAATGCAAAATGGGAGACATGGTGTTCTTCTTCCTCCGATGATGATGGATCATCCCATGTTGCCTTGAAATTTTTGACCTTCTTCCCCTTTTCTTTTGTCTTCTTCTTCTCTTCCTTCTTCTTTTCTTCCTTTTTCTTCAAAAGAGGGCATTCATCGCTTGTGTCCTCCTTGGCAATTATAGCAAATGACTCTCCTTGTCCTACTCTTGCCTCTTGAAATTTCTTAAATGTTTTTCTCATTTTTCTTACCATGTACGACTCTTGATCGTTATCCATTAAGGTGCTTGAATCTTCAGAGTCAGAGGTTGGTGGGGATGAAGACTTCTTCTTTTTACCCTTTCCCTTGTTTGCCACAAGGGCTACTCCTCTTGATCTATGGGTTTCTCCATCTAGTCCTTCAACTCTAGTTTCGTGGAGCTCCATTGTTGAGAAGAATTCATCTAAAGAGCACTTCTCTAGATCCCTTGGAATGTAGAATGAGTCTACAATTGAGCTCCAAGTTGTGGTTCATGGGAAAACATTGATGGCTTTCATCATTATGTCACGGTTGGAGAGATTCTCACTACACCTATTAGTTCATTCAATATTTCCTTAATTTTAGAATGAAGTGTAGATACCTTATCTCCTTTTTCAAGTTTCACATTGTTGAGTTGAGTTCGGAGGAGATTTGTTCTTGCTAATTTTGCTTCCGATGTGCCTTCATGAAGCTCTACTAGCTTTTCCCACAAGTCCTTGGCGCTTGTGTAGTTCCCTATCCTAGTTACTTCTTGTTGGGGAAGCACACTTAGTAAGTGATGCATTGCCTTTGAGTTTGCTAGTGCTCTTCCTTTTGCTTCTTGCTCCATCTTGTTTTGTTGACTATTGTGTTATTTTCATCCCTAGGTATCTCAAAATCATTTTCCATAATTAGCATAATATCGAAGTCGGTTTTGAAGAATACCTCCATTCTTTTCTTCCACCAAGAAAAATCTCTTTCGAATTTTTGTGGTTGAATATGTGAGCCGGCCATTTGATGATGTTGCTCTTCTTGGCGATTAGTCCATTGAAGGGTGTCCTGACTCTGATACCAATTGTTGGAAATCGGATGGCTAGAAGGAGGGTTGAATAGCTAAGTCACCCCCAAATTGATTACTTCTCTACAAGAAAGTTAGTGCGTAGCGGAATATACTAAAACAATAAAAGTAAATAAAAACACAAATGCTAACAAACTCGATGTAACTTGATTTGGAGATTGCTTGCTCCCACTCCACGACTTGTCCTTGAGGTGGGCAATCCCTCAATCCGTTGGTGGATTAGTCCCCGACAATCTACGGCTAAAGCTTTCTCCTTCTCGGTGAAGCAAACCTCTCACAAGGCACTCTTCTTCTTTACAAGATTGAGAATAAGAATTGGAAGAAGAGTGTTAGGCTTTGGAAGCTTGGAGGCCAAGATTAGGAGTGTATCAACAAGATCAGTAACCTCCTTCAATGCCCTAAGCTTCTATTATATAGAGAGGAAAGAATTAATCACAAGACAACTCATTTCCTGCGCACCAGTCGGCTGACACTTCCATCAGTCGACTGGTGCAACCATTGGATACAGCCAACGACTACTTGGCAAAATCAGTGTTTCTGCCAACGGTCGCCAAGGGTCACTTACCGATTGGTGAAAGTATCAGTCGCCTGGTCACGACTGACTAAGCGAACAGAATGCTTCTGTAAGGCCCGACTTTTAAAAAATAAAAAAACAAGGGGGAGCATGATAATAGGCTCTTTATTTACTTAAGGGGGGCTAATTTGCTAATGACCAACTAATGGACACATGGGCTCGGCCCAATTGGTGAGGACTAGACTTAACCCTAGGGTTTAGTTCTTATAAGAGGGGCGGTAAAGAGGAAAAAAAAAGAGGAAGGAGGGCTCTTGGCGGAAGAAAAGAAAGAGGGAGGGAGAAGTCTCGACGGGAGAAAAGAAAGGGGGAGGGAGAGCTCTTGGCTTCAACCTTGGAAGGAAGAACGAGGCCAAAGAGACGCCCCACCGCTGCTCCTCGTCGTCACCTGCACCAACAACAAGCCTCCAAGCAAGGCACCTCTTAAACGCTTTTCTTTCTACACCTTGAATCTGTACATGTAGTGGGTTTTCCTCCTATACCTTTAAATCTGTAAACGCGCCAGGTTTTCGACTTTTCTATCTATGTCTTTGAACATGTATATGCAGCAGGTTTTCAAGGGGGATGGAGGGCTTCAAGTAGTAGGTTTTGGGAGATATTTGGATTATTTACAGTAGGTTTTCGAGGTGGATTTGAAGGCTAGGAGTAGCAGATTTCTAGAAGGTTTTTCAAGGTCGTGTGCAACAGATTTCGAGGGGTGCTTGAGGGAGGTACATAGCAGATTTCTAGAAGTTGTTTGAGGTCGTGTGTAGCAATTTTTGAGGGATGCTTGAGAGTGGTATGTAGCAGATTTTTTTTGGAGGGTTGTTTGAGATCGTGGGCAGCCTATTTCGAGGGGTGTTCGAGGGTAGTATATAGCAAATTTTCGGAGGGGTGTTGGGAAGAGTGAACAGCAGGTTTGACGAATAGTTGGTCACCTTTTTGTCCGAGGAAGTTAGGTGTCATGGCATTGCCATGAGAAATCGCAGCACAATAAAATAAATGAGTACTGTAAATGATTGTTTAGCTTCATGTAGTTTAATGATATGCATGTTTATTGAACTTTACGTAAATTAATGAAATGTATGTTTATTAGACTTCTTTGTAGAATAATGATATCCATGTTTATTAAGCTTTACGTAGATTAATGTTATACATGTTTATTAGACTTTTGTAGATTAATGATAAGCATATTTATTGGGCTTTATGTAGATTAATGTTATACATGTTTATTAGACTTTTTGTAGATTAATGATGTGCATGTTTATTGAGTGTTGCAAAGTTTAATGATATGTATATTTATTAGACTTTACGTAATCTAATAGGATATGCTAGAGTTATGATGCCCGATTATCTTAATGGAAAGGATATGTATATATATAAATAATAATGAGAAGGATTAAAGGAAATTCTGCGAGGGCCAAGGCCCAGAGGGACTCCAATATCAGATTTCCATATTTGGACACGACCCAGTGACGAGAGTTGCTGACGCCCAGCCACCTGGTACCATGGTTAAACAGATTGATCAATCGAACAAAGGATAAAGGATGACTAATGTATCTCCACCTAAGAATGATATATGATAAATGCTAAAGGAAAATGTTCCATAATATAATGATTGAAGGATACTCAAAATAATGTTGTGTGATACTCATAGTTTAATGTTTTATGGAAAAATGCTTATAAGCCTGCTTACTTGTATGCTTGACAACAAGTTCCAAGTAAAGGTAGATTTAATGATGCATGCGACTAGTTAAGGAATTTTACTGCTATGTTTGGAGGTGCTGAGTTAAACTCACTAGGTTTGGCTCGTGGCAGGTGTAGAAACGAACGACGTTGGAGGCTTGGACCCTTGACCAGATTGGGTTGGACAGTACACTCTCGAGGACCTTCCGATTCCGCATAAAGAATAAATAAACAATATTTATGATTTAGAGAGATTAAAGTAGTTTTCAATTTAGATCCCCAGGATGTATGACTGGTTTATTAATTACAAACAGTTTTCTTATTTATTGGAATGTTATATGATGCGTGAAAAAAAAACTTAGGGTCGTTTCAGCTTTTGTTCGCTCCCAGTCGACTGCCACTTCCACCAATCGACTGGTCTGGTTACACACTCACACTCATCCTTTCCGGAGTCGCTCTTTGAAGTCCTCTTCCTCGGCCTTCGTCTCTCAGATGCACTCGAGCCCGCGGCTCCTCTTCATGTATCCTTCGCGTTGCCTTGAAGTCCGCTTGCCTCGGCTCCACTCCATTGCTCCTCGTCCGACGGTCCCTCGAATGCCTTCCATATCATCCTTCACCATCTCATGGACTTGAGCCCTAGGATGAGCTTCCCAAGTTCCGCACCAAGTTCCTCATGTGTGTTTCACCAAGTCCTGCATGACTCAATCACATATATCAAACCAATATGAAATCTTAACTTAAATTCTTTGACACACACATCAAAACCATGATCGTACTAATCATACCTAGGTCGATTGCACCAACACATATGATCGGATATATATTGCTTAACAAAGTGTTTATGTTTATGTCATGCAAGTTGTTACGAAACTAGACACAATGATAAAACCATGTTTATGTCTATGCTATGCAAGAGGTTAAGTTTAGAATTGTTTAACATATGTCTACCTTTAGAATACATGGTTACATGGATTAATTATTGTATATCATGGTTTGAACGTGCTGAGTCTTTAGGCTTAAAGTATTGATTATTGCAGGTGTCAGACCAAAAGGGGATAGGCAGCTTTGACCAATGAGCAGGCTCGGGATGATGGTAGTACAACCCAAAGACCTCTAGTTCACGCTTCAGCATTAATTAGTTGTTTTGTCCTTTTTTAGGAGAATAAATTCTGAACCTCTATGATAAGTGTTTGGTATCTACTAGTGCTTACTGTTTTGAGAACTTAATGGATCGCTATAATAATTTTGGAAATGATGCATGAGTTTTGAGAGCTTTCCTTTTGAGACATTCAGATATTTTAAAAGAAAAAAAAGTTTACCTATTCAATAATAGATTTAGGGGCGTTTCACATTCAAGTTCCGCCACGAGACTAAGCAAGTCATGCAACAACAACTATAATATGTGATCCTCGGCCTCAATCTTTGACGACCCTTGATTCACTAGACACACTAACCACAATGTACCTAAAGAAGAGAATCACACAAAGCAAATAGAGTTCCAAATTCTAAGCATTGTTTTAGCATTTAAATCTAAAGTGACAATTCATTCAAGTCATATTAATTATGTTAGAAATGGTCATGTCATTTGTGGTTAATAAAAGACTATATAAGAAAAATAATTATAATTTTTAAAAAATAATTTTATAAGAAGTTAACTGTGTTATATGACATAAAGTCAGTATGTTTTTGTAATGGCACATACAACGACACATGACAATGTAAAGAAAAGGAAAGCACTCAACACTAGGGTCCTAGGGGAAACTAAAAGGATGAGGTGAGATGCTAAGAAACAAGTGTCTTGAGTGTGCTTCTCCCTGTGGAAATTTTCAATGAGGCTCCTAGGAAAGAACAGAGAGCACCAAAGGAGAAGAGATGGAAATTTACTGGATGAAGAAGAAAACAAATTAAAAACAAGAACATTAATACTGCAAGCTTGAGAAAAACAAGACAGCTGCTAGAAGAAACACTTCTAGGAAAAAAGAAGATCTAGAAAGTGGTAGATCTCTGGAAGAAAAGCTTTTAGATTCAATCAGTTTATTAGTTAATTTTAATTTAAAAGGTAGAAAAGATTTCAATTATGGATTTGTTTAACTTGAAACAATGGAAAACCCATAAAATTGAATCAAACCAATGAGGAATATATACACATACATTGTAGGTACATATTTATGTAAATATGTATACATACATTTCTAAAGATGATAAAATTAATATATTATTGGATGTAGATTTAGTATATAAAATTAAGAATATATTTTTTATTTCAATGAAACCAAACCAAATGAGGGGTTCAATTCCATTTGAAGATTATCAGTTTCGGTACAGTTTGTCAACTTAAAAATATTCAACTTTACTGATCAATTTTGGTTTTGAAAATCTTCTAGTAAGCTATTAAACTGTGCTGATCCTTACCTCTATCTTCCACATATTACATATAGCTTTATTCACTTTTTTCCAATTTTAAAAGCCAAAGAATAAGTTGAAACCACCTCTCATTAGTCTAGCCACCTAATTCTGAAGTAATTTGTAACTATAGAAGGTTATATCATATTTCACATTTCAATTCAATTTCTTAGATTATTGGTTATGCAAGTTAAAAGATTTATCTTTTCCTGATTATAAGAAATGTAAGGAACATAATACCTCATCAATGGATTTCTGGTTGAAGCACCTATGACAAGCCTGTTGATGGAACTTTCTGTGATATCTCTAGCTATTGCTTCAACTGCGTCATCTCCTTCAAGAACCACAACTTCTGCCTCAATCTGAGTAGGAAGCCCAAAATGATCTTAATGAGAAATAAGTTAGTAATATTAACTAAGGCCATAAAAATTTTGTATGTATCTTTATAAAGATGTTGATGTCAATATTTGACACTCCAAATTTAACTTTAGCATTTACCAGTTTCAAATTCAGAAGACTTGCAAACATGCCGTCATTGTAATGATGGCCTTTAGCTTAAAACTAAATTGATATTAGTATAAATACTACAATATAATATGTTAATGGATGGATGACAATGGTATATATGTTAGGGACATAATTGTAAATACATGAGGACCTAACTGTAAATATATAATCTATATGGAAGTAAATGTAAGATTATAATACTGCAATAATGTAAGATTACAATACTACAATGGTAGAGGGAGCTATCTAGGGATAAACCTAAAATTTTCATGTTAGGGGCCAAAGGTACTCATTCCTCAATCACCAATAACGACACAATTACAAGAACATATTTTGAACTATGAACATAAGAAAGAAGGATAATGCATGCATTTAGTCTATGAAATTTTCATAGACAAACCTTCCAAAATGAACAGCTTTAAATGATATAGAAATTGCTCATTTTTTCTCATGTGGGTAAAACCATCCATCCCTCCATCACTAAATGTTACAAGGAGGCATTTAGCAGAAAATTTTACCTTAAAAGTAATATATTTTCTCTTAGATAATGACAAACAATTAAAAGTGGACAGTTTCAATGATGTTATTCATCTTATCATGTCAAGGGCCAAACAGACCCCATATGGGATTACAAACAACTATCCTTTTAAAAAATAAGGAATTTAGAAAGAAAAAAAAATTATTGGATCATGAATAGGATAGATACGCTAGAGGGGGTGGAGGTGAATATCGTTCTTTCACAGCTTCTTGATTCCTACAAGACTTGTTACACACCGAATATATAAACAAGTAAAAACAACAAGAACAAGAATCAAACCAATTAAGATGTGGACCTTTTGCGTGGTTTGTCAATCCCTCATACTCCTAATCTAAGGCCTATGATCCGTCAATGGATCACTCCCAAAATGCAGTTAACTTTCTTCTCTCAGTCAACTACCGAAGGTGAAGGAACCTCTTACATAATCAAGCACTAAAAGGGGATTACAAGAAGGCTATAATTTGTGTGGTTTGTCAATCCCTCATACTCCTACTCTATGGCCTATGATCCGTCAATGGATCACTCCCAAAATGCAGTTAACTTTCTTCTCTCGGTCAACTACCAGAGGTGAAGGAACCTCTTACATGATCAAGTACTAAAAGGGGATTACAAGAAGGCTATAAACATAAAGAACAAGGCTTTTAATAGGGTATGAACAACTATATTTAGCCAACCTTTAAGCCTCCATCGAGTCCTTTTACATCCTTAGAAACCTCCTGCTATAATTTGATGACTGCTGACCACAATCATTTGATTGTTTTGCCCAAGCTGACTATTATCGAGCAGCAATGGCTTTTATCCATTTTCATTCTTGGTTGACTAGTACCTTGCCATAAGTTAACTAATGTGCCAGCAGTCAACTGCTCACTCGAATGATCTATTGAACACAACATTCTTGTCGTTGCCTCTTCGACCATAGTCAACTATTCCACCGGTAGATTGGATCCCACACTAGTCTCTTAACTCTCGCCCCATGTGTACAGGTCACTCAACTTTTAGAGCTCACCCAATGAAGTCTTAGCATTCACAGCTTGACTTTTCCTGTTGACCATCTCCCTCCTGTCAGATTACTTAATCCCTCAGACGTACACAAGCCTTCGACTCCTTCACATGTCATCCTTCATGTATTCACCCACATAGTCTACCTCCATTGATTGACATTCTCGATGTTCCTCATCCTATGGTCTCTCGGTCACCTTGTGCAACCTTCTATAATCTCTTTGGACCCCTGGCCACCAAGCTTCCAACTTGGCCATACCAACCATCACTCCAGAGCTACTCCAATCATCATATGTGTTCTTGCAAGTCCTTGTACAAATAAACACACGTATCAAATCACAAGACAAAGTCTAACTTAAATCCTTTACCAAAACATAAAAACGCAAGGTTACACCAAATTACTTGGGGAACGACTGGACCAACAAAAACATCAACCTAAAATTATGTATTTTCCCTATAATAATGATAAATAAATAAAAAAGTGAATGAATTAATAAAAATTGTTCACTTTGATTATGAATTTATAATAACACACTTAAAGGGGACTTGATAGTGGAGAGGATCTTAGGAGGAGAGAACATGGTTTGCCAACAAGGGAAACCTTAAGGGGGAAAGAGTAGGAACACGAAGAAGGAGAAGACTGCCTTAAAGAGAGGAGGTATGAAAAGAGTCTTGAGAAAAAAGAAGATTTTGATTTAACTTCTTGGTGAGTTATGACTTGAGGTGGAAGGATTTGACATTGCAACAGCAGCAATGGAAATGGTATTGAGTGGGAGAACCTACAATTTAGGAGAATGAATTGACCTCAAAGGGAAAAAGATGATGATTTTAGGGGTTTAAACCAAAATTAGCCCAAATCCGCTCAAGGACATATTGGGTAGATAACAATAAATAGGGCACCCCTATGATAATTTTTTAAAAAAGGAAATACCTCTTTGTTGATTACAAAGGATAGTGGTACTTTCAATTTGGGTTGGGTCCATTGAGTTGGCTCATCCCACCAAACAATTTAAGTGGATTGCGTTGAAATTTTATCAACTCATTTTACGACAGGTCTAGACCCGCGACCTGCGTGGGTGGCCCATGGTGGGTTCAAGTTGGCCCGAGAATTTTTTTTCCTTTCCAAAATTTAAAATTAAAGTGGAAAACTCAATGGGTTCGTAGGCTTGACCCACCTAAACCCAACTCAAACTTAAAAATTTCAACTTTTTTTTTTAATTTTTTGATAGACTCATGGGATTAACCTGTCTAAACTGCAACCCAAACAAAAAAAATTTCAACATTCTCTCTCTCTCTCTCTCTCTCTCTCTCTCTATATATATATATATATATATATATATATATATATATAGGTTTGTGGGTTGGCCCGCCTAACCAGCAACCCGCCTTGGATTAGGTTGGGGATATTCCAGCCCTCCAAGATGGTGAGTCTGCCCGCCCCACCATATGATGGGTTTCTGGCAGGCCGGCCTACCCCGCCCCGCAACAGGTTGACACGTTTGGCAGCACTAAGCATGGTCTTCCATGAATTGCTTCCCTGTCTTGAAAGAAGCAGGTTTGATTTCTCCAGATTTCTGACTATTGTTTTCAGCTGCAGTGGACTTCTTCTTTCCCTTTTGTGGTAGATTTCTTTGGAATTACAGCAGGTTTGATCAGAAGCCTTGATCTGATCTGACCTGATCACACCAAATGACTGTTGAAAGATCAGCATTTCATTCAAAATTTTCAATAGCCTTCTGTTTTCAGTAGTTGCCTCAGTTTCTGTTGCAGAATTCCTATTTCCAGCTGCAGCCTTGGTCCTTTTCAGAGAAGTTGGCACTCTGTCCATTCAAATTGTTTCATGTCTTCTGCAGTTCTGTTGATTTCTTCTGCTTCAATTGGTATCTTTTATCCTAAGACGTCTTAATTGGTTGTTCTAGTGATCCAATCAATTGATTCTTAGAGATTTACAAGTTTCTGCAGATTTCACTTATGCAATTACAAATTTCAACAACTCAATTCAGTAGCTAAGAATGAAACAACCCAAAAAAAGGCCTAAGGATGGTATTCTTGGTAGTAGACCTTCTACTATTGATATTTCAGCTGAAGAATATCTACAATTTCTTAAATAGTGGGCCTCTCAGAGTGTATTAAATCACTTCGTATCATTATTAGTTCATGACGGTGATTCTTCTGCTTATATGACACAGTTCACCGCATCAAGCAACTAAAATTGAAATTCATACGCCTCTGAGCATATGTCTACTAACATCTCCCTTTTATCTAGTCTTACACTACATCACATCCTATAATGCCACTTCAGCAAGTGGGTTACTCATATATTTGGAGGGTGTAGATCAGGTCAATCCTATTCCATCTTTATTTGTCTCTTTTGTCATTTGTTTATTACAATTTGTGAGCAAACTGATAAATCACTCAATTTCTCAATATCTTCACTACTGATCTTGTTTCCATTCAAGATTTGAAGAAAACAAAGGTGATCAGCAAAAGGCATGAGCCTCAAGGATGAGGCCAGTTGGCAGTGTTGGTGCAATCGTTCTCGGGTCAAACAAAATTATAGTGGTAAGCATTAGTTGTCAAGGCTAAGTATAGTGTAAATAGTCTTATCAAACAAAATGCAGATGTACTAGCTGTGAAATTTTCTATACAGATATATGTAATATAGATTAATTAAATTAATTATGCACTTCGGAAACTATGAAGGATGTAATAACAGCAATAATCTGACTCCAAACATTTGGGATGGGCTACATGGATCATATACAACCATTTTATGTAAATAATATAATTATAAGAAACCAACAATGTAATAGCTCCATTAATGCAATAGATTTCACCTTCCTTTCAGTGCACATTTTCTTGTAGGGCCGGAGCATATCTTGTGCTCTCCATTCTTCTTCTTTCCTATATGCAGCAACAACATCATCTCGCACTTGCTCAATAGGGAGGCGATTCCCCACTGCAATGAGGCAGGCAAGTAATAGATCAGTTGCAGGTGTGACTTAAGGTTTGACATACACACTGCTGAGATGTTAAGCTCAATATTGATCATATTGATGGAAACTTAAATAGTAATTGCTCCTCATTAAAAAGAAATATAATTAATGCAAAGACGGATATGTGTACAAAATATAATTGCTCATCATTTCGTTTCATAATGACCTATGAATTTGGCTTGTAAATTTTTTTACATGAGTTTTTAAGCTTATAATATGTCCAATAAAGAGATTTTCTATTGGACAAGTATCATTTTAGATTAGTTTTTATTGTACCAATAGAAGGTTCATCCTTAGATTCCGTGATAACTCAATTGAGGTCCTCGAGAAAAATTTAAAAATTAGGATTTTTCTATCTTAGCATCCTAGTTGAATTAGGATTGTTATCTTAGACATAAAGGGAAAAATCTTAGACATATAGTAGGGGTGAGCCCAATGGCATAGGAGGATCTATAAAAACAAGCCCACTAAGTGGGATAAACCTTGGTTGTTGTCGTTGCTATTATCATCGTCTTAGACATAAAGGGAGCCAGTAGTAACTTTTTGCTCAAAGAAATGTATCATCATAGTATAATACAGATTGATATCCACATTTATATGGGTGCCAAGTTTCTATAATTCTAGCCTCTCAAGCATCCCACTACATGAGACTCGATGTTATTGTTACTTCCATAAAAATTCACAGTATTGTACAGTTCGGGAATTTGGAATTGTTGGTTAGCAATTTGACATTAAAAGTGGCAAGAGAGCAAGAATTAGATTTGAGTCCCAAGACACTCAGTTGAGGTTAAGGTGGTATCAGATCAATTAAGTCTTTGACTCAGACTTGCATGTATAGGCATTGAACTCGAGGAAGCACTGCTCAGTTTGACTACTAGCACGTATACACAAGTGTATACCTTAATTCATAAGGCAAAAAAGTGTAGCCTTTCCTAACATCTTGCATGTGTGAGTAAAGTGGTTAACATCTTCTCATATTGTTTAAGAGAATCAATCATACAAGGGCATATGAAATTTACTAAAATTATGAAAATTTTATCGGGAATACAATCAAAGTCTCATATTGGAAATACATGAAAAAGATCATGATTCTATAAGATGGAAGATATCTCCATTGGTTTGAGGTTTGGGTAGAGCCCAAAAACTAATCCATGAGGGTTTATGCCTAAAGTGGATAATATCATATCATTGTGAAAATATGTTAATTCTTTTGGTCCTAATAAGTAGTATCAGAGTCATGGTCTAGATCGATCTATGTGGGGATGGAGTGTGCTTGATGATGAAGAGGAGGTAGGGCTCAGAGTAAACCCCCCAAAAAAAAAAGTCCAAGGTCAAGGGTGACCAGATGATTGAGGAGAGGCCTGGACTATGAAAATAATAATGGTCTTTAGTTTAAGAGAAGGATTGTTGAGAATACAATCAAAGTCTCACATTTGAAATACATAGAAATAATTATGGATTTAATAAGATAGACGATATCTCCATTGGCATAAAAAATTTTGGGTAGAGTCAAAAATAAATCTATGAAGGCTTAAACTTAAAGTGAATAATATCATATCATTGTGAAAATATGTAATTTCTTTTGGTCCTAACAAGTTTGTTTATCAAATCCACTTGTAACACGCAACGAGTAAGCATGTTAAAGTACTGCATCACATTCAGGTCTCCCTGCTTTAGATTGTATAGTTGTGTCTCAACTTCAACTAATTATGAGGTATTCTCTATGACAGAAAAAGTCTCACAGGAAGCATCCCATATCTCCTTGGCCGTTTTATGAAGGAAAATTCTCTCCAACTTCAGTGGTTATAGGGTTTATTAACCACAACATAAATAGATGATCATCAGTCTTCCATGAGTGAAATTTTGGATCTGTGGCCTCTGGATCAACGGTTTCACCGGTGAGATGTCCATCCTTGCCTCTGCCACACACGCACATGAACACATGGACGTTGCAAAAAGTTTTGGCCATTCAGTTTGTGATTGGTAACAAGGTGTGGAGAAAAATCGGGAATGGTGGAAACCGCAAGAGTGGACTCTGATTTGGAAGTCACTTCCAAGAAAGTCGAGGGAGACGCCAAGCTGCCAGAAAACAAAAGGAACGAAAGGAAAAATTCGCCCAGAAAAATGAACAAGGAACTATTGCTCTGATACCATGAAGAAATTGATGATCTTCCTTTTTTTTCTTATTTCTTAAGGAAAAAATTTACATCTTAATGTATAGAGTATACATCTACTAAATTAGGAAACTGAATATCTAAAAATTGGGAAGACTATCAATTTGTTGATTGTAATTTCCTAAATTCAGTACTACCAAAAAATAAATAAATCTTAATCTTTTCTAAATACAGAAACTAAATTTACTATTTCTACAATTTTCCCACAATACGTTAGATTCTATTTATCTTATGGTATCCATATAGTAATATCATGTGGTAGATGCCCACAACCATTTGTGAAAGATGCTCCCTTTGTCTTACTATATATACACGGTTTCATTTTTGTTCTTTATTTGTTTCATTTATATAAAATAGATCTTACAGATGTTTGTTATGGGTCTAGGGTTATGTCAACAAGACATGCTACATGTCCACAATCAATATGATAATTAGCTCCAAAATTTGATGAAAATCCAAACAGTTTATGATAGTAACTGGGAGATCATCTTCTAGCAAGTTAATGTGTTAGTTTAACATTAGGAGTAGTTTTTACTCATGTAAAATTTTAACATTCAGAGAAATGTTACTCTGAAGGAATATGATAATTTGCTCCAGTAGACGATATGTTATGTATTCATGTTATGAACTATCTTGTAAGGAATCAACGCTTAGTCATGCAACATATAAGTATTCCAAATAAAAACGAGGATAATATCTTAGGTACTTAACCACATTATAAGATATCCAGTGTTGCTTGTTTATTTTTGTTGTGTGAAAATAAAATGCATTACTTGGAAAAAGTGATTTACGAGAGAAAGTAAACTAACAAAACAAAGATGGTTTGGCCAACTAAGGGAGTAAGTTTAACTCACTTGGAGTTGGAACCATCTTAATTGCTGGCACAACATGTAGAAGTTTAAACATAATTCCATCCTCTGACATGAAGTTCTTCAAAGCCCACTGTAAAGCATAGTTGCTGTTTCTTGTCCTACTGATAGCAACTGCAACAGTTGTTTTGTGCTGCATTTGGTTGCTTGCCTCCATCTCTTCAATACCTATAATATATGGTGACTCCTATCTTTCGCAGAGGATCTATACATTGAAAAAAAAAACAGCTTTAATGAAATAATGTCTGAAAATAGATATGCATAGAAAGACGTAATAAACCAAGACTCTTACAGAGAGAAGTACAAACTGGAAAAGAACAGGAAAACAATAATGAAATGGAAGAAGGATGATTCCTCTAGAATGAATCATCTTCCTAGGGTGAATGACCAATGGCAAGCACAAAATGGCTAAGTCAAGGGAGAAGGGAGACCCCCTTTAGCAGATCAAAATGGTGGGTAGAAATGTAAGTCAAATTTTCCCAAAAGAAAAAAAAAAGAAGAAGAAAAGCACCTAGGCAACAAAGTCAAGGTGATCGATCCATGTGCATCTCCCGGTCGCTTCACTATATTCACGAAATGCTCCGAGAATGTCAAATTTAGAATCTATTTAAAATGCAATCACGAATGGGGGAAAAGAGAAAACTTCGTCAGGGAAGCCGATGATGAATCGAGGAAGAAAACAAAGCAAAAAAAAAATCAAGCCCGTAAGAAGTTACAGAGAAGCAAACAAAACCAAACTTTGGCCACACCAAACATTGTTCGAGGCATACCGAAGAAAAGCATCAAGAAAAGAATACCATCAAACACCGAACACAAAACAACATGTTCCTTCACCCTCCGCCCGCCAACGACTCGACCAAAAAGCACAGAGCATGCTCCAAGAGACACCCTTGACCATTTTATGCGGCTTGACACAAATCCTACCTTTAACGAGATAGAGCACCAAAATCTTCCTCCGATGGAGAAAGCGAATGATAGAACATGAGAAGACATCGAAACATTAATGATTAATGTATGGGCAAAGGGAGTAACGCCAAAAAGAACATCTTTAGAACAAGAGAATCGGTGATAACTTCGGGACACGCGGTGTCATCCAAGTGATCCGTAACTGCATGGGGAAAAGCTTATTGGATTATTTAAAACAAATCAAAAAGGAAAATAGGATCTAAGGATGCTTTCGCACACAGAATCCATAAGGGCGGAGGTAGAGGGTGGGACCATTGATGGGGAGACGAAGAAATGCTCCGGCATCCGTCAAACATGTCGGCGCCTCCTTTTTCAACGAGACCGGTTTCGTGGGGGTTGCTTTTGTAATTTTGGTTCGAGTACCATCGGATATTTCTCGGAAGCACTCTTGTGCTATAATAGAAATTAGAGATAATTTAATATTATTTTGAAATACATAAATACTTTATTTTTAATTTTACTAATACTTAATTACTTATTATTGGATAAAAATTTAAACACTGCCTATATTAAAAAATTAAACAGTGTCTATTAATTTTTCATTAAAAGTATAATTATCCTAATAATATTAGAATAATTTTAGTCAAAATTTCTTTAATGCTAATCAAATCATTTTAATTAAAACTGCTCCACTATTAGTCAAAACTTCCCAATATTGTAAAAACCTGGATTTTTCTAAAAAAAAAAAAACGTTGAAAATGACCAAACTTAGTAAAAATATCTTAACAATGTTGTAATAGTTTTGACTAAAATTATTTCAATGTGAAATAGTTTTAAACAAAACTAATGCAATGCTAGTCAAAACTTCTTTAATATGGATCAAAATTGCTATAACATTGGTTTAAATTGTTTCAGCTCGATTAAAACTACTGCAACTGAGTGAAAATTGAACTAGAATTTAAGGATGAATTTAGAAATTAAGCGTGGGCTGGACTGATCCTGAGTTGGTCAAGTCTGGCTAGGAAATCGTAAAAGAAATATGAATTCACTTTGTATGAACACATTACAATCTCATTTTTTTTTTTTTAATGTATTTCACTAAATTTTAAATTTTTATTGAATGGATTTTCTTTTATTATTTTTGAAATTGTTAAGTTAATTTATATGTCTAATTCGTAGACGTTAGAAATTTGAGGATCATGGTGGAAGGTTTAGTCGTTAATGTCAACGTTAGTATGTCGCCGATGGAGAGGTAAACATAGCATGTCCATGAACACATTTCATGGTCATGCTCAAACATCTCGCACAAAACCTTAATCTACATCTATATGTAGGAACAGAGCTTGAACTTAATATAATAATTAATCCTCTACCCCCACAACTCATTCCCTCCAAATCAAAGGTCTTCATGTAATGGACCATCCTCTAGTCCGCAATTTGCGGACTAGAGGATCTGCTCTTCTCGCCAACTCCCCAATCTCAACAACCTGTGTGAGTTTATCAACTGTTGGAATACTAAAAAAACATATTTTTAAGCATAGAGAAAAATCTGATCTTTTTTATCTTCTTCAAAAATACGTTTTTGAAGCACTTTTACCTCAATTGTTGGCTTAAACGGCGAACATAAACATGGTGATGATCAGGAGTTGCTGCCCATTATGGTAGCCATAGTAACGATGATGCCCATGATACTCTACCCTCCACCACGAGGCGACGGCACCCATGCTGCAACCTCGATCAAGAAGAAGTGTCACTTCTCATTTGAACATGTAGCACAAGTTGGTGTAATTCATAAAGGCCTCCTTTCTAACCCACACAAAGACTATTAAGGAATAATTATTATTAAAAAATATTTATTTATTTTCTAGTTATTAGGGAATAATTATTATTAGAAAATATTTATTTGTTTCCAAGTATTTTATATGTTTTTCTATTTTACATATTTTTTATTTTACACTTGTAATGGTATTTATATATCACATGTTATCATTAATAAAATAGTAAATTCTATCGTCAACGGTATCAGAGCGCTAAGCTTAACAGCATCCTTTTTTTTCTTCTTTTCTCCACAATACCCACTGTCCACGTTCTACAATGGTTGCTACCGACGACATCACTCGTCGGTTATCTCTCACAAATACTCTTGATTCACCTTCCGCCCTTGTGATTCTCAACGTCAATGCTCATGAACCGTTGAAACTCACCACTTTTAATTATGATGCCTAGCGCTTGTAGTGCACATCTCTTATATTCGGATATGACTTACTGGGATTTGTTGATGACTCATGTCTCTGCCCCCTACGCAGATAATGCCTACAGGCGCCACGCTCCCTCAAGTGAATCCTGATCATATTCTTTAGCTCCGTCAGGATCAACTTCTCTTCAACACTATTATTGGTTCGATATCTCCTACTCTCGTGCATTTCCTATCTTCATCAACTTTATCTAGAGACACATGGAAGACGTTAGAGAGAACTTATGCTGCTCTCTCATGTGACAGGATTATGACTCATTATCAAAATCTTACCAGCCCTCAACAAAATAATAGATCTATCACTGATTATATACAAGACATCAAAAGAAATATTGACAATCTTGTGCTTATGAATGTCTAATTTGACTTCGATGAGCTCTCCATTTGTGTCACGAATGGTCTTAGCCAAGATTACTGCAATATCTCACATCCTCTGTAAGTTCGTGATGTCTTTATTACCTTTAATGAGCTATTTGAGCAGCTCCTCAACTATGAAGCCTAGTTAAAAGTCTTGACATCATCTCCATTTTTGACATCGATGACTGCTCTTGTGGCTCCAGCAGAGAATTCTCGTAATCGGTATTCAAACTATCGTGGTGGTCACCAATAGGTTCCGTTGATGTCCCATCAGCAACACCTATCTACTCCGGAGGTGCCTGCGCGTCCACTTACACATCTAGCTGTGTCCAGTCCCAATCGTTATCTTGGGCGTTGTCAGATCTGTGATATGTGGTGTCCAAGGTCACTCTACTCGCTAATACAATCATATGACTGCGTCAATGCTTGCTCTGCTTCCGTCGCCTCCTCCGAGTTCTCCGGGTCCTGCGTATAATGCACCGTTTGCACACACTGTCATTCACTTTACACCTCTGTCTGATTCTCAGGAATGGGTGATTGACTCTGATGCCTCTCATCATGTCACCACTGGTCTCACTACTCTCTTGTCGCATGAGTCTTACTCTGGGAATAATAGCATCGTCATTGGTGATGGTTCTGGACTATCCATTACCCACACTGGTTCTCTTTCTCCACTCCATCTTTGCCTTTAATTTTCTCCAATATTTTATATGTGTTATCTATATCAAAAAAATTGATTTATGCGCTGCACTTTTTGCTACTAATCATATTACATTTATTTTCTTTGATTCTTATTTTCAGGTATTGGGGGATGACACTAGTCAGCGGGGTCCATAGAGATTCTGTCTATTACTGGCCAAAATTTACATCTATGCTACCATCCCCTTCTACCTTTTTAATGTCTGTCTCATTATCTTTTTCTTTATGGCATAGTCATTTAGGTCATTCGTCATTAGGTGTTTGTAACATTTTTTGTTATCTTTGGGTCTTTCGTTTCCTGTGGATATTTTGTCTAACTTTTCATGCATTTCGTGCAATATTAATAAGAGTCATAAATTTTCCTTTCATAAATTTAGTATTTTGTCTCGTGCTCCTTTGAATATTATCTTTTCTAATGTTTGGACATCTCCTATATCATCATTTGATATACTCAAATATTATGTTATCTTTGTTGATCATTTTACGAAGTATATATGGCTTTATCCCTTACGTAAAAAATTGGATGTATACTCTACCTTTATTGCATTCAAAACTCTTGTTGAAAATCAATTCTCGATGACTATCAAAACACTCTTTGCTAACAATGGAGGTGAAGTCTTAGCCCTTTGCTCATTTCTTACTACTCATGGTATCAGTCACCTTATCACTTCACACACTCCTAAACACAATGGATACTCTGAATATTGTCATCGTCATATAGTCAAATCCAGTCTCACTTTGTTGCATAAAGTATCTAATCCACTCACTTTCTGGTCTTAAACCTTTGTTGTGGTAGTCTATTTAATTAATTGCATGCCTAAGGTCGGTCTTTCCCACATGCCCTCTTTTGAAAAATTGTTCACCGCCGTTCATGATCTTTCTAAGCTTTGAGTTTTCGGGTGTCTATGCTTTCTGTACCCACGTCCCTACTCTCACTACAAGCTTTATCTCAAGTCAATCTCTTGTGTCTTCGTTAGCTATTCTCTCACCCAGAGTGTCTTCCTATGCTATGATGTCACTTTCAAAAGAGTCTTTGTATCTCATCATATTAAGTTTGTGGAGCATATTTTTTTCATTTGTCGTCACCTTTTCCTTAGATTCCACAGTAATAGATATTGACTCTCAGCTCTCTGTCGCACCAGTCCTCTCGTGAGACCCTCTAGCACCGGTGCCGCAACCTACCACTAGTCGTAGCTACCCGCAACTGACTTCTTCACTACCGCCATAACCGCCTCCTGCTGTCAAGTCATTCACGCTGCCTGATGGCGACCAACCCTCTAGCCCACCACCTCTCTATCCCCCTCTCATTTCTCTAAACTAACATCTCATGCAAACTTGTTCCAAAAATATCATCTACAAACCACATCCAAAGTATCTTCTTTATACTAGTCTTTCATAACCCTATGAACCCTCCACTATCATGCAGGCACTCAAAGATCCGAATTAGGTACATGTCATGCACGAACAGTATGATGATCTTCTTCATAATCAGATTTGGACTCTTGTCCCGCCTTCACTAGACTAAAATCTTGTAGGTAACATGTGGGTGTTGTTGGTACCCCGTGATAGTTTTGATATGATCAACCAAGTTAAGTTAAGTCATGTGTATTTGATTCTTGTGTCTAAGTGTGTAGGAGCTTAAGAATACAAGAAGACAAGCGGAAGACGTAGCTAGTGAGAAGAATGGCACGGGAAGAGAGTCGACGGGCTCGGTGCATCCGAGGGACGAGGTGCTACGGAAGAGTACATCGGAAGATGAGAAGGACACGGACGACAGTCCGAGGGATGAGAAGTCGGGGAGGAAGACTGCTCGAGGAGAAGGTCAGAAAATGGGTTTGGGTGAGCCCTATTCCGGTGGGCCAAAATCACCCAAGCGAGCGGAGTAGCGGAAGAGCCAAAGGAGAAGACTTGGAGCTCAATACTAGCTGTTGAAGGTGCCTTCAAGGGGATTGAAGGCGCCATCGAACCCTTCTGGTGGAAGGTGCCTTCAAGCACATGAAGGCGCCTTCAACCTTCATGGAAGGTGCCTTCAATCACTTGAAGGCACCTTTGACTGGGCAAAAACTGTCATTGGTGAAGGATAAAACTTTATCCTTTCTTGCCTTGTTAGAGGCGCCTTCCAGCTTGTTAGAGGCGCCTTCCAACCACGGATAAGATTTTACAGAGGCTATAAAAAACCCATGGACATAGAAATTAAGCATCAACTCTTGTCTTCATTTCCTAGCAACTATCTGAGCAATTTAACGAGTATAAGAGGCTTCTCTGCCTTTATCTAAGGAGATGTTTAGAGCTTTTTATTTGTCTTGGATTAACAACTACCTAGATTGTAACCAAGTAAATCTTATATCTTTTTTTTCAGTTTGTAGTTGTTTAATTTACTTGTTATAATTATACTAGTGCTACTAATCTGAGTTGAAAGATCGAGAAAGACATTTCGTTTTACAGGCAATTCACCTCCTCTTGTCAGCACAACTACGTTATCAGGTGTTTTGCATTAAGCGTAATTATGATGGCTTAATGATCGGTATAAGGCTCACCTTGTTGCCAAGGGTTTTCATTAGCGTCCTGGTGTTGACTTTCATGATACATTCAACCCTGTTATTAATCCAATAACAATGTACATTGTTCTTAGTCTGGTTGTGAATCGGGGGTGGTGTCTTCACCAACTTAATGTCAACAATATGTTTCTTAATGGTCGTCTTGTAGAGGAAGTTTATATGGTGCAACCTTTGGGTATGTGTAGTGTTGAGTTTATGGATCATGTGTGTCGTTTGCATAAGGCACTTTATGGCCTGAAGCATGCTCTATGCACCTGGTATTTAGAGCTTCACGTCTTCTTGATCTCTCTTGGCTTTGTCACATCTCAGGCTGACATCTCCTTATTTGTTTATTTTCAGAATGGTATTGTTATCTATTTCCTTATATATGTTGATAATCTAATCATTACAGGGAGTGATGCTTCTTCTGTTGACGTCATAGTATGTAAACTTCATACAAAATTTTTGATTAAGGATCTTGGAGCTCTTTCCCTCTTCTACGATTGTTGAGGTTTGCCCAACCTCAAATGGTCTTCTCTTGTCTCAGCAAAATTATGTCATTGATCTTCTCTCTAAACATAATATGCTTGACTCCAAGCCAGTCTCCACTCCTATTGCTATTGGCTCTTGTCTTACTTTGCATGATGGGTCTTCATTTTTTGATCTGACCAAGTTCCGATAAGTGGTTGGGGCTTACAACATCTCCATATGACTCGTCCTAATATTTCCTTTATGGTCAACAAGCTCTTACAATTTATGCATGCTCTTTCAGAGACGCACTGGGACGCTGTGAAGCTTCTACATCGGTCTCTCAATGGTATTAGAGATCTTGGCATTCGTCTTCTTGCGGATACACCTCTTACTCTTCATGGTTTCTCCGATGTGGACTAGTAGGAGATCCAAATGATTAGTGTTCTACGGGTGCGTTTATTATTATTCAAGGTGCTAATCCGATTTCCTAGAAATCTACTAAATAGTTGAAGGTTGCGCACTCTTCGACTGAGGCTAAATATCGTGTCATTGTTTTTGCCATATCTGAGATCCGATGGATTAAGTCACTTTTGATAGACCCACTTCTTCCGGTTACCACGCCTACTATGCTCTTCACTGATAATTTGGGTGCCACTTATCTTTCAGCTAATCTGACTTTTCACTCTCGAATGAAGCATCTGTCTATTGATTATCACTTTATTCGTGATCTGGTGCAGGCCTCTGAACTGCGAGTTACTCATAATCCTATTGAGGATAAGTTGATCTAGTGCATTTGGCTATTTATTTATTAATCATGAACCGACAACATACTGTCACTCTATGATATGGATTACACCATTAACAGACCTAAACATATTGGAAACTAAACAAAAGCAAAACAAGAACAAACCAAACTCAAAGGATCAAACCAACCATTTATCATATGGTAGGAGATCTATTCAGATCCTTAAAAATGAACAAATAAGAAATAGATCTACAACTTTATCTAACCTAAACAATTCATATCTAAGCAACCAAATAGCATTAAAATAGAAACATATTCATATTCAGATTTAAGCAACTTGTGAACTGAACATGAACTTAAGAATAGATCAGATCTCCACACATGGTGCTAATGAACATTCAGATGAATTAAAGACAAGAAAATAGATCCAAAACTCTATCTAACTCAACTAATTCAACCCTATAAAATTGAACAATAGAGAAAATAGAAACTCAGCTAGAAATTTAAAAAATAGAAATGCAGAAATGAAATCTAGGAGAAGTGATGAACCACAATGAGCTGGGAATCTCGAGCACTCATAGATCAGTGAGGAACCAATCAATTTATACGATAGATTCTTATCCAGTGATAGACTCAGTGTTAAACTCAAACATCGAAACCAGTAGCAACAACCGAGAACCAATGGAAGTAGAAGCAAACACTCATATCCGATTGGATGCATTCATAGCTTCAAGGAAGAGGATTGTCAACTGAAAGACGCAAAAACTAGATCGAATCTGGTCGCTTCTCCACTTCTTCTTCTTCACATGAAGTCACGGCAGAGTTAGAGATCAGATGGTTGAAGTGGTGTCGCCGGCTAGAAGATAGATGATGACCAGAGGAAGGGAAGTGTCCTTGACCTCACTTACTCGCCGATGGTGGATCGTAAGGAAGAGGATCGGGATCGTTGGAGCAAGATCGTGCTTGCCTCTAGTTTTAACGCGAGAGAAATTGACGAAGGATGACATTATAGCTTCTCCCTTTTAAATCTGATCCATATCTGAACGAACGATTGAGATTTCTCTAGATTTATCTAATGGTGGAAGTTGCTCAAAATTTGATCCAAAGGTGTTGATCTTCATCAAGGGTCCTGATCTAACCTCTCTTAGCTTGGATAGACCAGATCTTCAATAGATGGTTCAGATCTCTCTTGATCTTCATGAACAGTCCAAATTGGTTCTTGATTGGCTCTCCTCTATTAGCCCTAGATTTGAGCCCAAATCTGGTTTGATTTAACTTGGATCCATAATCCCTTGATGCCTACAAAGAATATATCTAAATATTAGCATCAAATACCGTAAATATAAGATAATTTAAAATTAAGTCCACAAATGAATACAACTCATGCAATGTGATATAAACATGAAATTAACACATGGGAAGATCAAATGGTATGCTTATATGAATCTAAATATCATGACTAAATGATGGCTATCACCTACTAAGAAGGTTATAGCACCACACACCCACCACTCTTCTCGGGCGAAGATTTCCACTACTGGAAGAGCCGAATGGAGTATCACCTCAAAACATAAGTCGAGATGTGGATTACCATCCAAACTGGTTTCACACTTCCACTCGACGACACTAGAAAACTAATATCCTGTGAAAATTGGGACCAAAGTATAATGAAAAAGATCAAAGTCGATGCAAAAGCAACCCAAATCCTTCAATGTGGCTTAACCAAAAAGGAGTTGAATCGGGTCAGACCCTTCAACGGTGCTAAGGAATTATGGGAAAAGCTAATCGAGCTACACGAGGGCACCTCCTATACTAAAGTAAGCAAACATGACCTAATCTTGAATAAGCTATATAATATTAAAATGTAGGATGGTGAGTAGGCAAGTCAACTCCATACTCGGATCCAAGACTTGCTTAATGGGCTCCATGCAATCAGATAAAAAGTTGAAAATCATGACATCATCAGGTATGCTCTAAATGCTTTTTCCGAGGAATACCTTGTGAGCATCGATGGTAGATGCTTATAAGGTATCTAAGGATTTTTCTTTAATTATACTAGATGAGCTATTTTCAGAATTTGAACTTCATAAACAGACTAATGCACGTCCGATCGAGAAAGGTATTGTGTTAATGACAAGTGCAAGCAAGACAAAGGAGTCTAGGAACAAGCGTCAAACTGAACCCAGGTCTGAAGACAAATTAGACTCAAAAGACAATGACAAAATTATCGCGGAGCTCATCAACCTAGTACGAAAACTGTATAAGAAAAAGAAGGGTTTCACAAAATGCAAGATCAAGAGGGTAATCCAATCAAAGACAACGCAACCAAGTTCAACCACAAAGGCCAAGTCTGAAGTCACCTGCTACGGCTGCAACAAGAAGGAACACATCAAAGTGAACTGTCAAAACCAAAAGGAAATGAAAAAGCAGCGGAAGAAGAAGGCACTGCATGCAATGTGGGATGAATCTTCATCGGAAGACTCTGACAAAGATCTTAAACAGACGAGCTTCCTCACACTTCTGGCCTAAGAATAAGTCATCGAATTCGAGTCCAAGATAGAATCAGAAGCTAAGTCTGAGCGAAGTCATGGATATGTATCTGGTTCAATAGGTTCCCAATCCACTGTAAGCATCTCTCTAATTAGATCACATAATTTGATTTCATACTTATCTACAAAACTAGCTAAATCCAACTTTTGGGTCAAGCTACTCCAAGAGGAGGTCAAAGCCCTCAAGGAAGTGACTAACCCAAGCTCCTTAACTGAATATGTTCAAGCTAGAACTTCAACTCAAGTCCAATAACTTGAGGAAGAAAATTCTAACTTGAAAAGTCCACTCAAGGAACTTATGGACTCATTAGATCAGTTTACTTTGGGTTCCAAGAACCTTGACCTAATTCTTAGAAAACAAAGGGTTGTATACAACCGATCCTGACTTGGGTATAAGGCTAAACATAAATCCAAATCTTATTTATCTCTTGTTAATCAAACAAATAGAAAAGTGGTCCAAGCATGAGTTCTCAAGTCTAACTTGGTTAATCAAATTGGACTTGATCAGTATTGGATTCTAAGGATCAAATCCACTACCTTGATAGACCGTACTGATCAAGTTAGACTGATCCTAGTGGCTTTGTCTAGGACCTGAAATGAGTCCAATCATACTTATATAAGTTGAAATGGTCCAACCGATCCATTTTTTTATCAGTATTGGATTCCAAGGATCAAATCCACAACCTTAGAAATTCATAAAATCTGAAATGGTTGCAATATGAGGTCTCTAGGTTGATAAGTAAATTTTGACCAAAACAAAATGATAGACTTATATAAGCTAATTAGATTCATTTTATGTCTTGTGGATTTATAACGCTGTAAGGAGTCCAACAGTGTCATTTATTACATATTTCGGATTCTCCAGAGGTATTAAAATATTATCAAAAAAATTAACTAAACCTAACCCCCGTGGGTCTGATATGAAAAATATCAGGCCCACATTGGGCTTGATATATAAATATATTAGGCCTAATCTGGGCTTAATATTAATAGATTTATACTTTAGCCATTTTTTCTGATAAAATTTTAATACTTTCGGAGAAGCCAAAATATGCAATAGACTGTACCGTTGGACTCCTTGTAGTCTCAAAAATCCATAGGATCTAAAATGGCTACAATCTGAGGTCTCTAGGTCGATCAATGAATTTTGACCAAAATCCACTAATGGACCTAGACATGTATGATTAGACCCATTTTAGGTCATGTGGATTTATAAAACTTTATGGAATCTAACAGTGTCGTCCATTGCATATTTTGACTTCTCCGGAGGTGTTAAAATATTATAAAAAAAATCAACTAAATCCTAACCCATGTGAGCTTGATATGAAAAATATCAGGCTCACATTGGGCTTAATATGGAAAAATATCAAATCCACATTGAGCTTGATTTGGAAAAATATAATGCCTATATTGAGTCTGATATGGGAAAATATCAGGCCTACATTGGGCATGATTAAGAAAAATATCATGTCCATATTGGGCCTGATATAGATAAATATCAAGCTCAACGTGCTTGCATGTATCTAAAAGAGAGAGGAATGAAAAGAGTAAAGAAAAGAAAGGTTGCATGTATATGAGAGGAAAGAAATGAGAAATTACATGCATATGTGAGAAAAAAGAGAATAGAGCAATGATTGAGGGTTAAAACGGGAATAGTAGTAAATTGAGTGTAACTTTTGGTAAATATCAAAGTATAAGAGCATCCACATTAGTTATCCTATTCAAAGATTTTATGTTAAATTTTAGATAGGATAGTTAAAAATCTTTGCATCAGTTATCCTATTTATTTCTTAAATTTTATAATTATAAATAGTATTTTTCTAAATTTAAGGAATAAATTTTATTCACTAAATATTATAGAGGCGACAGAAAAAATAATAGAAAAGTTAATATATGATGTATTAAAAATGAATATATAAATATAGTAAAATCATTTTTATCCTAAATTATATATTTTAAATAGAAAATCTGATACGGATTAATTTATTATTATTATTATTATTTTTGATCGGTTAGCAAATAGTGTGCCTGCCTAAATTTCCACCTCTTGATGTAGTCACCAAAGTTCGGACAAAGACAGATCAATAAACGTTCGATGGGTGAAATATTTATTCCAAGGAGATCTCAATTCAATATAATGTTCCCAAACAGAGAAGAGTTGCTTTTAATGGAGTAGGTGTTGTTTGGTAATATTTGTCTCCATTGATTTAAGGGTTATTCTAAAACATTAGGTGATCTTGATCAGTCATGTCTCCCTCTATATTATTCACAACTTAATTTTACCTCTATACCCCTAACATTTTCCAAGTTTTTTATACTATCTATTAGATTTCTAATTTTAAATTTTAAATTTTAATTTTCAATTTTCAATTTAGCTTAGTAGACACGTTACCTATGTAACAAAATAAATATAATAATCGATTTAGCAAAATGCATCATATCTAATTGGATATACAAATCCCCTGATGATAACTTATTTTTATATCGAATCGCATTTCTCATTATTTCTTCCTTTTAATACCTGAAAAATCCGTCCAAAATTTATCCTCTCTGATCTCTAAATGATGATTTATAAATTAGCTCAAACTGAGATGTTTCAAAAAAAAAATTGATCTCTTTGGGTTTTTTATTTTATAAAAAAGGGGGTTTAAGTCATTCAATGGAATTATTTAATGTGCCACCAGAACCTGGCTATATCAATAAATGACTTCTGTGTGAAACACCGACCGAGGGAACAGATTTACATTTTAGAGCTCAAGAACAGCAAAAGAAAATACATAACTAGATGCAGAAACTCAAGATGGAACAAGAAGAAGAAGAAGAAGCAGCAACAGCAGCAGGAGTAATGTTGATTAGTCCGTGTTCTCTCATGCTATACATCATCAGATCCTGCGCTCAGTGCCTCGGCTGCTCATCAACTACTTCTCCCACTGAAGAAAATGATCCCCAACCTCAAGATCCTCAAGATCCTCAAGACCCTGACGCTGTACTAAGTCTTAGTCTTTAGTTTTACACTCTAGTTTTACTGCAAACGATGATGACTTTGTGTTGATTCATTTTCTTTGGACAAACTAAATTACAAGCAGGGTGGTGGATCAAGAATTAGTCCGAGCGCAGCACGTAGAAGGCCAACCCCGCCGCCAATTAGTGGAGGAAGAGGAGGGCAGCACCACTAGTTCATATAACTAAGTCATTAATTATCGCATGCATGATTTGGTGTTAATTTGCGGAGTTTAAGTTACAGGCTTAGCCGTTAGTTTCAGTTCAGGAGCAAAATGTTTTAAGGAATATGGTCAAAGTAATGGCTTGGCAGCTGCTTAATTGACAGTGTTTTATTGTTGTCTGCCTCTACTTCGGAAAACAACTGTTTCTCTAATTTGTCTGTTAGTTGTTCTTAAATGATGGATTTTGTAGTTATGTAAGCATTACGAATACATAGTTTTTACAAGAAAAAATAAAAAATAAAATGCAAAACAAGCTAATAAATTAGATTTGTCTTTAGTTATGGAATATTGAGGGGATGCTGCTTGTTTGTTTGAACCTTGAAATGGAGTGGATGGAGTCGATTTGAGTTGAAGTTGTGAGTATGAACGACTCTTGACAGAAGAGCCTGACATCAATGGTAAGGAGTGGACAGTGCTGACCAGGTCTCGGAAGGCCAGAAAACAACAAACAAATTCAACATACATGACATGTCATCAGGCACAAGCCAATTGACAAGAAGGGCAAAGTGATCAGGCTAGTGGAGTGCTGGAGCGGACTCAAAAGGCATGCATTGATGAGGACACCAAGAATAAATAATGTCTAGCAATTGCACTTGCGCAAGGGGAACGGACCACTGTCACTAATATAAATCTTGATTGCAGGCTGGGGTGGCGTTAGGGATGGCAATTTTCCCCGTGGGTTTGGGGCCTCGCGGGGAAAATATGAAATCGGGATGGGGATCTCCGATTTTTCGGGGATGGGGCGGGTATGGGAATACTATCCCCATCCCCGAACCCGCCCCGAATATATTATTATTAATATTAATAAATAATAATATGATTTTTTTAAAAAGTATTAATAATAGTGTTAATATTAATATTAAAAATTTTGAAATATTATTATTAATAATATTATTAATATTGATATTAATATTAATTGTTGGTGATGAATGATGATGATATATGTTCTTCAGTTTAGGAATACTTTCATAAATCATATTGTATAATTATTTTAAAAGGAACAAATAATTAAGTGGAAAAACTTGGTCTAACAACTCAGATCATTTTGTACTCTTCTCATTCAATTTCGCTGATGCACGAGGAACCTGAAAGCTCAGCCCATGTTTCATAACTTGTCGTGACCAAAGTTGTTCTCTAATTCGGTTCAAATACTAAATTTGGGAATGGGGCGGGGATGGGGAATCCCCGAACCCGTGGGTTCGGGTTCGGGGAATCCCCGAACCCGAAAAAATGAAAACGGGGCGGGGATGGGAATGGCAAACCCGCCCCCGCCCCGCCCCATTGCCATCCCTAGGTGGCGTGCGTCCTCGGTCTTCTCGAGCCTCTCGGCATCTTCAATACAAATTTTGTGAAAGGTTTATAAAATCAAAAATCTTAATTAAAAAATTTAAACTATTATAAAAATAGGGTTTGAAGTTTGTAATTCACGAATGATATTAAAAATTTAAATTAACTTTTTTATTTTGAAGATATAGCTCGTAATTAATAATAAAATAGTGTTGTATTATGATTTATAATTTATAATGTAAAAAGTTATATAATTTGTAATGTAAGACTCATAAAAAAAAATTATAAGGAAGTTTTTTCATTGTTGAGAGAATAGTAAATTTTTCATTGTTGATGTGGTGTTGATGTGGAACATTGGGGACTATAAAAAAACTTTATCTAAAGATTTAACTATTAAAGATGTCCCATATAAATAGTAGCTTGGAACATTGGAAGTCTCAACAAAGGCCTCAAAATTGAGAATCTCTTTTAGGTGCGCTTGGTGTAATGGAAACCAAGTTAAGTGATGAGTCTTTTCAAAATTTAAAGAGCAATATGTTTTGCAATCTTCAGCTCGACCAATACATTGAAGTGGGAGGTAGAAGTATTGTCATGCTGATGTGTTCATACCGTAAGTATATGATATCGTTAAATAATAAAAATATCATCTACTAAGATCATGTTGTTTAAAAATAATAAAGATAATAGTCTAGGATAATAATCAGAAGATTTATCATGTTCAGGATGGAAATCATGAATTGATTTTAATTATTGATAGGTTATTATATTTGTATTGCAATCATAATTTATTATTATTTATATATTTATTATTTCTATAGGTATCGTAATATGTTACCATACTTATCATAATATTTTAATATATTATTTGACCATCTATATAAATAAATCTATTAGCCTATGACAATAATCAATAATAATAAAGCAATTATTTTCTCTCTCTTTTTGCTTATTACATTCTCATCATGGTATCAAAGTAATGATTCTTCGTTTCTTCCCAATTAATTCTTTCTAATTTTCTTTTCTTTTTGCTACCGCCGATTTTCTTCTATTTCTCTTTTCTTCTAATTTCGTTCTAATTTTCATATAATCATCTGCCACCACATTTTTTTTTCTCTCTTTCTGATTTAGGCTCTGCTCCTTTTCTTTCTTCTGTCGCCCACAAAGCCGCCCAAGCAAATCTCTCCAGCAGCAAACAACAAGTACAAGGAGCCAACAACAAGTCCAACATCTCACTAACATCAAATCTCTCATTCCTTCCTCTATTCCAGCTAACTGTCGCCGCCTCCAAGGGACAAAGGAGTTGCCGCCCCTTGCTATCCCTCTGCCGATAGTGTCCTTCTTGTGTCGTTGGTCATCCTCTTTGTCGCTAGAAAAGCTTTTGTCGCTGCTATCTTTTTCGCTCACTTCTGGATCTTGTGTTACTGCCAACCAAAGGAAGAAGCACTCCTTGTGCTAGCGGCCCCCTTTACTGTTGTTGACCACTATCTTCCTCTCTTCTAAGCAACAACCAACTTTCAATCCCTTCTCCATCTTCCTCCTTCTCGTTTTACAACAACGAGGCCAACACCAGAGCATCTCCTTCACGTACGAGGAGCGAACTTCTCTCAGTAAGTTTCCAACAATCCAAGTCGTACCACAGATTTGTTCTAGCATTCTTTTAGTCACTAAATCTTTATCTATGGGATGGTATCTTGATAATAGAGTAATTCATCATGTCACGCCAGACTATCACATCATTACAGAAATCTTACTCTACTGTGGCTCGGATAAGGTACAGGTAGACAATGACTCAGGTTTGCAAATTGCTAACTATGGAAACACACATTTTCAGTTATCTAATCGAACTTTTCACATGCGCAATATTTATCATGTTCCGTCTATTACTAAAAATTTACTTATTACACGCCAATTTAGTCTTGATAACAATGCCTTCTTTGAATTTCATCCTAATCATTGTCTTGTAAAAGATAGAACGACATGTGCTATTTTACTTCATGCCAATATTAAAAATGGTACGTACCATCTTCAATGTCCTTCCTTTAAAGTTTTTATTGGTGAATGCACTAATAAACCAATTTGACATGCTCGTCTTGGACATCCTTCTCTTCAAATAGTTCAAAGAATCATAAGTCAATTTGGTTTACTTACTTCATATACCTCATCATCTCAATTATGTAAGGCATGCTTGGAAAACAAGAGTCACAAATTACCTTTTTCTCCATCTAATCATATTTCTAATTTTTCACTTGAAATAATTCATTCTGATATTTGGGATCTTGCACCTATTCCGTCCAATCAAGGTTTTCTATATTATGTCACTTTCATTGAATTCCTGACTATACTTTTCTTCGAATCTTTGGTTGCACATGCTATCCATGGTTACATCCCTCCTCTAAACATAAATGAGACTCTCATTCACAACAGTATATTTTCCTTGGTTATAGCAATTTGCATCATGAGTATTGTTGCTTACATATACCGATCGGGCGGATTTATATTTCTCGGCATGTTATTTTTGATGAGTCTATCTTCCCTTTTTCAGTAGCATGCTCATCCTCTCCTCCAGAGACAAGTGACACATATTTGGTACCACCCACCCTTACAGCAAGCATGCAATATCTATCTCCTCTTTCGATAAATGATATTAATACATGAGGTAATAGTATTTTGGGTCCAACTCTATCTCCACCACTCTTTGAGTCTCCCCTTCCGATTCTTCTAACACATCATCAAATCATGAGGATAATTTGCTTCCATCCTTGGATATGCCACATATCACATCTTCGTATTCCCAACCTAGCGCCTCACCTTCTTCGACAAGTGATTCTAATGAAGATGCTCCTCAGTGTACACTTCCCTTAAGTGATATCTATGCACGATGCCCACCAAAAGCCACTCAATATCCCCTTCCAAGGGCTTTAGTTGTCTCTTCAAAATCTATCAAACCAACATGCTTTACACAGACTGTTAAGGATCCAAATTGGCATGTTGCGATGACTACATAATTTGATGCTCTCCTTCACAATGGGACTTAGTGCTTAGTTTCTCGCACTACCTCCATGAATATTGTAGGTTCCAAATGGGTCTTCTATCTCAAGTATCATGCTAATGGCTCTTTTGAATGATATAAAGCTTGTCTTGTAATGAAAGGATTCAATCAACAGCTAGGTATTGACTTTAATGATATATTCAGTTCGGTTATTAAGATTACAACCATCAAATTATTATTATATATAGTTGTTAGCTCAAACTGCCAATATGCTAATTAGACGTTTCCAATATCTTTTTTCATGGTCATCTTGAGGAAACTGTGCATATGGAGTAACCACTGAGTTTATTCATTCACAACTTTCAACACATGTTTGTCAGTTGAAGAAATCATTATATAGTCTTCGATAAGCTCCTCGTGCATAGTTTCATTGTCTCTCTACTTGGCTACACACTCAAGGGTTCTCTGACTCAAAAACTGACTCTTTATTTTATAAGTGCAATGTTGGCTCTATGCTTTTTCTCCTTATTTATGTGGATGATATTCTTTTAACCGGTAATGATCAAGAAGGCATTACTTCTCTACTTCGTCTTCTTAATCAGGAATTTCTTGTTAGAGATCTTGGTACGACTCGTTTCTTCTTGGTATTGAACTTTTTTCAAATCCTAATAGTTGTCGCCTTTCAAAAAGCAAATACATTACTGAAATTCTTAAACGGGCTCAAATGGATGGTGCACATCCTATCTCAACACCGATTATTATAGGCAACTTTTATGCACCTTCATCATCTCCTGATTTGGCCGATCCTCAAATTTATAGGAGTATTATTGGAGTCTTATAATATGTCACTATCATACATCCTGATATATCTTTTGCTGTTAATCAGACTTGTCAATATATGCATTCTCCCACTAAACAACATTGGGAAGGAGTTAAGAGGATCCTTCACTATCTCAAAGACATTATTCTTCATGGTCTCTTTTTATTTCGACGTTCCTGACGGAAGTTGAATGCATTTAGTGATGTAGATTGGGCAGAATCTCCTGAAGACAATTGTTCTATTGGAGGTTATGCAATATTTCTTGAACGAAATCTTATCTCATGGCATTCTAAAAAGCAACCTATTATATCTCAGTCCAGTACTGAAGCTGAATATAAAGTTGTTGCTAATATAACGTCTGAAATCATTTGGCTCTACTCCCTTCTCTCAGAGTTACGTTACATCTTTCTACTGATGTTATACCTAAGACATGGTGTGATAACATTGGAGCAACATATCTTACTACAAATTTAGTTTTTCATGCTTGAACAAAACATATGGAAATAAATTTTCACTTTGTACAAGAATGTGTAGTGGCTAAACAACTATCAGTCTCATACATCTAAATAGAGGATCAAGTTACTGACATCTTCATCAAACCGTTATCCAGACAATGATTTCATAGATTGACAACCAAACTCAACGTGTTGCACATCCCGTTGAATTTGCCGAGGGGTAATGACAAAAAAGATAGTAGTCCAAGATAATAATCAGAAGATTTATCATGTTCCGGATAGAAATCAGGAATTGATTTCAATTATTGATAACTTACTATATTTGGATTTCAATCACAACTATATTTATCATTGGATTTCAATCACAACTATATTTATTATTACCATAGACCTTGTAATATGCTACCATATTTATCATAATATTTTACCATATATTATTTGACTATCTGTATAAATAAATTTGTTAGCCTATGATAATAGTCAATAAGAAAGCAATTATTTATTTTCTCTCTTTTTGCTTATTACATTCTTATCATTGTTGAGTACCAAAATATTCACAAAGGAGATTATCTAAACAATCGAAAAAAGTTATGTTGTGGGGAAAAAAAGGAAGAGTGATAGAACAAAAATGGTGAGAAAGCTAGTTTGAAAGACAATTCTAGGATTTCATTTTTTTATCATGATGATTGTTGACGAATGCATCTCTTTTATTTCAACGTATGATTTGTCTCAAGGTAATCAGATGTGCCTATGGGTAGAAGAAAAGAAAGGAAACACTGATGTGTCTATCCTAATTACAACTCATAAAGTAAATCGAGTAGACCATTTAAGTTCTCTAACAAATCGTGAAAGCCTCAAAAAAATTCGTTCTACTTTCTAATCAGATGACCCATATTTGATCTCTGTCTATCACTCAGGAAATCCAAGGTTGATCCCGCTTGTCACGCGAGATGCCTCCCTGTTATTCGTAGATGCCTCCCGCTGGAAGTCCGAGCATGGTCATGTTAGTTGACATGATTAAGTCATGTTCATCGTTAGAATCTTCTCGTCAAAGACACAACTTGGGGCACGACCGTGTCAGGTGACATGACCAACCCACATTTAGTGCTAGACATTAGATGTGTTGCTCTAATGCTCGTTTTATCTCAAAGGATGGTACACAACCATGGCAAGGGCCATGGGCAGGCCATGTAACATCTTGTATCGTGTTGTCCTTAGGCTTTTTGTCGCTAATTTATGCTTCAAAGCCAAAATTTTCACTTCCTATCAATACAAAGCACAAACCGCAGTCATCCAAACTACAATGATGAAATGAATGCAAATGCTAGAAGATTATGTAAATATGCTCATGTAATATAGAAAATGTATGCAAAACAAAATTGAAAAATATAAGGATGAATCACACACATTAAATACCCCAGACTTAAACCTTTACTTATCCTCAAATAAAAATCTGCAGTTACAACCATTATGTGTAAATGAAACATCATTATCCCTTGCAAGTTCATCTAGTCCTATCGAACAATATCAATAATGAGCAAGGGCATACAAATTATTTCACCGAGGCTTAACCAAGAAGTTCTTCATGTGTGGTGCAATATAACTTGATTCTAAAGTATCAATTGCCAATCTAAGTTATTTCATTATTCCATCGTGTTCATTGTAGGATGAAAATCAACGCTAACTTGGGGGTGAATAACGTTAAGAATTTAAAAATGAGCAGACCGTAATTTAAAGCAGTAGAATCAATCAGAGTAAGAACAACGAAAATAAATTAAACTTAGACTGATTCAATTAAGACAAATGCAATGAAAGCATGCAAATGAATTTAGCTAGTACTTTAAGCATGCAAGTTGATCAACCAAACCAAAAGTATAAATACACAACATATATAAACTATGATTCTTATTTCTAATTTCTCCTAGATGGAGAACTTTACAAAAAAAGAATCTAAAATGTTTAAGAACAATAAAATAAATTAAGACAACAGAAAATAAAAATGTTATCTAAGTGTTGTCGATAAAAAATAAAGTGTGTGTCGCAACACAGAACATGAAGGAGCACTTAAAGTACGAAAACAAGAGTGAATTATGTGTAGATGAGTTATTTTCAAGCTCCGCCTCCTTTACATAGGACTCCTCTGGTCGCTTGGAGTTTTCCCGTTCGTCTATAGAGGTGTTGACGTGCCTTTAACTTCTATCGGTAAGATAACATTAACGAAACTCTCCGGTCACCCATACACCCTCCAGTCATGTAGCAGGGGCCAGACTTCATTTTGATCGCCTTATTCGGATTGTTAATTGATGTGTGGCAAATACGCTAGTGTACATAAGTGTCATCAAGTAATAATAAGATTAAATCCATAGGGACTGTTAATTAAGTACTAGTTAACTTCATATAATGAATTATCTAGAAAATCAGAGGTTAGTTCTTTGAAATTCAAAGCTCGCACGATGAGATCTTCGTTGAAATCAACTAACAACCGTACGTTTGAAAAAATGTGAGAAGGTAGCCCAACTACACGCGAAGATCAAGGAACTAATCACCGGACTGGTCAACCTCGGTGAAATGGTAACAAACCGGGACTCAGTATCCTACACACTCAATGTCTTTTCCAAGATTAAAGAATGGACTTCGATAATCGACGCCTACTATATCTCGAAGGACTTGAAGGTAAGTACACTAGAAGAATTATTTTCGACTTTAGAATTATACAAATCCAGATGTGCAGGATCAAGTAAAGAGTTAAGCCAGAACCTGGCACTCGGAGCTACAAAGAAGGACGGACCCGAATCAGACTTGGATCCGAAAGGAGACCAAGAAGCGTATATGATAAGAAAATTTAGGAATTTTTTTAGATCTAACAAATTTAAAGAAATATAGAACAGAAAGAATTTGAGAAACAGAAGAAAGGTTCAATGCTACCAATGTCAAAAGGAAGGACATATAAAGGAGGACTGCCCGGAACTCAAAAAGGAAAAAGACAAGAGGCCCAAGCAAAATAAGTACAAGAATCTCAAGTCCACTTGAGACGAAAGCTCAACATCCGAGTCAGAAATAGAAGCATACGCTGGACTATCACTGATGGCTAGCCATGAAGAACATAACATCTTAGAAGCCAGCATCGATGAAGGGGGAGCGACTTCAGACGAATGCAGCAAAGCAGGTGGAGAATCAAGCTTCAGATTTGACATGGTAAGTGAGGTATGCCTCTTACCACCCGATCAACTTTACTTTAACATTAAATCAATGGTAAAATCAATATGCAAATTGAAAACTAAAAAAGATAAGTTAAAAAAATGAAAATTTAGAAATAAAAAGAATCTTAGCAAAATTGTGCTTAATAGAGGAGCTTGATAAATTGAAAATAAAAAATGTTAAGTTAAAGGAACAAATAAAAAAAATTTAAAAAATTCCGCATGCTCATATTCTAGATATCATCCACGACTAAATTGATATTTTAGATACCATAAGGGTCAAATTAGAAAGGTATCACCAAAATATATTCCTAAAAGATACTTGATCAATCCTGTAGGAAAAAACCTATATTGGGTTTCCAAATCCGACTTAGAATAAATTAAAATATTTTTGAAAGCTAAAATTTACAGAAAGAAGATTAAATATTTGATTTCTTTAAAAGACTTTGTCTAGAAATAGTTGTTGTTCCAATATCCAAGAATGTCTAGTACCTTGTCACAACTGGAAGTCAATTATTGAAATGAATGTTTAATTAACTAATTGTTAGATAGTTAACAGTTATAAAAAAACAAAAAATAAAAAAAAATTACACAAAACATAGTTTTTTCCTACTTAAGTTAAATTTTTTTCTTTATAAATGACTGTACGACCCTCATTAAATTTTTTATATTTTTTTCAATGCTTAAAAATCTTTTTCAAATATGAAAAATAGATTATTATTTTTTTTAAAAAAAACTTAAACTTTAATGAATTCCTAGAAAATCATTTATAATGTGTTGTCTTTAGACTTTGTCTTGAATTTTCTTCAAGTCATTTTAAAATACCCTTAGTTTTTTAATGTGATCATAGGGGGAGAGTTAGAAGTTAAGTTTAAGGGAGAGGTATATATTTCTCAAAACTATTGTATATTTACTATTTTGCAAAACTTGCAATTTAATATTAATGTAACGAAACTTGCAATTTCATTCAATGTCTTTAATTTAATGTCTCTAATTTAATATCTTGTTTACCCTAACTTAACTTGCGTTGATCCACATCAAAAAAGGAGAGATTGCAAGTACCCCATGATGATTTTGATGTGATCAACCAAGTCAAGTTAGGTCCTATTGTTATTTTGATGCCTTATGTCTAAGTGTGCAGGAACCTAGGAGCGCAGAAAGTCAAGCGAAAGATGTAGCTAGCGAGAAGGATGGCATGGGAGAGAGTCGACGGGCTCGGTGTTAGGATCCTTTGTACTCGGCTAGAGAGGGGGGTGTGAATAGCCGCCCCAAATCGATCGCGTTTCTTTCTACAATTCGTTAGCGCAGCGGAAAAATAAACTAGAAACGAAAAGAAGAATATCAAACCTTAGACGCAGCGATGTAACGAGGTTCGGAGATGATACTCCTACTCCTCGGCGTGTCCGTAAGGTGGACGAAGCCTACCAATCCGTCGGTGGATGAGTCCCCGGAAACCCGGCTAATAGATACTCCTTGTGGGTGGAGAAACCTCGCCACAATAACTCGCAACAGCAAGATAGAATACAAGGAATACAAGTAGAAGGACAAGAACAATGTACAAACACTAACTCGCCTTCTCGTCGACTGCCTGTGAAGCAACAACTTCTCGGACAACAGCAGCAGCTGACCGATCGGAAGCTCACGCGAAGCTTGAGGAGCTCAACAAAACTCAAGCACAACAGACTGAGGCGGAAGAAGAAGAAAAAAAGAGAGGAAAGCACCAAAGCCTTGATCTCCTTTTATAACTTGCGAAGAAGAAGACAGCCGTTCAGTCGCAACAGCTAGTGCCCTGATCGGTCGCGTGGACCGATCAGGAACCCATCGACGGTCCCGCATCGATCAAGATGATTCACGTAAAGTTGCCCAACTTTCGCTCGCTTCTCGATAGGTGCGGACCGATCAGCCACAGTGGATCGGTCCACGCACCGATCCCACCTCTCCCGGCTGCGTCTCGATCGGTCGTGGAGACCGATCAACCGCAGCTGGATCGGTCCTCACACAACCAGTATCGTTTGCCTTCGTTTGTTATCCGATCGGTCACCGGACCGATCGAGATACCGATCTCGATCGGTCTGCAGACCGATCCGAAATGGTTTTGCCCAAACCAAGTCCCAAGTCTCCCAAACCAACATTTGGTCAACCTCGACTGTTGGTACTCAATTCCTAGCATCCGGTCACTCCCTTGACTGCTAGAATTCCCCGCCAAGTGTCCGGTCAATCCTTTGACCTACTTGGACTTTCCTCAACACCAGATATCATCCCCGATCCATCTGGATTTTCCCTCCCAGCTTCACTCACGGGACTTTCACCGCTTCACTCACCGGATTTCCACACTGCCTAACATCCCAGTTAGGACTTTCTCACTGCCTGGCTTCACTCACAAGGACTTTCCCACTGCCTGGCTTCACTCACCAGGACTTCCCACACCGCCTAACCTCCCAGTTAGGTTTTTCCCATGCCTGGCTTCACTCACCAGGACTTTCCAACTGCCTGGCTTCACTCACCAGGACTTTCCACACTGCCTAACATCCCAGTTAGGACTTTCCCATGCCTGGCTTCACTCACCAGGACTTTCCAACTGCCTAACATCCCAGTTAGGACTTTCCCATTGCCTGGCTTCACTCACCAGGACTTCTCCGTGCCAAGTCTCCATACTTGGACTTTTCCAGTGCCAAGTCTCCATACTTGGACTTTTCCCGTGCCAAGTCTCCATACTTGGACTTTTCGCGTGCCAAGCTCCCTGCTTGGACTTTTCCAGTGCCAAGTCTCCATACTTGGACTTTTCGCGTGCCAAGCTCCCTGCTTGGACTTTTCCAGTGCCAAGCTCCCTGCTTGGACTTTTCCGGTGCCAAGTCTCCATACTTGGACTTTTTCCCGAATCAGGTCAACCAGGTCAACCTTACCTACGGTTGCATCAATACTTTCCCAATCATCTATTCTTGTCCCATATCAAGAATAGAACTCTCTCACGAGTGTCAAACATCAACATGCAACTCAACTAGGTCAATCTTGACCTAAGGTTGCATCAACAATCTTCCCAAGTCAAACATCAAAATACAACTCGAGTCAAGTCAACTCGAGTCGGGTCAACCAGGTCAACCTTGACCTAAGGTTGCACCAACAATCTCCCCCTTTTTGATGTTTGACAAAACCATAATCAAGTTAGGTTAATCCGATAACCTAACTTAGGTTTTCCAACCATCTTCCAATGTCCAATGTTCTTTCCTTGAACATTCTCTGGACATTCTCCCCTTAGGTTAACCCGATAACCTAACTTGGGTTCTCCAATAATTCTCCCCCTTTTTGACACACATCAAAAAGTATTCCAATGTTCTTCCTCGAACATTCCTTGACATTCTTCCCCTAGCTTAGGTTAACCCGATAACCTAACTTGGGTTTTCCAATAATTCTCCAATGAACGCTCTCCCCTTTTTGACACACATCAAAAAGAAAAAGGAGAGTATCAAGGTCAAGAGTTTCTTCCTAATGAAAGTCCCATACCTTTCATTGAAACTCTTAATTTCCCCCTTGGTACTAAACTCAACAATCAACTTAGCGATAATCCCATATCACTAATCCTCAAAAATCTTAAGGAGTAAAAACTCCCCCTAAAAGTCAACTCCCCTTGACTAATAGGTAAAACTCCCCTAATGATTAACTCCCCTTGACCATTGCACCAACAATGTCTTGAGAGTTTCAAACCTTGAAATTGAAACTCAACTTCAAAACTGAAATTTCAGACACCTGCTGAAAATCGGACCTGGACGACTGATAGGTCCCTGACCGATCAGCCTTCTCCTTCATCGATTCTTTCTTCCTTCATCGGTCCGTGACCGATCCAGATTCTGAAATCAGATTTCGATTTTCCTTCTCCGAAATTCAGAAACTCTAATAAATTCCAGAAAATTCCAAAATCGTAAAATTTTGAGGATACACTCCTCATACCATATTCTATCACGGAAAATAATTTTCTATGAAAATAGTTTCCATTTTTCAATCTTGATACAAAATTCAAAAGCTTTGAAATAGTTCAAAGTTAAGTCAATTTTGTATCACAATGTCCAATGATGAATGCTATCACTAGGAAAGCTTCATCAAGGTTTTTCAAATCAATTTTAAAATGCTTTTAAAACCATTTGAATTTAGGACCATAATCTTAGGGCTAGATGTACATGACTTGTACACAAGCTTTCCCTATGATCCCCATTTCTTGAATTAGGCTCATCTAGGTACAAAACCTATGTACCTTGATCCTAACTCATGAGTCTAATATCTCACACACATCTAAAGTGTATCAAACACATCCAAGTCAATTTTGATGTGAGATATGGGTTAAGGTCAACTTAGGCTAAGTTCTCATGCATTTTCTAAACACAAATTTGATCTCAATATCAAAATGTGTTTTTCATCCTTAAATCAATTCAATTGATTATTAATGCAAGAGATGATGACATGGCATAAAATGATATCATAAATGAAAACATGTGCCAATGTCATGATGTCATGGCATAAAGTTTGAAACTAAACTAACACATGACATATAAATAACCTAAGCATTATCATGACATTTCAAATGATAATAAGATAAATATGATGTCATGGCATGGCATATGGCAACCAATCATGGTAAGTTAGCACAAATAAAATACCTAAATTCCCTATCTAAGTATCCTTAGCCTTAGCTAACTTAAAATCTAACCCTAGATTGCCCATATATCCCTAAGAGAAAACCAAGATCCCAATTATGGTTTTTCTCTAGGTTTCCTTAAATTGTGCCAAATAAGATTAAAATATTCTCACTTTGGCACACTTTACTCTTCCAAGGAGTGAATGATAATTCCATTTCATTCTCAAAAGGTTCACAAAACCTTGAAAATGCTCCTTGAGTGTCAATTTCCTCAAAGTTGGGTTAACTACCCTTCTTATTGGAGTTGACACTCTCTAACCCATTTATGGGGTAGAGAAGATGCTCCTAGGAACCCAATACCTATTAGAGCTCATTGGGTTCACTAAATATTCACTAGGGATAACTTCCCTAGCAACCCTCCTAATGACCCTCTTAGGCTTTAAAGCCTTGGTCATTTGGGTCTCATCAAGGTCAACTATAGGGGTGACTCCCCTTGTGACCTTGGTAATGGTCTTCCTAGCCTTAGGTTTTGTTCCATAATCGAATGGAACATTATGATAAGTGGGCTTGACCAATTGGGACTTAGGTTTGTGACCCAAACCTTTCTTGTCCTTGGACATTGGTTTTTGACCCTTAAACCCTAGAGATGACTTCTCTATGTTTTTAAGAGCCTTTTCCAAATTATCAAGTCTTGACCTCAAGACTTGATTTTCCCTCTCTAATACCTCAAGTTTTAATTTGTCATTTTCTCTTGAGATATTCCTAGGCATATGTCTAGTCTTCTTGGGATTTCTACCTAGGTTTTCCTTAACTTTAGAAGCGTTAATCCTAGGGTTGGTATTTCTAGTGTTATCCTTACCTAGGCTAACATGTTTAGCTCCTAAGCACATGTATTGGTTCCTAAAGTTAACATGCTTATCATTATTAACAATTGCAACAAAACTACTAGCATGAGTTTTATTAGAATTGCAATAATGAACCTTAGAGGTTACCTTAGGGTTTGCCTTAGCTCCCCCTATCGTTGTGCCCGGTCTCTTGCCCTTGTGAGGTTGCCTCCCCCTCGGACAATGGCTCCTATAGTGTCCCCTTTGCTTGCATTGGAAGCACACGATGTGCTCCTTGCCCTTGCGTTTTGGGACTCCGGCTTCCTTGACTTTTGGCGCCGGTGGAATCTTTCTTACCCTCTTTGGACACTTACTCTTGTAATGTCCATGTTCCCTACACTCAAAGCATATTATATGTAACTTATTTGAAATTGAAATGCTTGAGTTACCTAGGTTTGGGGATGGGTGTGAGCTCTCTTCCTCATCCCTTCCGGAGGTAGATGTCTCTTCTTCTTGCTCCGAACTTGAACAAGAGGAACTCTCCTCCTCTTCTTCCTTGGATGTTGAGTAGCCCTCAACTCCCAATTCGCTCCCTCCATGATGTGAGCTACTTGGCTCACTTAGCTCCTCTTCATGGCTTGAATTTGAGCTCTCCTCATGGAACTTTGCCAAGTTGTTCCACAATTCCTTGGCATCGTTGTATCTACCTATCTTATGCAAGATATCACTAGGTAATGAAAATTCAAGAATTTTCGTTACCTCGTCGTTGATTGTGGATTGGTGGATTTGCTCTTTCGTCCACTCCTTCTTCTTGATAGGTTTTCCTTCCTCATCCATCGGTGGGGAAAACCCTTCTTGTACACAAAACCAATTTAACATATTAGTCCTAAGAAAATACATCATCCTTACCTTCCAATATGTGAAGTTGTCGTGAGACTCGTAGAAGGGTTGAATCGTGACATCTTCTCCATAGAGATCCATCTCTAGCCCGTGCTCCCCCGGGTGTTGATCCGTCGAAGAGCGGCCTCGCTCTGATACCACTTGTTAGGATCCTTTGTACTCGGCTAGAGAGGGGGGTGTGAATAGCCGCCCCAAATCGATCGCGTTTCTTCCTACAATTCGTTAGCGCAGCGGAAAAATAAACTAGAAACGAAAAGAAGAATATCAAACCTTAGACGCAGCGATGTAACGAGGTTCGGAGATGATACTCCTACTCCTCGGCGTGTCCGTAAGGTGGACGAAGCCTACCAATCCGTCGGTGGATGAGTCCCCGGAAACCCGGCTAATAGATACTCCTTGTGGGTGGAGAAACCTCGCCACAATAACTCGCAACAGCAAGATAGAATACAAGGAATACAAGTAGAAGGACAAGAACAATGTACAAACACTAACTCGCCTTCTCGTCGACTGCCTGTGAAGCAACAACTTCTCGGACAACAGCAGCAGCTGATCGACGACTGGAAGCTCACGCGAAGCTTCGGAGGAGCTCAACAAAACTCAAGCACAACAGCACTTAGGGACAGGAAGAAGAAGAAAAAAAAAAGAGAGGAAAGCACCAAAGCCTTGATCTCCTTTTATAACCTGCGAAGACAGCGGAGACGTTCAGTCGCAACAGCTAGTGCCCTGATCGGTCATGGACCGATCGGGAACCCATCGATCGGTCCCCGCATCGATCAAGATGATTCACGTAAAGTTGCCCAACTTTGCTCGCTTCGATAGGTGCGTGGACCGATCAAAGTGGATCGGTCCACGACCGATCCCACCTCTCCCGGCTCCCGATCGGTCGTGGAGACCGATCATGACCTGATCGGTCCCCGCACCGATCAGATTGCCTTCTGTTTGTTATCCGATCGGTCACCGCACCGATCGACACAACGATCATCGATCGGTCTGCAGATCGATCCGAGCTTGGTTTTGCCCAAACCAAGTCCCAAGTCTCCCAAACCAACATTTGGTCAACCTCGACTGTTGGTACTCAATTCCTAGCATCCGTCACCCTTGACTGCTAGATTTCGCCAAGTGTCCGGTCAATCCCTTTGACCTACTTGGACTTTCCTCAACACCAGATGTCCGATCATCCCTGATCCATCTGGATTTTCCCTTGCCTGGCTTCACTCACCAGGACTTTCACCTGGCTTCACTCACCAGGATTTCCACACTGCCTAACATCCCAGTTAGGACTTTCTCACTGCCTGGCTTCACTCACAAGGACTTTCCCACTGCCTGGCTTCACTCACCAGGACTTTCCACACTGCCTAACATCCCAGTTAGGACTTTCCCATGCCTGGCTTCACTCACCAGGACTTTCCAACTGCCTGGCTTCACTCACCAGGACTTTCCACACTGCCTAACATCCCAGTTAGGACTTTCCCATGCCTGGCTTCACTCACCAGGACTTTCCAACTGCCTAACATCCCAGTTAGGACTTTCCCATTGCCTGGCTTCACTCACCAGGACTTCTCCGTGCCAAGTCTCCATACTTGGACTTTTCCAGTGCCAAGTCTCCATACTTGGACTTTTCCCGTGCCAAGTCTCCATACTTGGACTTTTCGCGTGCCAAGCTCCCTGCTTGGACTTTTCCAGTGCCAAGTCTCCATACTTGGACTTTTCCCGTGCCAAGTCTCCATACTTGGACTTTCCGCATGCCAAGCTCCCTGCTTGGACTTTTCCAGTGCCAAGCTCCCTGCTTGGACTTTTCCGGTGCCAAGTCTCCATACTTGGACTTTTTCCCGAATCAGGTCAACCAGGTCAACCTTACCTACGGTTGCATCAATACTTTCCCAATCATCTATTCTTGTCCCATATCAAGAATAGAACTCTCTCACGAGTGTCAAACATCAACATGCAACTCAACTAGGTCAATCTTGACCTAAGGTTGCATCAACAATCTTCCCAAGTCAAACATCAAAATACAACTCGAGTCAAGTCAACTCGAGTCGGGTCAACCAGGTCAACCTTGACCTAAGGTTGCACCAACACTCGGTACGTCCGAGAGACGAGGTGCTGCGGAAGGGTACCCTGGCGGACGAGAAGGAGGCATGTGATGTTTCCTAGGGACGAGAAACAGAAGTAGAAGATTGCTCGAAGGTCAGAAAATGAGTTCCGATGAGCCCTATTCCGGATGACCAAAATCACCCAAGTGAGCGGAGCTAGAAAGGAAAACCCGGAGCCAAGCAAGCTGAACCGGAGCGGAAGACCTGGACCAAAAGTCAACTAAAAGTTAACTTTCTGGTCCAGGCACCCGGGCCAGAGTTTTATCTAAAACTCCAAGTGTCGCATTCTGTTACAACGGGGATAAAATTTTATCCCCCTCCAGGCACTTGGAACCCTTCCAGGTACCCCGACTCGGGCTATAAATATAGCTCAGATCCTAGTAGTGAAAAACAACACTTGTAAATCATTCCTTTCTTGTTCTACTATTATTTGTGAGCTATCAACGTTGTAAGAGACTACTCCGCCCAAAGGAGATCTTCATTGTGTGTTTCCCTTGCCTTGGATTAGCAATCCTTTGATTGCAACCAAGTAATTCTTTTTATCTCTTTTTCTTTCTCTAATTAATTTTTTTTTATGTAAGTGTTAGTTAATTAAGCTGTAAAGCTCGAGAAGGGTTTGCATTTTATTTTTGCAAGGCTATTCACCTCTCTCTAGCCGGCCGCCAAGGGTCCTATAGAAAATCGATACCTTGCCTTGGACATCGAGCTCTGCTTATATTGCTTTACTTCCTTCTTCACTGAGATATGATCTTCACGTAATTATGAGCAATTAATGTTTGGTTGACTAATCCCCTTGATTGGTCGACTGATCAGTGTAGTTTCCTTGTTCACTGAGATTCTCCATTAACGAGCCTTTAATTGCATTTAATGTTCGATCGATTGATCTCTGGATTCGGTCAACCAATCAGACTGGCTTCCAACTTTGTTTCTGATCGATCTGATCTGTGCCATGTTGACTTGGTTTGGTTGATTGATTTGCTGGTTCGGTTGACTGATCAGTCAACTTACCAACTTTGATTTCGAGCTGATCTCTGCTTGTATCAACTTGGTTCGACCAACCGATCAAGTCGATTCCTGCAAAATAGAGTTAAATAGAATATTCCTGAAAAGACAAAGTTAGGGTAGTAATATAAGATACATGGGTAGTAAATGACGGTAGAATTGTCTTGATCTCAACTTGGAAATCTTTTCGATTTCTTTAGTTGGATCAATGACCTAGGGTTTGTTCCTTTCCAAAACACGACCTCACTGGCGTTCCTCTCCAGTTGCTTACCTCAACCTACCTGCCAAACATTGTTCCTCTAGACTTATTTGGACTTTGCCGCTTAACATCAGATCGACTGACCAGGACTTCCTCTCGATCTTTGGTCCTTTAGACATATTGAGTTTCCTTGTCTATCGACTCACTTGGGTTTCTGCCTAAATTTCACGATTTGCTAAGACTTTCCCTGTCGAGTAAATATCCTGCATACTTAGTTAACTTGTTAGATCACAATAAGACTTAACTTGGACATTTAACAATATCAAAACTCAAGTTTGATTCTGGTGCATTCTGCACCAATAGTCTCCCATTTTTGATGTTTGGCAACCAAGGTTCACAGTTAAGTTTATAACATATGCAAAGATAAGTAAACAAGTATTTTTAACTTAACTCTCCCCTTGAGTTTAACAATTCCCCCTCAATTCACTATCTCTTCCGCTTGGACACATTAAAAATAGGAAAAATACAAACAATAAGTTTGAATTATTCCAAGATTTAAGTATTGGAGTTAGACAAATTTGGAGACAAAAGATGTATAAAAATATGATTTGTAAAGAGTTAGATTTAAAAAGTTAATCAAGACCTCAAATGAATAGATTTTGAAAATATTAAGTAAATATGTTAAGACTTCTGAAAATATAAACTGTTAACTAAAAAACAAGTGATGAAATTTTGTTGTTTGGAAAACAAATTGGTTAATAAAAAGAATTTTGAAACCAAGATGTGAAGAAAAATACTTTAAATAAAGAAGTCCGAAAACATAAGTGTAGAATATTAAATTTAAAAATTTAAGTTTAAAAATAAGAATTATTTTTTGAAAAAGACAGTAAATAACTTTTGAAATATTTGGAGAAAATAAATTTTAAAATGAAAAAAATATTAGCTGAAATTTAAAATTTTGAAAATGTAGAATCTGAAAAAATTTGTGAAGATAAATTATGAAAATGTTTGAAAATTTTGTAACGATAAATTTAACATAACTGTAAAAATTATAGAGTTTAAAAATAAAAAAAAACTTTTGAAAAATGTGAAGAAGAGATGTTGGAAATATTAAATTTTGAAAATCCAAAAATTTTACAAGTTTGTAAAGAGGTCTAAAAAAATTAATTTAGAATTTTCTTAGTCTTGAAATAATTTCAAAAAAGTTATGTGCTTTCCCTTAAATTGATAATTTTCTAAAAATCCAAGCATTGTTTAAAAACTAACAAAAAATGTCCTTATAATACAATACCAAACCTTCATACTTAGTTGACTACCACAAGAAAACAGCTACTAATTCAAATTGGTCAATTTGAGCTTTTGGTTCTAACTAGTTTATTACTAGCTAGATTATATAAATTGATTAATGTATTTTGTTTAAAATCCAGATTTATAGCGATATAATGACATATGCATCTGAAATCTTAGGCTAAGTTCTAAGCATCTCACATCTTGCTATGTTTTAAAATATACAAGCAAGATATCCTATTGTGCTTATGAGATGCTGACTGCTAAAACTATAGGAGCATGCAACTCAACGGGAAATTCTAGGCTACTACATAAAGAAAAAATATTTTGAAAGCTATTTTGAAAGGGAAATTTTAAAAACTAATAGGTAATATGTATCTTAAAAGTATATAAGAAAAACTAATCTATAAGACATACTTATAAATTGCATAAAAGATAGAAAGGAATGCATTAAGAACCAAGCAAACAACTAAAGTATCCAGTTATGACATCACGATACAAATGTATCCAAATAAGCAACAAGTTCTAAAGGTCACTCGTCCTGGTCATCATCAATAGCATGAAAGTAATCAAACATCCTATGCTGCTCCTCCTCAAAAGCATTAGCTCGATCAGTCATCTCCTGACGAAAATCAACAATCTGTCCTTGGAGAGAGTTGTACTGATCAATCATCTTGGTCTCTAGCGAGTCGAACCGTCCAAAAATGTCGTCTCAGAGATGATTAAAAGAATCACTGGTCGGTGGAGGAGGCCCGTAAGAAGTCCCTTGACCCGCATCGAACATAGGTGTCGTGGCGAAGCCTTGATCAAAAGGTGGCTGGTGAAGCTCCTCGACTGCAATCAGCTCATCCTCAGCAATGACATCCTCGCCTATAGGTGGAATGTATAGTGGATCGATCCACTTATACACCAGTCCTTTTGCGCTAGTCTTAATACCATCTAAAGACAACTGTCTAATCCCAACGAGATCAAAATCAAACAACTCGATTAATTCACCTCGATGAACTCCTACCCCTAGAGAAGCAATGTATGCAGTGAGAACATGACATTGGATCATATGAACTTTATTCGAAGTGTTGCACCCCGAATAATAGATAATAGACCTAAACACCTAGTAACCTAAGTCAAAGTCAAGTAGATGTCTCAGTGCATACATCTGGAAAAGATGCACTGGATGCAGAACTCCCTGATCTCTAGATGACAAAGGATGAATGCAAGACACAACTATCTTATAAAGTGCTTTGTCATGTGAACTCAGTGGCATGGATGGCATCTTTTTGGGACGCGGTCCCTCAAAGAAATCAGCATACATAAGATCAAGAGTTAGATGAGTGAAGGGGGTGGGTAGTATGTTAGGAAGAGAAACACTGAAAAAGATACAGTTAACAGAAGGTCAAATTCGCAAGAATCTAAGAAACATATCAAGGTCAAACAGCATATCCCGGGTCGCTACTTTAGTCTTATAGTGATGGTAATCAATTTCACATAAGTTGTGATAGAATTTAGAACACTGAATTTGATTATATGCATGTCGATAGAAGACAATACTATTAAGTTGAAAATGTTAGGTCATGTCTATGACCTTTGGACAATATATTTGATAAAATAGAAGGTCAAGATAACGGGTTCCTATCACTTTAATTTTTTTTTAAAAATGATTGACGTAGATCCTCAGTTGAAAATTTAGGGTCTTGGTTAGGATTTAAGGAGCTACCCTCCTTTTGTGTAGTTGTATGACTCTTTTCACTATTATTAAAAGAATTAAGTAAATAAACCGTAATTAGAAAAGAAGAATTGGTTAGATGTTACCGAGGCATGATTGCTATATGAGGAAAGTTGTAGATGACGAGACGTAGGAAAAGGGTTTCGAAGGGAGAAGAGAGAGATGAAGGTGAAGAGAGGATTTTGGATGAGAAGTAATCTATCCAAGTCCCGTTTATATAGAGCTCAATCGGTCGATCGATAAAGGGTTTGGTTGACAGATCCCTTAAAAACGTCGAGTTATCGACCAATCAGATGAGGTGGTTAATTTTTGGTAGATTGAACCAGGTTTTCGGTCGACCGATAAATTGATGATAGGTAGATATATACGTATTCAATGAGATTGAACTAAAGTTATCGGTCGACTGAATCAGATGTTCGGTCGATCGAAAAATTGATGAAAGGTTCACTTGTCAGGGATGAAGTTATGTTTTCGGTCAACTGAACCAGGGTTTCGATCGATCAAATAATTGATGATTATTTTGAAATAAACGTCGGGTTTGGTCGACAGAACTGGGGGTTCGGTCCACTGAACAATTTTTTTTTTAATTTTAAGTTAAGTATTAATATTTTAATTAAGTTTAGAATCTGTTTGAGTTTAGGTACTAAGTTTTAAGTTAGAATTTTAGTTAAGTATTAGGTTAAGTCTTAATTAGTATTCTAATTAAGTTTAAATGTTTAATTTTAGTTTTCAGTTATTAAGTTAATATTAATGGTAACATTATTAATATTGTTTATCAACTAATATTTTAGAAATTTCAAGGTTAATTGTTAAAGAGAATTAATTAATTAATTAAGGATTAATTAAGTTGATTTAATGATTATTAATTTAATTTTATTTAAAGTTAAGGTACTTAATTTGTTGAAAGTAGTTAAAGATTAATTATGTGCATTAAGTAGTTAATGAGTGATTTCAAGTTTTGATTTACATTTTAATTTTTACTTAATTTTAGTTTTATTTTTTAATTAATTTTAGTTTTATTTTTAACTTAGTTTTAATTTAATTTTTAATTAATTTAGTTTTAACTTAATTTTTAATTAATTTAGTTTTAATTTAATTTTTAATTAATTTAGTTTTAATTTAATTATTAATTAATTAATGTTTTAAGTTTTAATTTCTATTATTTGTATTTTTAATTTGCCTTTTATTAAGAATTTTGAAAAAAATTTGTTGAACCCATGTTAGATTCAAACTTAGCTTTGGGTTAATCAAGCAAGCTTCCTAAGGATAAGTTTTCAGTCAATGACGAGACATATGACCTTTTTGTATATCAACGGTGCACCACTTTCTGAATGCTTTCTATAATAGTCCTGCCCAAAAAACTTAATACTAGGTGTTGGTCTAACTAGCTCATGTTTGACTGAGGTAGCTTCAGCCAGATCCATTAAGTCTAGTGCACTAGGTAGAATACACAAGATTCAATCTAGACATGCCTTCGACAAAGCTTTCTTGACATACTATCATCCCAATTCATTCCGATGCTATGTTAATAGGGTTTGGTAAACCTTTTTAACTAATCATTCTAAACTAAGTAGAAAAGTAAACCTAATCCAAAGCATGCATAGTTGGTTAATCAAGTAGGTTCAACAATTTTTCTATTTTCTCCCCCTGAGTTATAGTTTAGATATGGTCTATCTAAGTAGTGAATTTGACTCTTTGGGATCAAATATTGGTTTGGTTTGATTGGTTAAGTTAAGTATCTTTTAGGAACCTATTCTTGGACTTAATTTCGAATGTTTTGATTAATTAATGATAGATATGATTTATTTGTGTTGTTTTGGTTGTAGTCAAATCCCGATTTTTTGTACACGGATCGTTACGTCTAAAGTACCATATTTAGACATTTGGATCTCAGTTCAAAATTTTTCAACATTTTCTTAAGTCGTTCGACTTAACCTTTCAAGTTGAAATTTTCTTCCTCAAGTTTTGCAACTTAAGTTGAAGTTCCGACTTGAATTTGGTTAGTCGAGTTACTCAAGTTAACTTGCTCCTTAAGGTGGTTAATTTCCTTAAGTAGTAAGTTATTTTATTTTTAGGACTTTGTCAATTTTCTAAAGAAGCATTTAACTATTTTAAGTAAGTTTGACTTGGAATAAAATGTTACCATATCGGGACCTTCGGAAATAGATACGGATCCATGACTTCTCTTAGATTCGGTGTCGGACTCGGAATCTTCGTTTCTTGCCATAAAGGCAAGATGACTCTAGTGCTTTGGTTCTTCCATATAGGACTCCTCGGAAGATGACTCATCCCACGTCGCTTGGAGGGTCTTCTTCGTTCTTGCTAATTTTGGGTTTTCCTCCCGGTTTAGGCATTCGTGTTTGAAATGCGCCTTCTTGTTGCATCCATAACAAATCATTTCTGATTTATTTTGCGTCTGGTTGATTGGTGTCTTCTTGGTGCTCACTTTGAACTTTTTTCCTTGTTTGTAGTTTTCAGACTATGTTAACTAGCTCTTCTTCATTGGTTGAGTCTGAATCACATTGACTTTTTGGTTCATTCTTGGTTCCAGTTTTGGTTTCTTTTCTTGATCCTGCATACAGGGCAATTCCTTTCTCTACTTGACTAAATTAGACTGTTTGTATAATTCTAATTCACAAAAAAGTTTGTCTAATTTAAGAATGAAAAGATCCCTTGAAACTTTGTATGCATCTACTATTGATGTCCATAAAGTGTTTCTCGGAAAGGCGTTTAGTGCGTACCTTAGTGTCACGATTTTCTAAGTTGTGTTTAATCAGATGTAGGACGTTGAGAATATTTTTTAGTCGAGTGTGCAATTACGTGACCGTCTTTTTGGGAAGCATTTTTATATTGAATAAATTATTTAATAGTAGATCTCTCTTATTTACCTTAGATTCATCTGTTCCTTCATGTAGCTTTATTAGATGGTTCCAAAGTTCTTTTTCATTTTCGTAGGGCTCAACTCGGTTCAGTTCTTCCATAGTTGGCCCTCACTGGATGGTGTTGATTGCCTTATAGTTTAGTTATGCCTTCTTGATCATCAGGAGAGTCCAGACTTCTGGTTCTATTGGCTTTCCATCTACCATCCGAGGTGTGTATCCTTTGAGTATGGTGAATCAAAGTTTGATGTCGGACTTGAGGTAGCACTTCATCCTATTCTTCCAGTAGTTGAAGTTCTCCCCTTTGAACAGTGGAGGACGGACAGTACTATACCCTTCTTGGTAGAAATTCAACATTCTTGCAATTAAAGAATTAAAAGAAAAAATTTCCAAGACTCTCGTCTTGGGATTAATAGTGCGGGATAAAGAAAACAAGTATATAAAAATCCTTTTAAGGAAAAGAAAAAGTTTTTTAAAATTTGCTCGAAAAATGGTTAAGTATTTTCAGAGTGATTTCATTTTGATACCAATTGAAAGATCGAGAAGAAGTGATAGAAGGGTGGGGGGGGGGGGGGGGGAACATCACTCGTTAAAACTTTTTTGTTTTGTATCGATTTGTAAAACAAGAATCAAAGCAGCAATGGAATATAAAAGTTAAAATAATACAGATGACTCAGATGGTTACTTGGTTCAAAGCCTATGTCGACTACTACTCCAAGACCAGCAATCCTTGATTGCACCGATGGATAATCCACTATAACTCTTCTTTCCGAAATCCTTCAAAAAAAAGTAATTCGTATAATATGAAGAATGTAAGATAGTAACATACTACTACCTTTTGGAAATTAAAACAATGCAAGCTTTAACTAAAGTTATACCGACACTAGGTAGAAGATGAAGCTCGGTCGACACTTCTGGATAGAGAAGCTTGCTTGTGAAGATGAAGCAAAGTAGCAGAACGAATAGGAGCTTTGTACACCGTTGACTTGAAAATTAATACCTTGCCTCAGACTTCGAGTTCTGCTTATATAAGCCTTTATCAGTCGACTGATAAATTGTTCAGTCGACTGATATGTTCGGTCGATTGAACCTCCTATCAGTCCATTGAACTGCTTTACTTCCTTCTTCGTCGAGATATGAACTTTGTGCAATTATGAGTAGTTAATGTTCGGTCGACTGATCCCCTTGATCGGTCGATCGATCAGTGTAGTTTCCCTGTTCGCTGAGATTCTCCATTAATAAGTATTTAATTACATTTAATATTTGGTCGACCGATTAGACTGACTTCCAACATTGCTTTTGATTAATTTGATCTATGCCACATCGACTTGATTCGCTCGATTGATCTGCTGGTCCAGTTGATCGATTAGTCAACTTACCAACTTTGCTTTCGAGCTGATCTTTGCTTGTATCAACCTGGTTCAGTCGACCAATCCCTGGGTTCGGTCGACTGATCAGGCCAGTTCATGCAAAATAGAGTTAAATAAAATATTCTTGCAAAACAAAATTAGGACATTAATATAAGATACATGAGTAGTAAATGAGAGTAGAACTATCTTGATCTCAATTTGGAAATCTTCCTGATTTCTTCAGTAAGATCAGCGACCTATGTTTATTCCTTTCTGGAACATGACCTCACTGTTGCTCCTCTCCAGTTGCTTACCTCAACCTACTTGTCAAACATTATTCCTCCATACATGTTTAGACTTTGCCGCTTAGCATCGGATTGACTTACCAGGACTTCCTCTCAATCTTTGGTTCTCCAGATCTATCGAGCTTCCCTGTCAAGTGTCGAATCCTCTGACTCACTTGGGCTTTTACCTGGCTTCCACGATCTGCTAAGACTTTCCTGATCGAGTAAACATCCTGCACACTTTGTTAACTTATTAGATCACAACAAAACTTAACTTGAACCTTTGACAACATCAAAACTCATGTTCGATTCTGGTGCATCCTACACCAATAGGTTCATGAGTGCTTAAAAACTAGAAATTGAGAACAGAGAGAGAGAAGGAAAGAGCGAGAGAAGTGAGGGAAAGAGTGCGAGTAGAGAGGCAGAGAAGAGGGAATCGGAGAGATCATAATAAAAAGGTAGTAGCACCTTAGTGAGAAAGTAGTGGGTGATGATAGTGGTGATCATAGAGAGAGAGAGAGAGAGAGAGAGCAAAGGGTTATCACAGGAAATGACAGTGAGATCACTGAGAGAAGGCAGTGGTGAAGGTAATTCTAGGACTTCAGTTTCACCCAAATGAATATAAACACCAAATCTATGTTTGGTTCCTATCCTCAATATGTATTTATGTAGATAGACCATCTTATGATATCTGATGTGAACTTTTACTTCTATAACTACATATCAACCCTAATTGTCCAATGTATTAGGTATATATGTTCCATTAAGTTCTATGATTGCCTAGGGTTCCTTGCGACAAATAGGGTTGTACTCGTATTCGACTCTCCACGTCTCAATTAGTCAGAGGGTCGGGTTCTCCTTTCGGTTCATCTCCAATCCCTTGTGGGATACGAATCTCGTGCTTTTGGTATCGAGATAATATTAATACGGTAGATTTGAACCATAAATACATATTTCATCAAACAATAAACAAGAAAGCATATATATTACTTGAAAAGATGTTCACATAACAAAAAAGCTACTCCCTACATCCTAGAAGCATGAGAGCTACTCCATAACAAAGGAATTACAATATAAAAACACTAATGAAACCATTCACACAAATCAAAATAGAGAATAGAGATAAGAAATATTTAGGGAGAAGATTCTCGGTGTTTTTGGTATGGTTCCCTTGTGTCGGAGATGGACGAATAAGCAGAGTGGATGAAGATGATGCCTCTAGGGTTTCCCCAAGAGGAGAATCCCTCTCCCAAGGAGAGGGATGAAGTCCTTCGGTCCAAGCCTCTCGAACCGATTTGATCGAATCCTCTTTTATAGGTGCTAAGGTTGGTCACGTGACATGGGCCGTGTTGCTGGGCATGGGTGGCCGTGCTACGCGAGAAAGCTCAGATCTAGCGGCCACGGCTCGTAGAGTGGCGGCCGAGCCTGTCATGACCCATTGCGCTGGCGACGAGCAAGCCGTGGTGTGGCAGCAGAGCCTGCCAAGGGCCGTGGCGCTAGCCACGACTGCTGGTGGCAGGGTATAGCCTTTGGCTTGGTCTTTTCGCTCTTCGTTTCGATTCAATTTTTGCTCCTATCACTCAAAATACCCTAGAACAGTATCTAGGAACAATAAAACATATAAAAAAAAATGAAGCATTGGTTATATCAAATAATGTATGTAAAAGTAGGTCAAATATAGTGTGAAAACATGTATGTTGAAAATCCTATATACTTCACACTTATCAAATGTAATTTTACTTGACGTTGTCAAATGCCGAAATTCAATGTTTATGAAGAGTATCCTCATGCACCGGCTGGAGGAAAGTAGAAGATTTCAAGACCATTGCTTTACCGAGGAATGGAGAGCAATAATTCTGAACAGAAGAAGAGGCAGTCAGGGTGGTGTGTGGATGAGAACGGAGGAGGTGGTGGGCAACTTTTTTGGGTTAAGAAAAACACATATAAAAGGGAACAGAGAGAAGAGAAATCTTAATTCTTCTGCGGGAATAAAGAAACGACGAGATGCACTCTAGCAAAATCAAAAACAAAAGAAGAAAGAAATAACATTGAAATAATACATAAAGGAAGGGTGCCCCAAGTGATGGTGTTAAGACAGAAGAACTAAGAAAGACGAGGGTGTTGCAGTGGTACCGTGGTAGCATTGAAGCTCAAGAACTCTTGGAGGAGGCTGAAGAAATTCAAAAAAAATGCATTTGAGAGAAATTAAAAGAGGTGGAATTAGCGTAAGGGGGCGCTTGGTTTCTTGAAAGATTGAGAATGAGAATAAGAATGAGATGAGTAGAATATAATTAAATTGAAATAGTATTTTTTTTCTATTCTCTCTCTTTTATTAGGTAATGATTCATTCTTGTGTTTCCTTTTTTTCATTAATATAATAATACAAAATATAATATATAATCTCAATGATTATAAAGATAATAATAATTATAATGATAATAAACGGGCCCACCCACTGGATTCCTTATCTCGCCCCGTAGCGCACCCGTTTCCTCCCTTCATCTCGCACATCCCGTTTGATTTCCATGGCTAATTCGCTGCAGCACTGCGGCATCCTTCCCATCCAAATCTCGCCCAAACCGTTCCCCAAATTCGTCAAATCATCTTCCTCAATCCGAAGTGGACCGAACCCCCAGAAGCAGATCAAGAAGCGATGCCTGAGATGCGGCGAACTTTACCACGACAACAATAACTCCCCCACCGCCTGCTCCTTCCACGGCCACACCACAGGTAGGATTCCTGAGACGGCTTAATTATATTGTTATTATTATGCAATCGATCGAGGTGCCTAACTAATTTGCTAATTTATCAATGGAATGGACTACGTGGTGGGTGTGGGTGTCGGAGGAAGGGGAAAGAGGGTTGCTGTCCATGGCGCCGCCGCACCAGGGCATTGACGGGGAGTGGAGTGATCGCAGCGGGGTAATCGTGTACAGGTGGAACGACAAGGGGGAGAGGCCTAACACCGGCCGCGCCAACTGGAAGAAAAGGTGGACCTGCTGTGCCGAGTACGGGGAGGACGCGCCTCCCTGCCGCCGGGGCCGCCACGTCTCGTACGACGATGGATTTACGCTCTATTGATCCCGTTCGAGTGAGTCAACGGTTATCCCTTCTTAATAAATAATTGTGCCAGATGCAATGGATTAATTAATATTGATATTACAACATTATTATGCATGCTGCTGGCGGAATGTTTTTCATCTTTATTTTATATATATATATAGGTAATAAATCTTAAGACAGTTTTAGATTTCAGTTTTACGATAATAAATATCAATTATTCCGTAATGATTCCCTCTCTTACATCATTACGTTTTTTATGAAAGTGAATTATCATTAGGTAATCATTGTTTCCTCTTGAATACAACGACCTATTTATCCTAACACAATTTCTATTCTCATAGTAATTGGATCATACTAACCATTTAAGATCTTTGATATTCAGTGTTATCTCTGAGAGAATTTAAATTACTTTTGTGATTAAAAAATTAAATTTGATTTTATAGATCCGAGATTAATATCCACCTCTCAATTCATCCCTTAATATCTAAGTCATGCGAACATGTAAACGATTGTAGAGCACACTAAACCATGTGGCCAATATATTACAAAGGGTAGTGGCCTTGGCCTTATAATGAAGCTCATGGGTAAAGTCAGCCCAAACATTATGTACTATAAATGGGATCTCTCCGCCCCCCACCATAAGGTAAATCAAAAACAATATTTGTTAATTTTGAGAAAAAAAGAATATCTTCTTTAGTGAAGATCAATAGACATATTATACAAACTAGAATCTATTTTAGAAAAACTATATATATATATATATATATATATATATATATATACATACGTGACCGTGAGCGAAATCTGACGTGGGCTATCTGACGCAGTCAAAACTCAATTTTTTTAATCTCTCTCTTATCGACATGCAACAACTTTTCTCTCTCATCAGCATGCAACTATAAAAAAATTTTATTTTCTCTCTCATCTGATTGCATGCAACAATCACCGTGCTGCTAATTTTTAAAGGTGATGTAGCTGGTACAACGTTATAACAACTACTACACAATAGCTGCTACACGTTGTAGCAGCTTCTGTATAGTCGCTGCTATAACGTGTAGCAGTGTTAGTGTAACTACTATGTTGTAGAAGCTACTGCATCGTTGTAGTAGCTACTGCATCTTTGTAGCAGCTTCTACACCGTTGTAGCAGTTACTGCATCGTTGTAGTAGCTTCTGCACCGTTGTAACAGCTACTGCACGGTTGTAACAACTTTTACACCGTTGTAACAGCTTCTGCACCTTTGTAGCAGCTACTGTACCATTGTAGTAGCTATTGCATAGTAATTGCTACAAGTTGTAACAGCTACTGTATAGTAACTGCTATAAGTTGTAGCAGCTACTGCATAGTAACTGCTACAAGTTGTAGCAGCTACTACATAGAAACTGCTACAAGTTGTAGCAGCTACTGCATATTAGCTGCTACAATGTTGTATCATCACTACCACAATAATTTTTTACATGTAATAATAGGAGAGAAGATAAAATATCATTTTAATTTAAAAAGAAAGAGAGAAAAGTTGTTACATGCAGATGAGAGAGAGAGATTAAAAATTTTTATAGTTGTTGTATGCAGATGAGAGAGAAAAGTTGTTGCATGCAGATGAGAGAGAGATTAAAAAAATTTGATTTTGGCCGCGTCAGATAGCCCATGTCGGATTTCGCCCACGATCGCGCACAAAGTGTCGCTCAGCATATCAAATCTCTCTCTCTCTCTCTCTCTCTCTCTCTCTCTATATATATATATATATATATATACACACACACACACACACAAATATGTTAACTATTATATACAATACTTACCCTTAAGTTGGAGCATAAATATTAATCATATCCAATTTATTACAAAGATAATCAACTTGAACCCTACTTAAAGTTTTTGTGAAGATGTCCTCGAGTTGTTCTTCAATCTTCACATATCATGTAGAAATTAAGTTTTGTTGAATTTTCTCACAAATAAAGTGACAATCAATTTCAAAGTACTTAGTTCGCTCATGAAATACATGATTCAAAGCAATATGAAGAGCAGCTTGGTTATCACACCATAATTTTGCTGGTACTAAAATTTTAAGTCCTATTTCAGTCAAGAATTGATATATCCTTATTATCTCACACACAGACTGTGCTATAGCATTGTATTCTGACTTTGCACTAGATGGTGACACAACATTTTACTTCGTACTCTTTCATAAGACTAAATTTCCTCCAATAAATAAACAATAACCTGAAGTCACTACAAGAAAAACCCTCATAGACATCGGTTTTCCACCGCTGTCTATTACATTTTCGAGTGATGTCTATGAAGGCGATGTAAAAGGTCTGTCATTTTAGATATCAGGTTATAACCGGTGTAGTATCACTTAACGACATCGGGTGTAAAATCGATGTAATATTATATGTTAATAACACCAGTTTTGGCAGCGGTATACGACCGATGTAATATTAGTTAATGACACCGGTTTTGCAGCGGTGGAAAACCGATGTAATATCAGTATTGTTTAACGACACAAATTCAATTTCTGAAATAGTGAAAAACCAATATTATCACCAAGCAAATCATAAAATTAAGTTAATATTATTAATTCACTAAGAAAATCACAAAAAAAATGCACCGATGTATCTAAAAACACCAAGTCAATATCCATATAACCAACACATAAATATTCTTCTTGCAACATAAAAAGATAATAGATATTGTGCACATCAAGTCAGTGTTCACAAATTACACAACTATTCTTCTTACAACATTTAAAGATAATAGATAGTACACAAATATTCTTCTTACTGGTGCCAACATTACTGCTGAGCGGTTAAGTTTTGCTGATGGTAAAACTGACCGCTTGTAATCACAGACTCACAACTGGTGTTTCTTGTTGTCACAGATGCCTGAATGTTCAGTGACAAATAGTAAGATCGATTAAAAACTTCATACAACAGAGTTTAGTGTGTGTTTTCATAATTGAAATTGAAATATGATAAATATTTCATAAAATTGCATTATTGTTCATAATGGATTGCCAAAATAACAGCAGCTATGAGGAACTACCTATCCAAGTCGAAATAGATAGATAACATATTTAGTTCTTGTACTAGATGGAATGAAAAGATGAAAAAATTTGGTATATACGATAACAAATACAATAAGAAAATAATTCAAACAAGAACATTGCATTTTTTTTGTGATAGGCACTTCAGAAAGTATGATAAGATTAGTTTAAGCATACATACATTTTGCACTTGCTGGCGCATATGACCATTCTGATAAACAAGTTCAGACACCTGCTTTTGCAGCCGATCATTTTCTTCCATTAACAGTTTATTCATGGCACTAAGCTTGCGATTAACTATTAGGAGCCGAAAGGATTCCTTCCTCTGCTTTTCCCGACATCTAGCAAAAGAAAAGAGTGAATACTACAAATTTGATATACAATTAATGCATTACATATTATTTATATGCTGATAAGTATCAATCCTCTACCATAGTTCAATGGTCAAAACTTTGACAGGAATTAACTGTTAGGACCTTCGGATAGCGGCTAGAGAGGGGGGTGTGAATAGCTGACCCCAAATTTTCGTTTCTTCCTACAATTTAGGTTAGCGCAGCGGAAATACAATGTAGAAACGAAAGTGGAGAAGATCAAACCTCAAACACGATGATGTAACGAGGTTCGGAGATGATACTTCTACTCCTCGGCGTGTCCGTAAGGTGGACGAAGCCTATCAATCCGTCGGTGGATGAGACCCCGAAAAATCGGCTAATAGAAACTCCTTCTGGGTGGAGAAACCTCGCCACAAACTTCTTGCAACAGCAAGATAGGAGTACAAAAATACAGCACAATACAAAGACAGTAAGAATGTAAAAACACAGCTTGCCTTCTTGTCGACTGGATGAAGCAGCAACTTCACGAAACACCTACAACAGCAGGAACCAGCCGAAGGAAGCTTCCACGAAGCTTTAGGAAGATGAGAGCTCAGCAAAGCTCTGATTGCAGTAAGATCAGAAAAGGAAGGAGCAGCGCTAGAGCACCTGTAGCCCTCGACCTGTTATATAACCTGCGAAGAAGAAGACACATAAACTAGCCGTTGTGTCGCAACGGTCTGTTCTGCCCCCATACAGAGATTTTCTCCGATCGGTCTTGGGACCGATCAGGCCGATCGGTCCCCGCACCGATCAGATACGCGCAAGTTGCTTGATCTCGATCGGTCTGTGGACCGATCAGACTCAGTGGATCGGTCCACGCCGATCCCCTCTTCTTCTCTCGATTTTCGTCAGATGATTCGGCCACCGCACCGATCGTAATCCTGAACACATCGTTAGTTACCGACGGTCACCGCATCGATCAACCAACAGATCACCGATCGGCCACGGGCCGATCCAGTTTAGAGCTCCCAACCCCTCCGGTCCTGAGAACGAGCTACCAAGCCCTCTCTGACCTAGTCCGGAGAACGAGCTGCCGAGCCCTCTCCGACTTCGTCCGGTTCAGAGAACGAGCTACCGAACCCTCTCTGACCTAGTCCGGAGAACGAGCTGTCGAGCCCTCTCCAACTTCGTCCGGTCCAGAGAACGAGCTACCGAGCCCTCTCTGACCTAGTCCGGAGAACGAGCTACCGAGCCCTCTCCGACTTCCACGTCCGGTCCAGAGAACGAGCTCCCGAGCCCTCTCTGACCTAGTCCGGAGAACGAGCTACCAAGCCCTCTCCGACTTCCCATGCCAAGTTTCCATACTTGGACTTTTCCCGTGCCAAGCTCCCTGCTTGGACTTTTCCGTGCCAAGTCTCCATACTTGGACTTTTCCCGTGCCAAGCTCCCTGCTTGGATTTTTCACCAGATGTCTGGTCAACCTTGACCTATCTGGATTTCCCTTGCCTGACTTCACTCACCAGAACTTTCCAACTGCCTGGCTTCACTCACCAGGACTTTCACCTGGCTTCACTCACCAGGATTTCCCGAATCAGGTCGACTCACCTTGGGTTAACCAGGTCATCCTTGACCAAAGATTGCACCCACAATCTCCCAAGTTTGTATTCTGTCAAACATCAGAATAGAACTTTTCTATTCTCGTCAAACATCAAAATACAACTCGAGTAAGGTCAACTCGAGTCAGGTCAATCAGGTCAACCTTGACCTAAGGTTGTACCAACAATCTCCCCCTTTTTGATATTTGACAAAAACCATAATCAAGTTAGGTTAACCCGATAACCTAACTTAGGTTTTCCAATGTTCTTCCTTGAACATTCTCCCCAAACTCTAATGTTATTCCTTGAACATTCTTTGGACATTCTCCCATTCTCCCCCTTTTTGACACACATCAAAAAGAGTGAATCAAGGTTAAGAGTTTCTTCCTAATGAAAGTCCCATACCTTTCATTGAAACCCTTAAATTCCCCCTTGATACTAAAGTCAACAATCAACTTAGTGATAATCCCATATCACTCAAGTCTTTAGAGTAAAAACTCCCCCTAAAAGTCAACTCCCCCTTGACTAATAGGTAAAACTCCCCCTAAAGGTCAACTCCTCCTTACCATTGCACCAACAATGTCTTGGAGAGTTTCAAACCTTTAGAAATCTAAAATACCAACTTCCAGCTGAAATTTCAGAAATTTCAGACAGAATTTGGCACGCCTGATCGGTCACCAGACCGATCAGGATCTCCCTGGATCGGTCCAGTGACCGATCCAGCATCCCCTGGACCGATCAGGGAACCTCCTGATCGGTCACACATGTCTGATTTCTGATTTCTGAATTTCTTCCTCCCGAAATTCAGAAACCCCTACAAAATTACAGAAAATTCCAAAAATTATAAAATTTTGAGGATACATTCCTCATAACATATACTATCATGGAAAAATAGTTTTCTATGAAAATAACTTCCATTTTCAAATCTTGATACAAAGTTTAAAAACTTTGAAATAGTTCAAGTTTACCTCAACTTTGTATCAACTTGCTCAATGATGAATGCTATCACTAGAAAAGCTTCATCAAGATTTTTCAAATCAATTTTAAAATGATTTTACACCATTCAATTTAGAACCATAATCTTAGGGCTAAATGTACATGACTTGTACACAAGCTTTCCCTATGATCCTCCATTTTGAATTAGGCTCATCTAGGTACAAGAACTATGCACCTTGATCCTAACTCATGATCCTAATATCTCACATACATCTAAGGTGTATCAAACACATCCAAGTCAATTTTGATGTGAGATATGGTTTAGGTCATCTTAATCTAAGTTTTCATGCATTTTCTAAACAATAATTTGATTTCCATATCAAATTATGTTTTTGTCCTTAAATCAAATTAATTGATTATAAATGCAAAAGATGATGACATGGCATAAAATAATATCATAAGTGAAAACATGTGCCAATGTCATGATGTCATGTCATAAAGTAATGAAACTTAAATAAGGCATGACATATAACTAACCTAAGCATTATCATGACATTTCAAATGATAGTAAATTAGATATGATGTCATGACATGGCATATGGCAAACAATATATGGCAAATAACATATAAAGGTATAGAAAATACCTAATTCTAGCTTTAGTTGACATTTTTGATAATTTTGATCATTTTGCCATAAATTCTATATTCCTAAGTGTAATAGATCTAAAATCATATGCTAAGGATTTTTAGATCACTATGTGCCAATTAGATTGACCCTAGAAAATTCCTCAAATGTGGTTGGCACATCCTAATCACCTTAGGAATAATTTTTAATTTCATTTTCAAGACTTGATTACACCTTGAATATTCCTAAAATGCCACCTTTTGCCATGAGTAGGTTAACTACCTATCCAATTAAGGTTGGCACACCCTAAACCATCTAGCGTGAAGGAATCACGCTCCTAGGAACCCAATACCTATTTGAGCTCATTGGGTTCACTAAATATTCACTAGGGATGACTTCCCTAGAAACCCTCCTAATGACCCTCCTAGGCTTTAAAGCCTTGGTCATTTGGGACTCATCAAGATCAACTCTAGGGGTGACTCCCCTTGTGACCTTGGTGATGGTCTTCCTAGCCCTAGGTCTTGTTCCATAATCGAATGGAACATTATGGTAAGTGGGCTTGACCACTTGAGACTTAGGTTTGTGACTCAAACCTCTCATGTCCTTGGGCTTTTGCTTTTGACCCTTAGACCCTAGAGTTGACTTCTCCAAATTCTTAAGGGTCTTTTCTAAGGTGTCAAGTCTTGACCTCAAGACTTGATTTTCCTTTTCTAATACCTCAAGTTTTAATTTATCATTTTTCTTTGAGGTATACCTAGGCATATGTCTAGTTATTTTGGGATTCCTACCTAGGTTTTCCTTAACCTTAGATGAGTTAATTCTAGGGTTGGTTTTCCTAGTATTGTCCTTATCTAGGCTAACATGTTTGGCACCTAAGCACGTGTATCGGTTACTATAGTTATCATGCTTATTAGTATTGACAATAGCAATAAGGCTACTAGCATGCATCCTACTAGAATTGCAAGAATGTACCTTAGAGATTACCTTAGGGTTTGCCTTAGCTCCCCCTATAGACGTGCTCGGTCTCTTGTCCTTGTGAGATTGCCTCCCCCTCGGACATTGGCTCCTATAGTGTCCCCTTCGCTTGCATTGGAAGCACACCACGTGCTCCTTACCCTTGCGTATCGGGACTCCGGCTTTCTAGACCTTTGGCGCCGGTGGAGTCTTCCTAATCCTCCTTGGACACTTACTCTTGTAATGTCCATATTCCCTACACTCAAAGCACATTATATGTAATTTACAAGAAATTAAATTGCTTGAGTTACCTAATGTTGAGGGTGGATATGAGCTTTCTCCTTCATCCCTTCCGGAGGTAGAGGCTTCTTCTTCTTGCTCCAATCTTGAAGAAGAACTCTTCTCCTCTTCTTCCTTAGATGTTGAGTAGCCCTCAACTTCTAATTCCTTACCTCCATGAAGTGAGCTACTTGACTCACTTGACTCCTCTTCATGACTTGAATTGGAGCTTCCCTCATGGAACTTGGCCAAGTTGTTCCACAATTCCTTGGCATTGTTGTAACCACCTATCTTACACAAGATATCGTTAGGTAATGAGAATTCAAAAATTTTCATTACCTCGTCGTTGATTACGGATTGGTGGATTTGTTCCTTCGTCCACCTCTTCTTTTCAAGAATTTCTCCTTCTTCATCCCTTGGAGGAACAAAACCTACTTGTACACAATTCCAATTAACTAAGTTAGTCATAAGAAAGTACTTCATTCTTACCTTCCAAAACGCGAAGTCGTCGCGATCGTAGAAGGGTGGAATCGTGACGTCTTCTCCAAGTTGATCCATTCTCTAGCTCGTGCTCCCTCGGGTGTTAATCCGACGAAGAGCAACCTTGCTCTGATACCACTTGTTAGGACCTTCGGATAGCGGCTAGAGAGGGGGGGTGTGAATAGCCGACCCCAAATTTTCGTTTCTTCCTACAATTTAGGTTAGCGTAGCGAAAATACAATGTAGAAACGAAAGTGGAGAAGATCAAACCTTAAACACGATGATGTAACGAGGTTCGGAGATGATACTCCTACTCCTCGGCGTGTCCGTAAGGTGGACGAAGCCTATCAATCCGTCGGTGGATGAGACCCCGGAAAACCGGCTAATAGAAACTCCTTCTGGGTGGAGAAACCTCGCCACAAACTTCTTGCAACAGCAAGATAGGAGTACAAAAATACAGCACAATACAAAGACAGTAAGAATGTAAAAACACAGCTTGCCTTCTTGTCGACTGGATGAAGCAGCAACTTCACGAAACACCTACAACAGCAGGAACCAGTCGAAGGAAGCTTCCACGAAGCTTCAGGAAGATGAGAGCTCAGCAAAGCTCTGATTGCAGTAAGATCAGAAAAGGAAGGAGCAGCGCTAGAGCTCCTGTAGCCCTCGACCTGTTATATAACCTGCGAAGAAGAAGACACATAAACTAGCCGTTGTGTCGCAACGGCTAGGGCCTGGACCGATCAGGCTCCACCCTGATCGGTCCAGACCTTCTCTGATCGGTCTTGGGACCGATCAGGACCTATGCTGATCGGTCCCCAGACCGATCAGCACGCTTCACAGAGAGTTGCCCAACTCTCTGATCGGTCTGTGGACCGATCAGGACTCAGGTGGATCGGTCCACAGACCGATCCCCCTCTTTCTTCTCCTGATTTTCTTCGCTTCTGTATGATTACTGATCGGTCACCAGACCGATCAGGTAATTCACAGAAACACACTGTTTGGTTACTGATCGGTCACCAGACCGATCAGTCAACCATCGGTCCAGAGAACGAGCTACCCAGCCCTCTCTGACCTAGTCCTGAGAACGAGCTGCCGAGCCCTCTCCGACTTCGTCCGGTCCAGAGAACGAGCTACCGAGCCCTCTCTGACCTAGTCCGGAGAACGAGCTGCCGAGCCCTCTCCGACTTCGTCCGGTCCAGAGAACGAGCTACCGAGCCCTCTCTGACCTAGTCCGGAGAACGACCTACCGAGCCCTCTCCGACTTCCACGTCCGGTCCAGAGAACGAGCTCCCGAGCCCTCTCTGACCTAGTCCGGAGAACGAGCTACCAAGCCCTCTCCGACTTCCCATGCCAAGTTTCCATACTTGGACTTTTCCCGTGCCAAGCTCCCTGCTTGGACTTTTCCGTGCCAAGTCTCCATACTTGGACTTTTCCCATGCCAAGTCTCCATACTTGGACTTTTCCCGTGCCAAGCTCCCTGCTTGGACTTTTCACCAGATGTCTGGTCAACCTTGACCTATCTGGATTTCCCTTGCCTGGCTTCACTCACCAGAACTTTCCAACTGCCTGGCTTCACTCACCAGGATTTCCCGAATCAGGTCGACTCACCTTGGGTTAACCAGGTCATCCTTGACCAAAGATTGCACCCACAATCTCCCAAGTTTGTATTCTGTCAAACATCAGAATACAACTTTTCTACTCTCGTCAAACATCAGAATAGAACTTTTCTATTCTCGTCAAACATCAAAATACAACTCGAGTCAGGTCAACTCGAGTCAGGTCAACCAGGTCAACCTTGACCTAAGGTTGCACCAACATTAACAACTACAGAAAAAACTAAACTTTTGATAAGAATCTTTAGATGTCTTTCAGAATTTTTTTTGCCAAAATACATATATACATATTAGAAACTTAACCCAAAATATAAACAATACCAAAACTTCAGCACTTGGAACTTCTGAAACAGCAAATTTGCAACACTTAAAATATGATCAAAGAAAAATACACTAATTCACCAAACAAAGAACAAGAACTTGCCCCCAGGTCATCTTAAGAAATTCTAGATATTTATCTGCAGTAGAACTACATCCTAGAAATGCCCTCATTAAGTAACAAAATTCAATCCTCAGACTACTCTGATGGGCGAGTATGAGAAGAAAAGAACCAGAATTTCTCAGAAAGGTAATGGATAAATAAAGTAAACCTTATGCATAGACCAGCACATAAAACTCCTTTCATATTTCTAAGATTTTATTGATTGCGATAGAATGGACAAAGAAAAAGTGGAGTCGAAACGTACAAACAACACTAATTCTGCTAAATTTGGCATAGATGTAACAGTGTGACATAAATGAAATTTATGAAGTAAACAAAAAATTGAAGTGTGAGATAAAAAAAACTCTAGATAAAAGTGGTTGTCACCTTGGCAAACTTATCTGATGAACCTGTTAGAAAATGAGAGCCATCTGCTAGATAAAAGTGGTTTTCTGATGACCAATTTCTTTATCTGCCTCCTTCAGCAGTTTGCCAGTCTGAAAAGTTCACACAAAAATACCATAATGAATACACATGTTGCCCAATGACAACAAGAATGAAATTGACTGTGCTGTGATGAAGAGTTGGGCAAGGTCTTGACTAATTAAAAAATGAAATCAAATAAGTCTAAAATTTTATATATCTTAGATTTTGTACTGCTATTCCTTGCAACCGATTTGATTTCCTTGGCTCATCAAGAATGAAATGATAGTTAAATTAGATATGATAATAGTCTCTTATAATTATATGTTGTCAAACGACATGAAATTTCCTTGAAAGATAAGAGCCACCACAAAACATGGCAAACATGAAAAGTAGACCATGTGAAAGAATGATATATTAGGAACTGGTACAATAATTGTAGGGGGGACTAATATGGTATCAGAGGAAAAAAAATCCATACTTAGCTAACGTCGCATCACAAAACAGCAAATTTACATATTAGAAGATAGAAACATCCATCAAGTCTTTGGTAAATAATTCCAAAAAAATGAATAGCTTTGTTATATATGTAATACATGAATGTGTTTGATAGCAGAGGAAAGCACGTTAGTTATAGTGAAATTGTTTATCTAATATATGGAAACTATAAAAAGATATAATGAAAAAAATAAACAAGCCCACCTCAGTATCCCATACACAGATCACTATATCTTCACCGACACTAATTATAGTCTTGTTTAGCAGTCCCCACACAACCCTTTTTATACGTCCCACAGGCCCCTTAATGGTGAGGACCGATTCAGTAGTTTCTGCACAAGCAAACATCATGAAATGACTGTCCTATAGCAGTGAAGAGATGGTGAGAACACTAAGGTTATACATAGGTGATATGACTGATCATGCTTCAATTGAAATCCTGACTTCCTAGGAATACAAAGTCATTGGACTAGAACTGCTAGATTAGTAGATTGACTATATTGACTAATCTGAGGATAAGCAATCTATAGTGCTAGCTATAACAGCATGAGCAAATTTCAGTCATGCATGAACCTACAAAGTAATGATAGTTCAATAATTATCTTGTACATTCTCGTGGAGCCTACCTCAAGGCCAAGGCAACATTATGTTGAAGAACTTAGATATGTAGTTAAGATAAAAGCTAGCATGTTCAAAGTGTAAACAAAGTATATTTTGTTTAATTAATTCCAAATGTGTATCCATACGGCGTGACGTGACTACACGCATCCTTTAGCTCTCTTGGGTTGTACAGGTAAAACAATTACACCTGCTCTTGCCTATCGCAAGAAAAAAAAAGAATATTGTATGTTGTCCAAAATCCAACTAGTATGATATATATAGGGATTTCAAATGAGAAGGAGATCATTTATTAATTACTTTCCAATGAAGCAATTATTTTCATGAAAAAAAGTAAAACTTCACTATATATATTCATCGAACTAGTAAGCTGTGGAGAAGTAAAAAAGAACAAACAAATAGAAAAAAAATAGACAACCTTAAAAAGAAAATCAAAACCACGACAAAATTAGCAAGTGGACGGCCAAACGAAGAAATCTCAACGGAAATAGCTATTGAACAAGAGCGAGCTAGAAAGAAACTGAATTGAACAGCAGGAAGAGGAGATGGAGAGAGAGAGGGAAAGAGGAGGAGGAGGGTCGACCTGGAGCTGGCGAATTCGTAGAGCTTCCTACGGGCTGAAAAGACGATGAGGCCGATCTCAACATCGCAGAGCACAGAGAGCTCAAAGGCCTTCTTCAGAAGAACTCTACGGTGCTTGGAAAAGGTCACCTGCCGGCTGGCCAGGTTCTCTATCCTCCTCATCTGCGTCTTCCCCCTCACCATGTCGACCGATAAGTCGATAACACACCCAGAGGCAGCGCCGAATCCTACCGCGAGCAGCAAAATCAGCGAGCAAGGAGCTCCGATAAGTCATGGCCACACGAGGATCGACAAGGAGGGATCGGATCGGAAGAAGGAGATGAGGAATCGAGGTTACCAGATATGGGATTGAGAAAGAGTGGAGGAGGGTGACTTCTAGCGACCTGGTGACGACTCCAAGCCACACAGGCAACCTCTTCTCACCCAAACGGAGGAGTTGGAGGAGATGCGATGTGGTTGGAAGGAGAAGCAAGGGAGTCGTGTGTTGATCCTGATCGGGAGAGGAAGGGGCGTCGATCTAGGAAGGGGAAGGACGGCGCGATATAGGTTTAGATTTGGAGGGAAGAGTGAAGTGTTACAAATTTTGGCTAAGTATTGGTGGGAAAATTAAATTATTTTATTTATCATAGACACCGGGTGTTAAAAACCGTTGTTAAAATCGATGTCTATTAATGGGAAAAAGGCGCTCATAGACATCGGCTAAAAAACCGATGTCTATGAGCGAAAATCTGCGCTCATAGACATCGGTTTTTGGAAAAACCGGTGTAAAATACTCAAAGACATTGGTTTTTGCTTAAAACCGTTGTTGTTCCACCGATGTCTATGAGGGTTTTTGTTGTAGTGAGTATATCTCCTATCTATTTTAGAACCTGCCTAATTTGCATCCAAAAAACATTCGATATAAGTGTGCCCATGATTTTTATATACGATATCTCGTCTGGGTGCTCCCTTCAAGTAACACAAAATTTGTTCTGATGTTGCTTAATGATGAATGGTTGGAAATGTCATAAATTGACTGACAATACTAACTGAGTATGCAATATCCAGACGAGTTACGATAAGATAATTCAACTCTCAACCAACCTTCGATATCTTTTAGTATGTTCAAATAGTTCTCCTTTTCATGTGAGATGCATGTTCTAAGTCATTAGAGCACTACAACACTTTGCCCCCAATTTTCCTATCTCAGTTAATAAGTCGAGAACATATTTTCTCTGAGATAGGAATATACTTTTTTTACCCCTCATAACCTCAACACCTAAGATAACAATATCATCCACATACACAACTAATAGAATGATACCAACTACTGACTGCCTATAGAGCACACAATAGTCAGGCTTGTTCTTCATCATACCAAATTTTTTAACAACCTGACTAAAATTTTCAAACTAAGCATGAGGACTTTGTTTTACATCATACAAAGCTTTCCGAAGACGACAAACTTTCCCTGACTCCCCTTGAGCAACAAACCCAGGAGATTGCTTCATATACACCTCCTCCTGAAGATCACCATGAAGAAAAACATTCTTGATATCAAGTTGATGTAAAAGTCAATTATGAGCAGCAACCATTGAAATAAACAATCGAATAGATGACAACTTTGCGACAGGAGAAAAAGTGTTAGAATAATTCACAGCATAGGTTTGAGCATAACCTTTAGCAATAAGATGGGTTTTTAATTTGGCAACTAATCCATCTGGATTCACCTTTACTGTAAATATCCATTTTCATCCAATAGTCTGTTTCCCAGAAGATAGATCAACCAAGTCCCAAGTGTCATGATCATCTAAAGCATTCATATCTTTTATCATTGCATCTTTCCAACAATGATGAGATATGACATCACGAACATTTTAGGAATAGAGATAGAGTCAAGTGAAGCAATAAAAGAATATGAGGAAAATGATATGATGTTATAAGGAACAAAAGGAGAAGTAGAATAAGTACACTGGTGTTTACCTCTACGTAACGTAATAGGAAGATCATTACTTGGGACTTGATATGATGATAAAGTGTTGGGATATGCCCGATGTGGTGTGTACTGAAAACATGCTTCGTAAACATGTACAACGGAAGACTTAATGATAAATAAACTAATTTATTACATCACTCACACACACACAACTGTTGGCCCAAGTAGGCCGGAAGATGCACTGAGCCCATCGACTCCCTTCCCGTGCCATCTTTATCGCTAGTTGCGTCTTCTGCTCAACTTCTTGTGTTTCTAAACTTCTGCACACTTAGACACAAGGATCAAAATATAACATGACCTAATTTAACTTGTTTGATCACATCAAAACTACCACGAGCTCCCAACAATTTACCCTTTTTTGATGTGCATCAACCCAAGTTCAAGTTAGGGAAAAACAAACAAACCAAATTACAAGTTGTAATGGAATTGCATGAATAATTTTATAAAACAAGTTAAAATAACATTATAATGTTGCAATTAAGTTAACAAAATTCAAATTTCAAATTTGAAACGTCCTAACTTCCCCTAAACTTGTACCTTTCCTCCCCCTTTGATCACATCAAAAAAAAAAGAAGAATATTTTGAAATTAATTTGGAGGGGTGCTTAACAAAATGTTTAACAATTTTTAAAATTTTTCATAAAGTTATACTTTGTATTTGGAAAAAATAAAAAAAAATTAACAAAAATATTGTGTCAATTGTAAAAATTTGACTAATAAGAAAAATTCTAATTTGTTAAAAGATTATAATAGTAAATCATTTTAATAGTTAGTCAATTACATATTTATTTCAATAAAAAGCTTTCAGGCTGTGGCGAGACATTAGGCCTTTATGGATATTGGAGTAACAACCACTTTCTTAGACAAAGCCTTTTAAAAAATTAATATTCAATTTCCTTTCTGACATTTTAACCCTTTTAAAATTGAGAGAATTTTAGTTTAAGTATGATTTTGGAACCCAATATAAGTTCCTATCTACTTGATTAATTAAAAATTTTAGAGGTACATAATTTTTAGGAATATTCCTAATTTATCCCTAGTGATGTCTAATATACCAGTTTAGCTTACCATACTTTTTAAATTTTGATTTTTGACAATTATTCAAATTCAAACATGCATGGTCATTATTCAAACTTTTGATTTGAGTTTTTAACTTATCATTTTCTAATTTTAACTTATTAAACAACTCTAATGGGCATGCTTTTGCTGATTATTTTTTCAAATCAGTGTTCTCTTTTTCTAATTTTACCAAATCCTTTTTAAGAACTTTAATGAAATTAAATAATTGCTTGAGAGATAGTGCACGTACCTCACTTACCTCATGTTCTGATGCTCCCCCTTTATCGTAGCTTTCTTCTGATGATTCTCCCCCTTCGTCAATGTGCATCTCTTAGGTAGTTTCATCTTCTGTTTGATAGTTTGCCATTAGGGCTAGTCCGGAGAAGGCCTCGACCTCGGACTCAGAGGATGATGATTCGTCCCATGTGATCTTCAAATTCTTGTGCTTTGATCTGCTGCCCTTGACTTTCTCCTTCTTCTTTAGTTTAGGGCATTCATCCTTGATGTGCCCTTCTTCGTTGTAGTTGTAACATTGGACCTTCCTTTTATTTTGGTAATCCTTTTTCGTCTGTGATTTAAATTTATTAGACTGAATAAACTTATTAAATTTTCTTACCATTAGGACCGCTTCGACTTCATCGATTGATGCTTCGGAGTCTTGATCTTTCGTTCTTGCCTTTAGGGCAATGTCCTGACTCGGTCCCTTTCTTTGTCTGGCATACCGAGATTCATGTAATTCAAAAATGGAAAAGAGATTTTCTAAAGTACTCACCTCGAGATTTTTGGATATATAGTAGGAGTCTACTATGGATATCCATTCCGATGTTCTTGGGAACACATTTAATGCATATCTTTGTGCGCCCCGATTAGTTACAGATTCTCCAAGGTTTGTTAATCCGGTGATAAGCTCCTTGTTTCTTTCATGTAGATGTGCTACTAACTCTCCCTCATCCATCTGAAGGTTCGTCAGTTAGTTCCGGATCAGGTCCCATCTCGTAAGCTTTGTTTCAGAAGTTCCTTCGTGCAGCTCCAGAAACTTCTCCTAAAGTTTCTTTGCTGATTCGTACTCACCGATCCTATTCATTTCCTGGGGTGGCAGTATGCTAAGTAGGTGGAACTCGGCTCGTCCATTTGCTACGAAGTCTATTTGCTCCTTCTTGGTCCCTTGATGTTCTTCCTTTTCATTCCTTGGGAGTCTTTGGGAGCTACAAAACTATATTTAATTATTAATAGTATTTCAAAATCAATTTTGAAAAATACCTCCATGCGTTTTTTCCAAGATGCATATTCTCCCTCGAACTTCGGTAGGAATATTATCGGTCCGACCATCATTTTGGTGCTTCAGTCGATGGTTAGTCCTTCTGAGACTGTTAGGCTCTGATACCACTTGTTGGCCCAAGTAGGCCTGAAGGAGGGAAGGTGAATTAGATGTTAAGATAAATAAAAATCTTTCTCGTTCTTTCAACTCTAATTAAAAGCAACTATAATAATAAATGAAAATAACAACTTAAAGACGAGACGCTAGATTTACTTGGTTACAATCTAGGTGATTGTTAATCCAAGACCAATGAAAGCACTAAAAGAAAATCTCCTTCGTTGAAGGCGGAGAAGCCTCTTACAATCTTTGAAAAGCTCAGACAGTTGATAGGAAATGATTACAAGAGTTGTTACATATTTCCTAGGTCTAGGGTTTTTTTATAGCTCCTGGGAAAACTTATCCAGAGCTAGAAGGTGCCTTCAATAAGGTGGGAGGTGCCTCCAGTGAGGTGCTAAGAGATAAAGCTTTATCCCTTGCAACGGTAACATCATCCTAGTCAAAGGTGTCTTCCATAGGGTTGGAAGGCGCCTTCCACAGCGAGGCGCGAAGGCGCCTTCAATTCCCTTTGAAGGTGCCTCCAACAACATCTTCAGCCTTCTTTTGCTCTCCTACTGCTCCGATCGCTTGGGTGATGTTGGTCAACCGAAATAGGGCTCACTCGAACCTAATTTTCGGCTTTCTCCTCGAGCAGGCTTCCGCTCTGGCTTCTCGTCCCTTGAAACGTCACACACGTCCTTCTCGTCCATCGATATACTCTTCCGCAGCACCTCGTCCCTTGGATGCACCAAGCCCGTCGACTCCCTTCCCGTGTCATCATTCTCGCTAGCTGTCATCCTTCCCTCAAAATTGTGTTTATTTTTATTTTATTTTATTCCACTATACTAGTTTGAAAAGAGAAAGAAAAAGGTTTTAAAATGAAAAGTGTCATGCACTATTTCCCCCTCCCTATAGGTCTCCCCTCTAGCGCTCACGTCGATCCTGTAGACAATCAATCATATAAAATAAACTTCGGCAACATCAAGGGATTGAACCTCAGTCTTTCCGGTTATTTCTTTCACTGCATTACACTTTCTTTCTCACACTCTACTACCAGTTAGATACTTCCAACCCCCCCTTCAACGTGTGTTGATTCACGTAAGCTTGTCCATATCACTAGAGGAAGCTTCAACCCATCCACACAAATTGATAAATCCAGTTAATCTAATTGATTAATCTTAAAATAACCGATCCAATTTGACCTCATAGAATTTTTCTACTAACCACTAGGATAAATCGAGAAGCGCACACGGTTGACAGTCTAGAAGCTCAACATCCTTTAGTTGTATGTCCCATTTAGAAGAAAAATTTCTATAAATATGTCATAATTAGGGATCAAACCGCGAATACTTAAATGATAATTTGATATTCTACCGTGGCACTATAGTCTCGGGGACCGAGGAAACTGTAACTCAGATGTCTAGCCAGAGGTGAATTTCGAATACATCAGGAATATTATTTTTCTTTTATTTTCTCTCTATATTTTAGATAAATTGTTTACTATCTATAATTTAACCTTTAACTTTCAATGATTATATTATAAACATTGAAACTAATAGTAAATTATTCTAGGGTAATATTCAAAGTGACATTTTGAGGTTTCCATTTTTTTCTTTAATTCTTTCATTCTATTATTTCAAATACTTCTTTGTCATAGCACAACCCCAGTTTCCAATTCTAAATATTTCATTTCAACCCACATTTATTCTATCTAATTATGAACCTCCTTTGTGGTTTTTATATTATAATTAATTTTACCCTTCACACTTTGTAAGTGTTGTCAAAAATGTGTCTATAGATTCATTATTGTTGTTTTACCTTGCTCTTGCTTAAGTAATATCAATTGATCCTCTCCACTGTTAATAGTAATGGTTGATGAACCAATAAAAGTTTGCAAGGTGTGTGCTTGGGGGAGGGAGTTAAAACGTCCAAAATGTAAATATATAGGGCATTTAGACAATACTAAAAATATAGGAATTATTTCAAAAAATTAAGAGTATAGGAGCTAAATTGATTTTTTTTTTCTAAAATGAGATATACCAATTCTATGCATATAAAGAGTCTTACATGAACAGACACATATCAGGAATAATACAATTATCCATATTTGTGTGGTTTTGTATTTTTTATATATGTTTGTAAGCTCATTAGATGCTTCTTGCATTTTACTGCTTAAAAAAAATATATAGATCTATCACATTAATGTCCTTCACACGACGACCACATATTGATAGAAGGAGATTCATCAGAAGCATAGATGTTAAGTGTATGGTAGAACAAACACATACAATATATTCCCTGAGACTCAAACCTGTCCACTACAAACAAACTACTATACATTTATCATCTATGTCAAGTCCAAGGGCTGCATTTTATTACTAAGCTAGCATACAACTGAGACAAAGAAAAAAATAATTAACTGGTGAGGAGTTTCTGAAACCAATAGGATGAACTCTTGCGAAGTCTCTTCAAGTTGTCATTGTAGTTAACATAGTTGATTCCAAATCGAATAGTGTACCCATCCATCCATTCAAAATTGTCCAACAATGACCATGCAAAATATCCTTTTACATTAACTCCTTCTCTGACAAAAAAAAAAAACACAATACAATTTAATTAGTTACCAAATTCCAAATTATGATATGAAGTTGAGTGTGATATATATAACTCTAAAATACATATGATTTATGTTGCTAGTGTGACTTAAATAATACACTTTTCAACATGGGAGGTTATGATGATTTTCTCTCAAATGATTATCTAATATATATCGCGGCGAAGCGCCTCGCAGGGTGAAAGGGGTCTACGCGCGCTGGGTAGGCTAACAATTTACTCTCTTTCTATATATATTCTTGTTAATGGTGCAACTCTAAAATACATATGATTTATGTTGCTAGTGTGACTTAAATAATACACTTTTCAACATGGGAGGTTATGCTGATTTTCTCTCAAATGATTATCTATTTGTTTTATTTTTCATAATGATCAAACATATCTTAATATTTTGCATGTTGATATTGTATTAGTCTATATATTTAATATTTTTAACTATTTTCCAATCTAATTATGCAAAGCAGTCATAAGAAAATCATATAAAGAATGTTATTGTGAATTTATTAGTTTTGCAAAAATTTATTTAATTACGAGAAATGTTAAATCACCAATATATATATATATATATATATAAACATCAACATCATGTAATTTGATCTCATAAAAAGTTTAGTTTATGTACCTGATAGCTTCCAAGACATATGAAATGTGTCGCCGGTGGAAGTCTACTCTCAAATTGTCCTTTAAAGCTTCTCTAAGTGATGATGTAGCATTGTTGATTTCACTGACTCCTGGAAGTTTTTCTAAAGTTTAAGTAATATATATATAATTATTAGCACTTGACTATATGCTCGATAAAAAATTGTCATATCTTACCATTTTCAGTGACATAGATTAGAGGATTGTTGTATTTAGTCTTTGTGTAGAGTAAGAGATCCTTTATACCTCTTGGATAGATGTACAACCAAGGTGAAGCTGCCTGCAATTGTTTCGAAAACTTTAGTTGATAGTAAGACCTAACAACAAATTTTCAAGTAGAGAAAAAGGTTATTTGAATTATATGACTATTTAAGTTGAACCAAAAAAATTAAGCTCCAATACAATTAATTAAGCTTCGATTACTTAGATAATTTCCAGGAATCAAATTGAAGTTGTGTTGAGTTTGTATAGAGCTCTTCACGAAGACAATGTGATTAAATTCATGTGCATTCAATAGGAGATCAATTTAGTTCGTTTTGGCCAAGTTAAAGATGAACCAAACTTCTATGGGAAGATAGACTGGTTTAGTCACGTTGGAATCAATTAATAAAAATTTTGAGAAGTTGTAAATTATACATAATATCTCTCCTAGCCTCTCCCATGTGATTCTCTCTCACTAGCCACTATCTAATCCCTTTTCATTTGTCATTCCGGACCTACTTATCTTGTGAGTTGTGTCACCGCCATTTATCAGTGTCTGTCATTCTAAATTCTAAATTTTGAATTCTAAATTCTAAATCATAAATCCTAAAATCAATCGTTAGCACTCCCTCTGATGTCTTTCTCTTATACTCTATTTTTTTTTTCTCTTTATCCCTTGTCTTTGTTGTGCTGGTGACCATTAGTGTTGCAAGTGATAGGATCAAGAACGACTATTGCCTAATTGACCCACCTCCCTTTCTTCTTTCTTTTTTCCTCCCCTCTTTTGTAGTAGTAGCTAGGTTTGTTATCTCTTCCTTTCTTTCATTTCATTCCTTGTGTTTCCTAGTGGCGAGCTTCTTATGTTATTTTCCAATTACTATTCTTAATTATTCCTAGTCAAGTATTAATATATAGGGACAATATTAATACATTAAGACTAGCATGTAAGTTAACTAATGACTTAGTCTCATAAGTTATTAATATAAGATATCAAGTTAATATATGGATATATATTAAAGAATATATAAATTGAATGGAATTGTCATGAGAATATTTCATAGATTGTTATATGAGTGTCATAAATATTTTCATAGTTATTATTAGTATAAACAATCCTTTGACCTGAATCACTATAGTTTGTTACAGAAGGAGTTGTGTACTTTAGTATCAACAAATGTTACCTATAACAAGGTTAATTATAAAGTCGTTCACTGGGTATACAATAAATTATGTAAAGAGATATGAATGATTTAGATAGAATTTGTCCCTTCCATATAATGGAGGTGATATCTGTGAATCCCTTGATTAAGTAGGACTATTAAAATATAGATCATATTCAAATAAGTTAGTATGAGATATTAAACTTATTTAGTTAAGTCTACTTAGAAATCAAGAAACACATTGATTGATGAGAAGATAGGATCTATGTCTCGTAAATCAATATAGATATCATAAACAACAACACTAAATTATATAATAAAATAGTCATAGATGGATTAGGTCGAATCTACGACATTCTCGTCACTTAGATAACTATGATGCATTACTAAATGACATTCATCGCTTGTGTCTTTATCTTGTGATTTTAGAGTTACTGTCAATGTTAGGAGAACCTATTGGGTCACATATAAAGAGCACATCATTTTAGGAGTTTTATTTTAATATGACTAAAATAAAGTGGCCATAAGTTTTAAGTTTGAAATTTATTTCGGACTCGTTAGATTAATGGGTTAATCTAATTGAATCTTACTCGATTACTGTGTTAATCTAATAGGATCTTAAACTTATTGGATTATGGTTAATCTAATATTTATTTAGATTTTTTCAAACAAACTCAAGCCAAATAAAGCCCACAATTTTTATGTCCATGTTTGTATCTTAGTTTGCATTTTGGATATGCATGGAAAAATAAAAGAAAAAGAAAGAAAATGTCTTGTTAGATGAGACTTGGAGATTGAGTTTAGTTTTTTAGAACACGATATTATCTGATAAAATTGTGTCAATCCAAAATGTTAGGGTTCAGTCTAAACTTTAAATAGTAGTTAGCAGTACGATGTGGGTCTTGTGATTCTGCAATCATGCTCGTGAGACGGGTTGTGCTTGTGTGGATATCATAGAGGCGAGAACATATTGATCGTGCTCGGATCAACTTCACTCTCTAGAACCGCAAAATGTTTTGTGCATCAAGAGGTAATATTCTTATCCAAACGAGTAATGCGAATTCGTTCAGATCTTCCTTTTCCACTGCGAACATGTTTAATTTTGAACAGAACCCAACAGAAAGAATAAGACAACATATTTCAATTGAAGAAATACATCACAAAATGTGGAGGCACAAAACATTATAAATGCATACTGACCTTTGGTCCAATTGCGATTCCATTCCTCATCACTATTTCACATAAGTAAATATTAGAGCTTTGAATTAACTATGTATAAAATTAATATTTTGAAGAAATAGTCAGGAAATTAAATACACACATAGGTCATATCTGATGTTAAACATGCATTGTCACGGAAATATATAGCAATAAGCTACCTGTTGAATTGGTGCATGAATCGGTGTTGTAGCTCTTGTGAACATTATGGTACCTAGGAAGCTCATAGATGTATCTTGCTGTGTAATAATTAACCCCTATGAAATCATAGGATCCCTTGACCATTTTTGATTGCTTCTTGGTGAATTTAGGTAGTCGATTTCCAACATTCACTCTCATGCTCAATGGATAATCACCTTTCGTCAATGGATCCATGAACCTTTACATTGGAACAGAAAAAAGAAGAAACAAACTAAAATATACAATAAGAAAATGCATAGTTAACTTATTATGGGATTTGAAGAAGCGTATGGAACCTCACCATCCATACATGAAATCTAAAGCTCTGTCCGTTGCCTCTCTATTGGACTTTGAGTTGGAGTATGGGATCATCCAATTCGATACCAATGTTATGCCTATTTTCCCCATCTGAAATGGCTACATAAATACAAAATCAAATGAATATTTAAGTTTCATTTTTCACTCAATGTCATAAAATTGTTATCCAAAAGTAGATAAAAAATGTTATATCATGAAACAAAAGGCTAACATTTAAGACTAAATTTCATTCATCTTTCTAATTAATTTAAGGTAGTGAGTATGTGGGGATAATCTGGTTAAATATCAGAATGATTGATAGTGTTTAAGCAGTACTTTTAGTTTTAAGGATAATCAAATTAAATTTGAGTCGAGCAAGTTTGATTTTAAAGATAATGATAATCTTGGTGGATGGAGTTGGGTTTAGATTGGTCTTTAATAAAAATAAGTGTATACAAGGTTATATTGTGTGATAGCCAAAGTGTAAATAAAGTGCAAAAATGAAAATATCAAACGATGATAACAATGGGTTTAATGTGATTCAAAGACCTTCTACTCCATTATCTTTGTTGAGTTGTTAAATGCCCTTGGGGCTATGGTGTAGTGGTAAGGGTGTTCAGTTGTCTTCCAGGTATTCACGGTTTGATTTTCAACTACGTTGTATTTATAGAGATTTTTCCTCCAAATGAGACTTGTAACTAAGAGATACTGAGCTCAGGCCGCTCGCCGTAAGTACTTCTATATTTATCCTAGTGGTCGGTGAGAAATTTTGATAGGATTGAACTAGTCATTCTAGATTTGACGTTATTCAGCTTGATTAATTATTTTTTTTATTTGTTGAGTTGGTAAACGGGTTTAGAGCATCCACAATATAATGTTTTTAACGTGCAAATGTGTTAATACGTTATATATATATATATATAATCCTTAACATTTGAATGCATTAATGTTACAGTACCCAAAAAAAATACCCAACTCAGTATTAATGCCTCACACATTAACGCCGTTATGGAAGCCTAGCGGTGAACCTACGAAGCGAGGTTTAATTTTCCTACGGTGTTAAATTTCTCATGAATGTGGCCATCAAGTCCAGATCTGCTTGCACTTCCCTAGTTTACCAGGAGATGTATGGAGAGTGGAGCGGAACGGTACACCAGTCGAATAATGATGCATATTTTATTTTTGTTGCTTTAGTGCAACAATCCCAAAATAAAATCCACTAAAATGATTCCATTTAACCCACTTTTTATAATGGTTTGACAAATCTAGAATCCTAGATCTACTCTACTACAATATTATATATAACAACCCTATCTTTCAAAAGAAAAAAAAATAAAAAACACTTGAAAATTCTATGTCCCATTAGATGCTATTGATTATAAGGCGAGGAAAATGTTGGCAACAAAGTGAGAAAACAAGCCTTTAGATTGTTAGTAAATCTTTTTCTAACACGAAAAGTTGATTTACACTTAGACCTTAAACAGTACTAAACTTTAAACTCTAAGTCCTAAAATTATAAACCTTACACTTAGGAAAAAAATAGATCCACTATCTTAGCAGTCCCCCTAGTACTGACCAACCCTACACTTAGAAGATGGTATTAGACTGTGCCAACGGACATCCGTCATCGTCTATACACGCATCGAATATTAGAGTTCCAAGTTCATTTATGCCTTTTCATCGATGCTTCATAACCCAAAGATCAACTCTGACATAGAAGATAGCTACCGCTTCCGTAAATTCGTGCACAAATATAGGAAGCGATCTTCTAAACTCTGTTAATTCCGTAGAATGTCAATAGATACGCAATCAAACTTGACGTTTGGGAAAAATGACATGACCGTAAATTCTTATTAATAAAAAACCTCTCAAAAACAATTAAATAGGTGTTTAAATATTCAAACCCTAAATATCTAAAGATTAAAATACCCTCAAAAACCTAACTAGGCAAAATAATAAAAAGGACTAAAATTTCTTTTTCGTTCTTGCATCATTCTCCATATGAGGGAGAAAATTCATCATTGAATTACTGGTTATATCATCATCAGAAGAATTACTATGGAAATATGATTTGTCGACTAGGGAGGTGCAACCTGAGGACGATGATTGTGAATAATGATGCTCCACTTGATTTGTAGGCTAGTTGTGTGGAATGCGAGTAAAAATATTTGAAATCATCCTTGTCTCTATAGTAGAACCCAATGACCAATGATGGGTCGATTGAGTCTAGAGGTAGGTGTCACATTGTGATGGGGTTGATTTTTTATTTTTTTTTTAAACCAAGGACCAAAGGAATAGAAGTAGTGCCTAAACTTGTCTCCCCTTGCTAAAATCATGACAAATCTAGCCGCAACCTCAATGTGGACAACTAGAGCTCCACCTCGTTTTCCATCCTTATCACCTGAAATAATATATAGAATCATAGGGAACCTTTGCTTGAGTTTTTCATGATCATCTTGTTTGTTGCTAGTGTCAACACCATAAATTTGATTCTTTTGACATTGTTTCAGTAAGATCTTCCAGGACTGGCAAATGGCACATCAGGAATAATTTTCTCTAAAGTATAATCATGAGGTACTGATCCTGTCCGAGCGCTGAGTCGATGAACGCTGGGGACGTGGCATGCTCCGGTGTCTCCAACTAGTGGTGTAGCTCTCCGACGAACCTGCAAAGAAGCCGAGCCGGGAGGGGTTTCCCGGCGACGGCCCTCCGACGCTCAAGTCAGGCAACGAGAGAGGCAGCGTAATGTGGCTACAGTAAAGAGTTGCGCATACCTTCGTCGACGTCTAGGGGTCCTTATATAGGACCCCGGGGAGGTGTGGGCACCCTTCTCTATGTGTGCACGCTTCCCCAAACATACCTTAACAAACCTCTATCAGAAAAGTACCTTTGGCGTCATTCCGCAATCGTCAGAGCATATCCCGGATGTGACGGTGGCTGGATAGGCCATGGAGCGCAAACCACCTCCAGCCCTATCGGGCCTGATGAAAGATGCGCCGATATAACATATTTTCATGAATATTCTATTCGGATGTATCTTTTGGCTGCAGGAATGAAAGTTATAAGAACAAAGCAAAGGCATGAGCATGGTGCGCCCATTGGATGGATGTATAAACGTATGATAAAGACCCCGTGCCGTTCGGCCGGACATATATTATCCGAGCTATAAGCTCGATGGCGAAGATCCCGTGCCGTTCGGCCGGGTGTATATTATCCGAGCCAAATGCTCGATGATGAAGACCCCGTGCCGTTCGGCCGGGTGTATATAATCCGAGCCAAATGCTCGATGATGAAGACCCCGTGCCGTTCGGCCGGGTGTATATTATCCGAGCCAAATGCTCGATGATGAAGACCCCGTGTCGTTCGGCCGGGTGTATATTATCCGAGCTAGAAGATCATTATTGAAGACCGTCGAGCAGCGACGTTAAATCTTAGAGTCGAACCGGCGACTATAAACCCCCCAGTCGGAAGACCGTCGAGCAACGACGTTAAATCTTAGAGTCGAACCGGCGAATATAAACCCCCCGGTCGGAAGACCGTCGAGCAACGACGTTAAATTTTAGAGTCGAACCGGCGACGTTAAATCTTAGAATCGAACCGGCGACTATAAACCCCCAGTCGGGAGACCGTCGAGCAGCGACGTTAAATCTTAGAGTCGAACCGGCGACTATAAACCCCCCGGTCGGAAGACCGTCGAGCAGTGACGTTAAATTTTAGAGTCAAACCGACGACTATAAACCCCCCGGTCGGAAGACCGTCGAGCAGCGACGTTAAATCTTAGAGTCGAACCGGCGACTATAAACCCCCCGGTCGGAAGACAGTCGAGCAGCGACGTTAAATCTTAGAGTCGAACCGGCGACTATAAACCCCCCGTCGGAAGATCGTCGAGCTTCGACGCTAAACCCCAGAGTCGGGCTGGCGACTATAAACCCCCCAGATGAGGCAGCGTCGCGTCGAGACGTTGGCAAAGAAGCCATGAAAGAGTGGAGAGTCATTTGACTGATCGGTGAAGTAAAGGGAAACACTAAGCGAAAAGCTCATAGAAATCCCTACTGGAAAGTCGTCTGACCGATCGGAGCGGTATATGCAAACACCCCGGCGACAAACTCATCAAAATCCCAGGCATAGTGGGAGGTCGTTTAACCGGTCGGCGAAATTAAGAAAGCCTCTGCGAAAAAAAAAAGAAAAAAGAAGGTCTAGTGACCGATCGACATAGTCAAAAGGAACACTTGAAGGTAAAGGCTAATGCAACAAGAGTGGGCATTCATTTAAAGTTAGCATTTGAAGGTTACAGACGTCACATGAAAATTAAAGACTCGCCGATCGGAAGCATTACTGAAAATACATCATTCAAGGAAGTCAAAGATATGCTTTGGGATGGTAGTGAGAAGCGCAGCATGCTCCGTCGCAGGGATGACCACTGACTCGGGGAGCTGACCCTTGGTCTTCAGATAATCCGTCGTGGCTGTGATGGCCAACTCGAAGGCGATGACCAGCCGGTCGCACACCTTCTCCATGAACTCAGCCGAGCGGATGTAGTTTTGCCTCAAGGCGGCGACGCGGCCCGGCTCCGCCTCTTGGTACTCTTTGAAGGCAGCACAGGAAGCGTCAAAAGCTTCCTGTAGGTCCTTCAAATCGCCCTTGAGCTTAGTCACCTCCTCCGAGCGGCCTTTCTGCTCGCCTTCTAGCAGCTCGGCTAGCTTATTCACACGCTGCTCCAGAGCACGGGCTTCCACGTTCTTCTTGTCCAGATCGGCGATGGTGGTGTTCTTCCGAGTGGTGGCCAACTCAATCTTGCGATCGTAGGATTTGACCTTCTTGTCTAGCTGGTCCAACATGTAGGTCTGATCGGCCGTCTTCTTCCTCTCGGCCTCCAACAGAGCCTTGGTTTTGTCGAGTTCCTTTTGCAGTTCGGCATAAGAAGGGCCTCGGGAGGATGACGGGCCGCCTTGACTCTTCAGTCTCTTCAGCTCGTCCTCCACCATCGCCAAGCGGTTGGAGACAACAATCTCTTCCACCCATCGCTGATGTACAATAAAAGGTTAAGAAGGTCGATCGGGAAAACTACATAAAGAAGAAGTAAACCTTACCCCGGTGGACTGCTGCATGTGGCTGTTAGCCAGCTTGTTGAGCGGTATCATGGCTACCCGAGCCCGAGCGTCCGCCCACATCTCAGCTAAAGGCCCCTTCATAGTGATCATATGCTCGGGAGCCGTCGACCGATCGGACTCGGCCATGAACGCCTCGGTAGGGAGATGCAAAGTGGCCCTAACCGTACGGCGCCGGCCCAGAGTCGTCTGAGCAGACACCAGAGGATCAGAAGCAGGGCTGGACATGGTGGACAGAATGCTCGAGCGGAGGACTCGGCGTGGTGCTGGAGGAAGGGAAGCAACCGGAACCGCTTCGAGGGGGGCCGCAGGTGCCTCCAGTTGAGAAGGAGTCCGGTCAGAAGATAGAGCCTCGACCGATGGTGCCTGGCCGCGTGGGGAGGCGGTGTCCGTCTGCTTGGACGCTCGCACAACGGAGGTTGCCGAACGGAGGGGCTTCTCAACTCTCCGTCTTTTCCTATTGAGTGGGAGCTCGTCCTCCGGATCGGAACTTTCCTCCCGAACAGCCGGTTCCTGGCCAGAAGTTGCACCGCCGGCAGCATCCATAGGCGAAGGCTGAGCGACCGACTCGCCTGCCTGCGCTTCGCTCTCGTCCTCATGAGAGCCGACCGGAGCAATGCCCAGTTGCTCCATTTCCTTGGCCGCTGCCGCTTCGAGCGCGGCCGCTTTCTTCTTCAAAATTCCGAACAGCACCGACTCCATTACGATGTTCGCTGCAAAGAAAAGAGAAGGAAATCAGTTAGAACTCAAGGTACAGGTGAAGTTCTTACCGAAGCTGCTCGGGAGAGGGGTCCGGCTCGGACTCAAACCAAATATGTACATCACTCCTTCAGATAGGAGCTTGTTGATGTCGAGCTTCAGACCGACTAGCAGATTCGCTGCTTGAAGATAGTCGGGTCGGGTCTTATATTTCTTCAGCTCGGGCGAGACGGGCGGTCCGACCTGCCATTTCGTACGGAAGGAGAGCCGCTCGGGAATACGAAGGTAGAAAAAATTCTCCTTCCAGTGTTTGTTGGAAGATGACAACTTATCAAAAAAGATTAAGCCGGGCCGGGCTTGAAACAGATAAGTGCCCGGCTCGGACTATTTGGGGTAATAAAAATAATAGAAGATCTCCGGGCGGAGGGGAATGTTGTGTATCTTAAATAAGACCACAACCCCGCACAGGAGGCGAAAGGTGTTGGGAACCAGTTGGGTGAGTGGAATACCAAAGAAGTTACAAACTTCAACAATGAAGGGGTGAAGGGGAAATTGCAGACCGGCTACGAATTGGTCGCGGAAAAGACAAAAGGCGCCGCGCGGCGGCTTGTGCGGCCGAGCGGAAGGTGAATGTAAAAATAGCTCAAAGTCGGAGGGGATATCAAAAGCATTGAACAGGCTTTTGGCGTCGCGCCGATCGAACCGCGACTCCATGGTGGTATACCATGGGCCGAGAGCCGGGTCCGCAAGCTAAGAGGAGCTTGCCATCGCCAGAGCAATGGAAGAAGCAGGGATCGAAAGGGAAAGCAAATGCGCAAGCGAGAAAAAGAGCGAAACAATAATCAAAGGACGAAACGCAGTCGAGAGCGAGAAGAAAACGCAGGAATGAAAGGGAGAAAGGAGAAGGGACCTTACAAAGGAGTTGAGGATCGAAGGAAGAAGGTGGAGGGCCGTCGGAGAAGGGAAAATCGAAGTCGTCGGAATGCTGGAGCACCGAGGAAGGATACGGGACACGCGAAAGCAAGGGTGCGGCGGGAGAAGAAGGTGAAGCCTTTATAAGGTTGGGCCCGATCGATCTCGACCGCTCGATGCAGGTCACAGGAACCGAGGCCCACATCGGGCCGTTCATTTCAAACCACCGATGTCCCATCGGACACATCGCCGAACCTTACGATGACGCCAGCGGAGGCGCCACGTGGCACCATGCCATAGGGGCGCATTTAATGAGCGTCATTACGGCACGCAGCGCGCGTGCTCGGTCTTAATGGAGAGGATTTGCACGAATTCCGAGGAGATCCGAAGGGCGTCAGCGTTGACAGTCGACGCGGCAGTGAACCCCGCGCTCGGAAGCGCTCGGAAGAAGCTGAACGGCCGGGGGGGGGGGAGGAACATGCCAGAGTGGCAGGGCGAGGTCATTCAGGCCGATTGGCAGTCCAGTCAGTCGGACTTAGCGTCTCCTTCGACTAAACTTGAAGGGGAGACATGTGATCCGGTGATAAGGACGGGGGATCCTCGTTGGCGGAAGGTCAACGATGCGTGGAGGTCAGAGGTCAAGAGATTCAACCCTGAGACCGGCCGACCGGACGAAGCGGACCGACTGACCGGGTGATGTAGGCCGACCGGCCGTGAGTCCCCCGAACCGAATGAAGACAACCCGACTGGGGGTCGGGTTTCCGATGCTCAAGGTAAAAAGGTTTCAAGGGCCGAGCGGGCTGTCCGTTCGGCCGGTGCACAAGGCAACACAGGCGGGAGCAGTCTCATCCGAGCATACGACCGATGCAGAAGTTATATGCCTGCCGAGCGGCCTACCCGCTCGGCCCTGGAGCAGACAGGGAACGCAATAGGACAAAGGAGACAGGGGATAACATCATCCTCGAGACGCCTACCGCCGACAAGCAGTAGAGTTGGCGGCCGAGCCGTACACAGGATTATACGACGGAAGCTTCCACCGTCACATCCGGGATATGCTCGGACGATTGCGGAATGACGCCAAAGGTACTTTTCTGACAGAGGCTTGTTAAGGTATGTTTGGGGAAGCGTGTACGCATAGAGAAGCGTGCACGCATAGAGAAGCATGCCCGTACCTCCCCGGGGTCCTATATAAGGACCCCCAGACGTCGACGAAGGTATGCGCAACTCTTTACTGTAGCCACATTACGCTGCCTCTCTCGTTGCCTGACTTGAGCGTCGGAGGACCGTCGCCGGGAAACCCCTCCTGGCTCGGCTTCTTTGCAGGTTCGCCGGAGAGCTACACCACTAGTTGGAGACAGCGGAGCGTGCCACGTCCCCAGCGTTCGTCGACTCAGCGCTCGGACAGGATCAGGTACCATATCCATGATATCTTCGACATCAACTTCAACATATCTGTTTCCAAATTTTTCAATGGCTCTGCTAAGCTTTTCTTTTAAATCTGAACCTTTCTTCTTACTAAGTTCTCCAATTTCTTTACAAGGATGCTCAAGATCTAAAGCAGAAGCAAAATCAGGACTTGGACTCACACTACCCAAGTTTTCAGTTGCAACAATTTTTTCCATAGTTATCTGTATTCTTTCCAGCCTGCAAGATATCATCTAACGACATTGAATTATAGCCATAGGCCTGGAGCCTTTGGGGGCTTCATGCTGCATACTATCAAATAAATTAGCAACTTCTACTTTTCTCAAAGACATTGCTTCAGCAGAGCTCGCCATTCCGACGCCAGACACGTCCCCCATCATTTCGGACATGAATGACCCATATATCCCCATGCGAAAGTTGGATCACTAAATATTTCAATCTTATCGCCTACATATTCCTTATAATTAAAAACTCTTTCCTCCTCATCAAGAACATCCTCTTTCTCTTCCGAGTTTTGTCTTGCATTGATCCGGATTTCTTTTATTTTGGTTTTCAAACATTGTCGTCATCCTTTCAGCAAACTGTTTCACAACCCCTTCCATCCGTTTCATCTATTTATCAATAATTTGAACTGGCTGCTCCATATATCACGATCAAAAGCGTAGTCAACGCGTTGTTGTCTTCTCGACGACATGATTCTACAAGATCAACTCGGTTCTAATACTAATTAATGCAAGGAATAACTATCAGTTTCATTGATTCACACACGAATACTAGAAATGATATTCTAAACCCTATTGATTCCGTATAATGCAAGAAGATAGACAACCAAACCCGATGTTTGAAAAAAAGTGCCGCAAATTCTTATTAATTAAAAACCTCTCAAAAACAATTAAATAGGTGTTAAATACTCAAACCCTAAATATGTAAAAGACTAAAATACCTTCAAAAATCTAACTCAGCAAAATGATAAAAAAAAAAAAAACTAAAATGACTCGGTCATTCTTGCATCAAACTCTAACCCTGAAATTAATTTGAGCAAAACACCTAAAATTCATATTGTAGGAATTAATTGATAATTCCTCAAATCAATTTCTATCTCTAAGTTTAATGAGAATAATTTATTATTATTTTTTCTAAATTATTTTTTATTAATCAAAGTAATTAAGATATTTAATTATTTGAATAATAGTCCAATCATGGATTGAAATACTAAGTTGTTTAGCTCGAAATGAGTGGTATTTACCGTTCCTGACACCTGTACCTTATCGACGCTGTGACCATAAAGCCATTGAGAACTCGTGAGGTCACCACAAGATCGCGTAGGGTGTCACACCCCCATGGCGGCCCTTCGCTGGGGCTCGGAGGGTGCACGACTCCACAACAGTTGTCGTGGGTTGTGATTTTTTCACTTTTAAAATATATTTTTATTATTAATAATTATAAATATATAATAATAATTATAAATATAATATAATATTAATAATAGTTGATCATGTCCGAATTGGTGAAGGCGGTGAGTCGGGGATGCGACTCTGCTATTGACTGGATAAAGACTCCGCGCTGTCCTGTAACACAACAAGCGTTAGTGCCGGGTTCCCCGATGTTAACCCTCCGACGTTCAAGTCAGTGATCTGATTAAGAGAAGAGAACAGTCGAAGAACACAGTAGCAAAGAACGTGTGTAAAAATGTAGCATCGTATACCTCCGCCTATAAATAGAGACTTCTTTTATCGTGTCACTGTTGCATTGTGCACACATCTAAAAGCATTAGCACATTTCCCCATGCTTCCTAAGAAAGGACAAGCCATAAAATACTCCTGGCACATTTCCTTAAACGAGCGTGCAAATCTTTGCGATTTGACAAACTGGAAGCTTCTAAAGGACGATTTGCCGGTAGAATATTTTCTGTCCTTTTTAGCACAGACTTCTAAAAGAGTATGATATGACATGTATGTGGATCCCGCTATAGGCCGACCGGCCGCCACTCGACCGGGATATCGCCCGCTCTGCCTTACAGAATGTAGTAAACAATTCGTTCTTTATTTGGCCCTTATTTTGCTTAGGAGGCGCAATATGTTTGACCGGTCCCTAGGTTCGATCAGCTCATAGGTTTGATCGGCTAGGGCGGTGGACCAAACAAATTACTACTTAGCTCAAACTTCATTTGTGAGTTGCGAAGGACGATCACTCGGGTGGTTTGGTCGACCCTTCACACCCGATCAACTTTGCGAGGCCTGTTACGAGGCCCACTTGGGCAACCTTGCCTAGTCAGTAATTCAAGTCTGTTCGATCATGCTACTTTAGTTGTTTGATTTTGACCTTCATGTCAGCCGACCCTCCCTACTTTGACTCGCTTTTTGGGTGTCTTATCTGTATCACCATATCAAGAGTTATAAAATATTAATAATTTTTAATTTTTTAAAAATAATTGTATAAATTAATACAATATTTTTAAAATAATTTATTTTTTAAAATAAATATAAAAAATTGAATATGAATTTAAAATAATTTAATAATATTTTAAAATATAATTCTTAAACATTTCAAATATTTTTTAAAATAAAAATTTACAAATACATTCAAAAAAAAATTTAAATATTTAAATAAATATTATAATTATCTTCAAACCTTTTAAATAATTTTAGAAATTTATATTTAATTTTGAGTTTTAAAAATTATTTACTTTTAAAAATAAATTTTATAAAAAATTAATAAATATGATCTTATGAGAAAATATTGAAATATGAACTCAACATCTCAAAATATAATATTAATAGTGAACATATTTAATAATTAAATATTATTAAAATTAATTTTTGATTAATATATACTCATATTTGAAAATTAAAAAGAAATCAAAATTATATTGGCATGATACTATATGATACTAAAATCATATCGTTACGATCCAAAATCAAAAGTCAGATATGGATCGAAATTTTAAATCATGAGTCCAATATAATAACTATCTATTAGTTTTCGTCATATATTTCACCTAATGCTAGGAGAATCAACTTTACATGTGAGCTTGTATACATAGTGGTAATATGATTAAGAGATCAAATCATTTGATCCCACATGGAGACCATATATTTAGACACACTAGATTTAGTTGACCTCTAGCAAAGCATCTAGCCCACACATTATGTTAGAAATAGTAGGTTCCATAAATGCCTTTTCATAATGTGCCTACCATGAAATACAATTTTCTTATTACTCTTATATAATGATTAGACATGAGACTTGGATTAATGTATGTTCAAATAGAGTAAGAATGCTCAATCAATCAACTAGAACTTATTTTAGTATGCTAGAGATGCATGTTTGTAAACTAGCTGTTAGAGCCCTTTCTATATATTCTCTGGGTTTGTTTGTCTTGATATAGGTTTCTGAATCCTCTTATGAAATTTTTGTGATCCAATGCTTGTCTATGGGTTTGTGAAGATTATTTCAACTAGTTTTTGGCATTATATAGTCTTCTTTTATTTAACATAAATTATGGGTTACTAATCCACATAGAGGCAACAAAGAATTGGAAGATAACAATAAATTGTTTGCAAGGTTGGCTTCTTACCTGATATTTTCTCTTGTAAACCAACACCGCTGCTGCATGGGCTAACAATTGATGATGTGCCACAATGTACGGCTCCTTACTAGAGTCACCATGGCTGCATCGTTGTTCCTCCCAGTTAGAGCACCTCCCTGGAGCTAAAAACCCTAAACCATATCCCCCAATGCTATAGCTCCATGGCTCATTGAAGGTGATCCAATGCTTTACTCGATCCCCAAAATTTCTGAAGCAAGTTTCTGCATAGTTTCTGAAGTCATCCCTGTAAAATCCAGCCATTTCGCAAACATTTATTAAAATCTTAAAACTGAGCCATTTGTTTCATCAGGAGATACACATAAATCTTTGAGACCATTACTCAAAATTGACAAAAAAAAAAAAATCAAAGATACAGCAAGATTGACTAAAATTGTATTTTCGAAGTTAGTCTATATAAAAGAAACTGACACAATATGGGAACTCAGGAAACCTCCATATTGATCTTCCAAAAATTGGGGAGAGTCCCAGTGGAATAATGTCACAAAGGGCTTCAACCCTGCACAATTAACACAGATATAGCTGAGATGATAATAGAGAGAAAAATTACATTCTTAATGAACCATTGAATTCAAGGTGTGGCATTTATTTATCCCTGGTGATTATCCATTCTATTTTTAATTTTAATGTTGTCAAACCCATTGGAGGTTTATGTAGAGCATGTAAACCAGAACGGATCATCAATTTTAAAATCTCACAAATTACAGCCATTGAAAAATGCCCAAATAATGTCTTTTCCCTTTTTATGGATCAAAATATTCTCCATTGCCAATCAAATTATTTATCAAATTACACTTCATATCAAGCTCCACTTTTAAGTCATATAACTTATTTCACAAATATTCTGGTATTATTCTATATATTAAGGGCCGTTCTTTATCAGTAAACTATAATAACTGTGATTTTTTTTATTGCCAAATTGGATGAGGCAAGAGGAAAATCTCTACGGAAAATTTTATTAAGGCTCAGCTTCCTCCATAGGGTTCCTCTTTCTAAATGGTTTGACAAGCTATTTATTGAAACAAGTTAATAGATTAAAATAATTTAATTTTCTTTTAAAGAAACAAACAAATACCTATTCCATTAATGGTTATATGTTTTAAAAATATAAGGAAAAATACGTTATTACACGCATCAATTTATTTGTAATACCTATTCCATTTAGTTATATTGAAATTACAACACTACTAAGAGAGATACATCATATGAAAGCCTCTTAAAGATCTAGTGTTTTTTTTAGTTTACACCAAGTATAAATGTTATCTTCCAAGATCTAGTGTATGATATAATGATACATGTGATACTAATTTTAAATCAATTTGATTTTCTATAATGTCACAATTCAATTATAATGTCTCAGTTTGATTTTAGTTAGTGTAACTCAATTGTGGTAAATGTCATGATTTAGTTGATGGTCATAATTTGGTTGATGATGTGGAAATTTGTTGCTAGGTGAGATCATAGTTTGTAGAATCGCGATCCTACGCAGGATCGATTTAGGATCAGGATCGGATCGATCAGGATCGGATCGTAGAATCGTACGATCCTACCAAAAACCCTTAAAATTTTATCATACATGATTAATAATTAGAAAAAATATCTAAAAAACTCATTTACATATAAATAAATAACTAATTTTTTATATATATGCAATTATTTACACTCAACATATCAAATTACATTACTACATGTACAAATTTAAATTAACTTGTAATTCAACTATCATTCTCGCATAGTAATAATATTTATATTTTCATATCATAAAATGAAAGAATATAAAATATCTATTAACACAATAATAATAACACACACAATGTCAAAAATATTTCCTTGATTTATAAGATAATTCAATTTAAATGTCAACAAAGCATCTAACGTATATAACATAAGCTATTGAATCCTTTGATTCAAATATGAATGCCGGAAATAATCTTCTAAAGACTGGTTGATGCCACACAATACTAGACAATAGGCATCCAAAAACTTATTATTTTGAGAAAAATAAATGATAGAATATTATTGATAAAAAACTAACACAAAAATAATTAAACATATATTTAAATAATTTAAAACTCTAATAAGATGATAAAAAGATAATAGTTAAGGATAAATTTTGAAATTTATTAAAGATCTCTGAACGAGCTTTAATTTGATATATTATAGGCCTCGTGGTTCAATCCGAGCCAAAAGTTATGACCTCTCAAAGCTTCTACTATTCTGCTCTGATTCTGCTCCGATCCTGCTCCGATTCTACCGATTCTGCTCCGATCCTACCGATCCTGCTGCGATCCTACTGCAAAAACGATTCTGCACGATCCTGGATCGATTTTGGGTTTCCGGATCGTAGGATCGTACGATCCTACGATCCGGATTGCGATTTTGCAAACTATGGGTGAGATGCTAAGGTTGAGGTGATGACTATGTTAGTGTCAACACTGAGACCTAATCATGAGTTGATTAACTTAGGACATAATGTATCATATTTATAATATGCAATGTTTTGTTTGCTATTTACTTTATGTTTGTGCTAGCTGAGTAAATATAATGCCCTAGAATAATATATTCTAGTTTACAACATATCAATTAATTGAATTGTGTGATATATATATATATATATATATAGGTCAATCGATGACTTATTCTCATAAGTCATGAAGTCATGAATATGAGATACAAGTTAACACAGATATATATTAAAGAATCTATACTGAATTGACTTGCCATGAGAAGTTTCATGGATTGTTATATAAGTATCATAATATTCTCATAATGACTATTAGTATAAATAATCTTTAGATCTGAAGTCATTACGGTTTCCTACTTAAGGAGTTATGTACTTTGGCATCGACAAACGTCACTTGTAATAAGGTGTACTATAAAGTTGTTCACTAGGTATGCAATGAGCTATGCAGAGGGATGTAAGTGATGTAGATGAGATTTGTTCCTTCCATATAATAGAAGAGATATCTATAGGCCCCTTGATTGAGTAAGACTACTGAAATGTATGACCATGCTCAAATAAGTCAATATGAGATATTAAACTTATTTGTTTAAATGAGTCTACTTAGAGATCAAAAAACACATAAATTAATGAGAGAATGACATTATCTATGCCTTATGAATCAATCTAGATATCAAGAACAAAAGGAATGAATTTTATAAGATCATGGTCATAGATAGGTTAGTTCGGATCTTGACATTCTCCTTACTTGGGTAGCAATGATGCATTACTAGATGTCACTCATTGTTGATTTAGAGATTGATTTATTTTATGATTTCAAACCTTAAGCTTATTGGATTAATAAATTAATCTAATTGAGTTTTGGACTTGTTGGATTAATTGGTTAATCCATTTAAGCCCAACCCAACAAGAAAGCCCACTACAAGAAAACCTAATGGTTAGGTTTTCTTTTTTACATCGCTAACAAGACTCTCCAACTTCTGGAGAAGGTAAAGGGTTTAAAACTCTCCAACTTTTGGAGAAGATAAAGAGTTTAAGACTCTTCAACTTCATGAGAAGGTGAAAAAACTTTAAGACTCTTTAACTCCATGAGAAGGTTATAAGACTTTAAGACTCTGTAATTCTATGAGAAGGTGAAAAAGACTTTAAGACTTTTTTACTCCATGAGAAGGTGAAAGGGCATTAGCTTATTTAACTTCATGAGAAGGAAAAAGTTTAAGCTTGGTTGAGAATAAGAGGGCCCTTTTCTCCTTTTTCGAGTGAAAGGGTGTGTGATTCACACTTTCTAACTTGTTGACAAGAGAGTTTACGAGAGTCTCCAAATTCTGAGTTCATGAGATGAACGAAGAATGTGCTCGTGTGGATATTGTAGAGGCGCGAACATTCTGATCACGCTGAGATTGCTCGAACTAGAAATCTTCTAAGGGTTGTTCATGCTATTGGTGATCTTGTGGTTGGCTAAAAGGGGGGTTGAATAACTTGGACACCCCCAAGTCGATTACTTTTCTACAAGGTTAGTGCGCAAGCGGAAATACAAACTAAACCAATAAAAGCAATAAGTAAAGAACATAAAACCGCTAACACGTTCGATGCAACATGGTTCAGAGATTATTTGCTCCTACTCCACTGCTTGTCCTTGAGGTGGACGATCCTTTAATCCTTTGGTGGATTAGTCCCCGACAATCTCCCGCTAGAGCTTTCTCCTTATCGGTGGAGCAAACCTCTCACAAGGGACTCTTTTTCTTTACAAGATTGAGAATAAGAATTGGAAGAAGAGTGTTAGGCTTTGGAAGCTTGAAGGCCAAGGCTAGGAGTGTATCAACAAGATCAGTAACCTCGTTCAATGCCCCAAGTTTCCAATATATAGAGAGGAAAGAGTTGATCACTAAACAACTCATTCCCTGCATAATAGTCGACTGGTGTAACCGTTGGACACAACCAACGACTACTTAGCAGAATCAGGGTTTCTGCCAACGGTCGCCAATGGTTGCTTACCAGTCAATTGATGAAAGTACTAGTGTAAAATACCGAAAATAGGCGAATATTAATAAGGGAATTTTCCGGGATTTTTGGAAATTTTTCGGAAATTTTTCGGAGCTCGTACGGACGAGTTAACGGGGATAAAAACGGGGCCCGGGAAAGCCTGTTTAGGCGATCCGTTTAAGCGAGGAAATGTTTATATTTACATTTCCTTTTCTTTTAATTCTTTTTATTTTTTTTATTTTATTTATTTCCTCATCTCGCCGAACCCGAGCCATCCCCGCATTTCTTCCCTTTTCTCCCCGACGCCGCCGCACCTTCTCTGAGCCCTAACTGCCGGAGCACCAACCGCCTCTCCCACTCGTGCATAAGCCCGGACCAAGGGAGAAGCCGACGCCTTCTTCTCTTTGTGTTTCTTCTCTCTGTGCTTGTGCCCGTACGACACCGCCGATTCCTTGTTGCTGCCTTCTCTGGACCGAAGCAGCGCCGGCCATCGCCGGCCATCTTGTGCCCTAGTGTCGATCTCCTGCAGTGCTCTCCTTTCCTCTGCCCTCGTCACCTTCTTACCACCGAGATCCCTGAATCACCGCCGAGCCCTAGTTTTCGAGCCGCACATCGCCATCTCAACCCTAGTTCTCCAGCCGACTCCTCTGTGTGCTGTTCACCATCACTGTTTCCTCCTCTGTGCCAGTCACTAAGTGCCGACGTCTCTTCCCCTCACTGTCGCCGGCCATCAGGTACAGTCGAGCCTTAGTTGGTTTTGGAGGTAAGTTGTGAGGTGTGGAATTTGGGTTATGGCTTGATCTGTGTTAATGATCTCAGTTCTTGGCCTTGCTTGGACCAGTCGGTGGATTTCTTCTCTCTGTGTTGCTGCTGTGCCCTAATTCATCCACTGCCGGTGCCCCTCTCTGTTAGGACCGAAAAGTAGCTAGAGGGGGGGGGGTGAATAGCTTCGCGTGTGCTCGTCGTGCTTCGTTGCTTGTTTCTTCAAAGATATGGCAGCGGAAAATACACAAACAATCACACAACGCTAACACGGTTGGTTTACTTGGTATCCACCTCACAAGAGGTGACTAATCCAAGGATCCACACCAACACACACACCCTCCACTAATAAAACTCTCCTTTATGGTAACTACCAAGGGCGGAGAAGCCCTACAAGACTCAACACAAGAAGAGAGGGAAAGGATACAAGAAATACAAGCTTACAAGCTTACAATGAGTATAAACCCTAACCCTAGCTTCTCTTCTTGACTTTGATCCGCCTCTTGACTTGGAGAACTTCCAAGATCCTTCAAGAATTGGCGATCTGAGCTTTGTGAGTGCTGTGGAGGAGCTGGCGAGAGATCTGGAGTGAATCAGTGAAGAGATATAGAAGGAATCGTGCGCCTGCGGCCTTTATCGACGCCAACGGTCGGATCTCGATCGATTCGAATGTTCCCAATCTATCGGGGAGGCTTTGGATCGATCCAGAGCGCCTCTGTGCTCTGGAAAAATGCCTGGATCGATCCACGGATCGATCCAGCGCTTATCGCGTGAAGCAGCAGCGTCCCAATCGATTCACTGATCGATTGGGACATCTGGATCGATCCACTGATCGATCCAGAGGCTTTCTGTTCGCTGGGAAAGGCCTGGATCGATCCACTGATCGATCCAGTACTTGGTTTTTGCCCAAAACCAAGTCCCAAGCCTCTCAAATCAACAACAGGTCAACCTTGACCTGTTGGTACATCATGCCTAGCATCTGGTCACTCCTTTGACCTGCTAGGACTTCCCACCAAGTGTCTGGTTAATCCCTTTGACCCACTTGGACTTTTCTATTCATTCCAAGTATCTGGTCACTCCCTTGACCTACTTGGACTTCCACCAGATGTCTGGTCAATCCCTTTGACCTACTTCCTCGTGCCAAGTATCCAGTCAATCCTTTGACCTACTTGGACTTCCCAACACCAGATGTCTGATCATCCTTGATCCATCTGGATTTTCCCTTGCCTGGCTTCACTCACCAAGACTTTCACCTAGCTTCACTCACTAGGGCTTTCACCTGGCTTCACTCACCAGGACTTTCACCTAGCTTCACTCACTAGGACTTTCCTTCTGCCTGGCTTCACTTACCAGGACTTCCATTCTACCTAACATCCCAGTTAGGACTTCCCAGTCAAGTATCCGGTCAACCTTGACCTACTTGACTCTTCCTCAATCAATTTCTTATTGTCAAACATCTAAACTCAAACCAAGACTCAGCTTGGTCAACCAGGTCAACCTCGACCTGAGGGATGTTGCACCAACAATCTCCCCCTTTTTGATGTTTGACAATACCACAATAACACTTACAATACCACATGTAAGTTAGGCTAATCCTATAGCCTCAATCTTCATATAGCCTCAATCTTCATATAGCCTCAATCTTCATGCCACTAGGTAATGAACACATAAATTAAGCTCTTCATTCTCTCCCTAAGAGGACACACTCCCTCTAGGTAATGAAAGCCTAACTTACACCCAATCACAGGTCCTTTCATTCTCCCCCTATTGGCACACATCAACCCATCTTTGGGCACACATCAACCCATGCCCCAATTTTGGGTACACATCAACAAATCCATTTGTTGACGATTCTCCCCCTGAAGAGTTGCTCAACGTTGTTCACAACATCGCTCGTTGTGATCAACACGATAATGAAGGTCTCATCCCCTTCATTTATCCTTAACTTCTCCCTCAATGTAGACAAATACCCAACCTTGAGCATTTTCTAATTACTTGAGTTCCCACTTGAAATAATGAGGATATCCACTCCCCATTCCAAGTTCAAAAGCTCATACATGAGCATTTTCTTTAAAGAAGGTTAACCACCTTCCAAGGTTCATGAAAAATAAATTTTTCATGTCTTTAAAGAGTTCCTCCCCCTAAAGACATGGTGGTAACTTTTGTCATTGCACCAACAATGACTTGGAATCCCTAAACCTTTAGGAAACCCAAATTTAGAAGTTTTGAGGTTCAAATACTCAAAATTTGAAACAAACCTCAACCTAAACTTCAATGAAGCCTTCCTTAACCAATCCATCCTTGTTTTCACATGAAAACACCCTTTGTATGTATACAAATGTATTTTAGGGGTTTGGAATGGTTACCTAGACTCAAAGAGGTTCAAAGATGCTGAAATCAGGCCTTCCCAGCCAAAATCAGCAACTTGGATCGATTGGAGTTGGGTTCCAATCGATTGAACCTTTCTGAATCGATCCACTGATCGATTCAGACTACCTGGATCGATCGGCTGATCGATCCAGCGAGCTTCTGCTCGCGGGAGACTTGCCTTCTGAATCGATCCACGGATCGATTCAGGCACTCCAATCGATCCATGGATCGATCGAAGCTCCGATAGTTGTTGAAATTCCATTTCAGTCAACTTCAGAAACCCCTAGAAAATTCTACAAAAATCCAAAAATCATAAAATTTCGTGTAGACATTATTTAGGGCATACTTAATCATGGAAAAATAATTTTCTATGAAAATACATCATATTTTCAAAGATTGACACAAGCTTGAAAACTTACTAAAACTTTAGCGTTTTCTTCAAGTTTGTGTCTAACTATTCAATGGTGATTACTATCAAAAGATAGCCTTCACCATGGTTTTCCAAAAGCATTTTAAAAACATTTTCAAAACCAATATCCCATCATGTTCCTTGGGCATAATGCACATGACTTGTACATTAGCTTTCCCAATGATGGGAAAACACATAACTATGTGTTTTGATGAACCTAAAAACTCAAAAGAATGCACTAAATCAACATCTTGAGCTTTGTTCATCAACCTAACATCTCACTTGTATCTAATGTGCACTAAAGCACATACAAGTCACCTTATAGTCTTTGTGAGATGTAGATTTTGGTTTTGCCCTAATCTAGGGATCATGCATATCTATCTGGGCATTTTAAAGATATTAGACATCCACCTAGGATGTCACTTGTTAATAAGTGTTGTTAAATGCCATTTGTCCTTAATTACAAGGAATTAAACTAATGCATGATAATGTTATGGCATACATCAAAATAAAATAACTTTCAAAAGAAAGATTCCTATAACTACATGATGTATGAATGTCATGACATGATATTTTTTTTTTTTTGGATTTTTCATAATAAAACATGAATGCAAAAATAGACATGATGTCATGGCATATGATGGGCAAACAATCATGGCAAGATTTAGCATAAATAAAATATACCTAGATTAACTATCTAAGTATCCTTAAAATCTTAGCTAAACTCACAACTTAAACCTAGATTGCCCTAAAGTGCTTCAAGAAAATGCCAAAGCCTAAATTGACATTTCTAATTCCCTTGATTAATGTATGCCAATTGAAACTAAGCATATCCTCAAATGTTGGCATATTTCATTTTTCCACAAGAGTAGCACCTTTAAATTAAGGCCCGGATCGCCTTAAATTTCCTAAGAACATACCAAAATCCCAACTTGGTAGTTCTTATGAATTTCCCAATATGTGCCATTTAAGATTAAAATCAATTCTTCCACCATTAGGCACATTTTACTCTTTCAAGGAGTAAATAATAATTCCATTTCATTTTCAAAGGTTAACAAAACCTTGAAAATATTCCTTGAGTGTCAATTTCCTCAAAGTTGGGTTAACTACCCTTCTAATCGGAGTTGACACTCTCTAACTCATTTATGGGGTAGAGAAAATGCTCCTAGGAACCCAACACCTATTGGTGCTCCTCGGATGCTCTAGGTACTCACTAGGGATAACTTCCCTAGATACCTTCTTAGTGACCTTGTTGGGCTTCTTAGAAGTCTTGGTCACATTTTCTAGGTCAACTCTAGGGATAGCCTCCCTTGTGACTTTGTTAGTGACTTTCTTAGACTTCTTAGAAGTCTTTGTCACTTTGGTTGCAAAGATACTTCTAGGGATATCTTCCCTTGTATCTTTGACTTGACCTCTAGACTTAGGGTTTGTTCCATAGCTATATGGAATCCTATGATAACTAGGCACAACCTTTTTAGCTTTGGGTTTGTATCCCAAACCTCTATGGCCATTGGATGACTTTTGTACCCCTAAACCTAGGTTATGCTCTTTTTGCCCTTTTAGGGTATTTTCCATCCTTTTTAGAGTCTTTTCCATTTTATCAAGTCTTGATCTCAAGACTTGATTTTCTATCATTAAATCCTTAGGTTTTGGTCCATGAGCATTTTTGTTCTTGGGCATGTATCTATTTTCCTTAGTGTTCCCGCCCAAGTGTCTATCTACCTTCCTAACCTTAGGTTGGGTAGTTTTGGCATGTAGGGCCACATGCTTTTCCTTAAAGCCCTCATGCTTTCTATTCTTATGGTAAATTGCATTAAAATGATAAAAATTAGAACTATCATGCTTTTTACCATAATGTAAAGGGGTAGACTCAATAAATGTTACATTCTTCTTTACCTTGGAGGCTCCCCCTTGACTAATGCCTCCTTGAGCCTTGACCATCTTCTTCCCCTTGGGGCATTGACTTCGGTAATGCCCCTTTTGATTGCAAGAGAAGCATATAATATGCTCCTTGCT